>NW_004567147.1:611548-628554 GCF_000260355.1 Condylura cristata | reverse complement strand
CTGTTCCCCTTCCTCCCTCTGGTTTATAGTTGCTCATTGCTGTTCTTTTTTGCATTTTCCTGATAACTAGTGATAGCAAACACTTTTCCATACCCTTGTTGGCCATTTGCCTTTCTTCTTTGGAGAAGTGTCATTTTAGCTCTTTGGCCCATTTTTTTAACTGGGTTGTTTCCTCTTTTTTTATTGATTTGTGTAAGTTCTTTTTAGATATTTGATATTAATCCCTTATGTGTTGTAAGGTGTGCAAATATTTTCTCCCATTCAGTAGGCTCTCTCTGTTTCAATTATTGTCTCTTTTTATTCGTTTATTTTTTTATTTATTTATTTTTATATTGTTTATTTTTGTACATTCACTTTCTCCTCTCAGATGCAAGCCCCATAAAATCATCACCACCAGGATACCATAGGCCATCACAATAGTCTCTTGTGTTCTTCTTGCCCTTGTTTGATCCCTTACTTTCCCCCCTCCCCCTCCCAATGCCTCCGATTTATAGTCTAACTGCTAATTTCGTCTTTTTTTCCCCTATATTTTTTGGTTTCCCTATATTCCTACTATCAGTGAGATTACCTGATATTTTCCTTTTTCTTGCCAACATTTTTCACTGAGCATAATCCCTTCTACCTCCATCCATTTTACTGCAGATGGCAGAACCTTTTTTAATTCTGTGTAGTCCCAGCTGTATATCTGTCTCTCTTTTCCTTGCTCCTGGAGTTAAGCCCCTAAAGATATTTCTGATTTTATGTCATGGAGATTTTTGCCTATGTTTTCCTCTCTATATATTATGATGGCAACTCTTACATAAAGGTATTTTCTCCATTTTGAGTTGATTGTAATATCTGATGCAAGACAGTAGTCTAGTTTCATTTTTTTTGCATGTTGCAGTCAAATTTTTCCAGCATCATTTATTAAAGAGGTTTTCCTTCTTCAGGTATATTCTTTGCTCCTTTGTCATAGATTGGCTGATCACATATGTATGCTTTTATTTTTGGACTGCCATTCAGTTCCCTTGGTGTGTGTGTTTGTCTTTGTTCAAGAGCACGCTGTTTTTATTATTCTAGCTTAGAATACTCTTTGAAGTTTTGTCGTGCAATATGTGTATTCTTCTCCCTTTTAGTTAGGAGAGTTTTAGCTATTCAGGGTTTTTGTTTATTTCCTATGAATTTCATCAATATTTGTTCTCTTCCTTTGAAGAATGGCATTGAGGCTTATATTGGAATAGCATTGAATCTGTAAACAGTAGGATAGTCATTCTGATTTTTGTGTGTTGATTTTGTAACCTGTTACTTTTGTAAACTGATTTATTGTTTTAATCAGTTATTCTGAGGAGTTTTTAGGTGTCTCTCTCTATATTATAACATCTGCAAATAATGATAATTTTACTTCTTTCTCAATTTGGATTATTTGTATGTCTTTATCTTGTTTAATTGCTCTAGATAGAACTTCCAGTATTATTTTGAAAAACATTGATAATGGTAGACATCCTTATCTTGTTCCAGCTCTTAAAAGGATGGCTTTCAGTTTCTCACGATTAAGAATGATAATGACCTTTATTTTATTGTATATGGCTTTTATGATGTTAAGATATATTCCTATTATATGGACCTTAATCATAATTGGATGTTGAACTTCATCGAATGATCCTTGGCATCTATTGATAGGGTCATATCATTTTTATTTTTGCTGTTGTGGTGAGTTACTTTGGTTTTTGGATTTTAAATCACCTTGTATCTCTGGGATAACTGCTACTTGGTCTTGAGGTATAATCCTGTTGATATATCATTAAAGTCAGCTTGCTAAGATTTTATTGAGGATTTTTGCATCTTGTTCATTAGAGAGATTGGTCTGTAGTTTTCTTCTTTGCGTTGTCTTTGTTTGGGGCGTAGTTTGGGTACTAGTGTAATGTTGGCCTCATAAATGAATATGGTAGACTTCCTTCTTTTTTGATTTTTTTGAAAGGACAGGCAATAATTAGTTAATGGAACTCTTTTATGGAGTCATCTAGTCTTGGGCTTTTCTTTTTGTTTCAGTTTCACTGTAACTAGTTTAAGTATGCTGTTTAATTTTTGTTCAGTTTTGGGTGATTGTATAGTTCTAAGAATTTAGAACTAAATCTCATCTCATCTAAATTGTTGAACTTTTTCATATAAATGTTCACAATCATTTCTAATCACCTTCTGGATTTCCACTGAGACTTGTAATTTCTCTTCATTCATTTATAACCCTACTTATTTGGGTTTTCTCCCTTTATTTCTCTGTGAGTATTGCTAGGGGTTTGTCTGTTTTATTTATTTTTTCAAAGAACCAGCTTTTGGTTTCATTTGTCTTTTGGATTTCCTTTTTTATTTCTATTTCATTTATTTCTGCTTTGATTTTTATTACTTCCTTTTACCTACTGACTTTTGAATATTTGGCTTGTTCTTTTTCTAGTTTTTCAAGGCAAAAAATTTAATTTTTTTTGAGTTTTTTTCTTATTTCGTGATGAGCCATTATTATTATATAATTTCTTATTAATGACAATTTTTCTGAGTCCCATAAGTTCTGCAAAGCTATGTTATCTATGTCATTTGTCTCAAGGTATTTTTCACATTCCTGCTTTGATTTCCTCATTAACCCAGTGGTCTCTCCGTAACATGTTTACATGTTTTTCAGTCTTGCATGTAATGGACAATCTCCTTGCTTTCTTTACACAGTTGATTTCTAGCTAGATGCCTTTTTGGCCTGAGAAGATACTGAGCATGATTTCAATCTTCATGTATGTGTCGGTGTTTGTCTTGTAAGCTAACATGGTCAATCCTGGAGAATGCTCCATGTGCATTTGAGAAGGTGTGTATTGAATTTGAGGGGGCAGTGCAGTGCCCTATAGATGTCTGTTAGGTCCATTACATCTTCATTTAGGGCGATGGTGTCCTTCTTAAATTCTGTCTTCTGTCTTCTTGGTGAGAGTGGGATGTTAAAGCCTCCATATATGTATTTTCTCCAATTTTCAGAACTGGTAGTAATTGTCTAATGTATTTTTTGTTGCTCCCTTATTTCATAAGTCTATATTAATGTTTGTCTTTCTGGTATATAGGCCCCTTGATCATTATGTAGTGTCCTTGAGTATCTCTTGTCACCTTTTTAAATTTGAAGTCTATATTATATATTCTTATTTATTTGTATTTTTATCTATAAGTTTGACTACCTCTGCCTTCTTTTGGGAACCATTTACTTTTAATCTCTACACTTATCTTTAGAGAAATGTGGTTCTTGGAAGCAGCAGAACATTGGATTCTGTTTTTTTAATCCAATATTCTACTTTATATCTTTTTATTATTGAGTTTAATCCATTAGCATTTAGGGTTATTATTGATACCTGGAAATTTCTTGTCATCATTTTTTTTTTTCACCATTGTGTGTGTTTATAAAATACCTTCTTCAGTTCTTCAGGTTTATTCCTCTTTTGGTTTAGACTTTAAGGTTCCTTGTAATATTTCTTGCAGCAGGGGGTTAGTAGTAAATTTTTGAAGATTTTGTTTGACTGAGAAGGCCCTTATTTTTCTCTTATAAATAAAGGAAAGCTTTAAAGGATAAAGTATTCTTGCTTGAAATTCTTTATGTTGGAGTTTTTTGAACATGTTACTCAATTCTTTTATTGTCTATAGTGTTTCTTCATAGAAATCCAAAGATATCTTAAGTTTTCCTTTATATGTTATCTGTTTTTTTTTTTTTACCATTGTCAGCGTCATTTCTCTTATCATGGACTCTTAGATACTTATTGTTATGTGTCTTGCTGTAGGTTATTTTCATTATGGTAGTTAGGTGTTATTATATCTTCCTGTGGGTTTATTTGCATTTCTTCCTTCAAGTTTAGAAAGTTCTCTTCAATTATTTCCTTAGATAAAGTTTCTTGGTTTCCATGTGTCTTTCTTCTCCATTTGGTATTCCTCTAATTTTTATACTTTCTTCCATCATGGCTTCAGGTAATTCTAGAGTAGGTTCTTTTTTTTTCTCTGTATCTCTATTTTTCTTTTTTCATTTTTCTTATTACATCTGTATCTTTCATAGTAATGATTAATTCCTCCAGTTTATTTATTTCAATTTCATGACTTTTTCCAGAATATTTTACTCTATTGAACTTTTAATATCCCTTCAGTTTCTTTATTTTCTGATATAAAGATTCAAATTATTCTTCTGTTCATTGATTTTATTTCTCATAACATTCTTTCCTTTTCTATATCTTTGCATATATCATTACTTTTTAAAATTATGATGAATTTGATTATCTGTCAGTCAAAGAAATTCTCCCATGTCAGTGTAGTGTTTTGGAGGCTCATTTTTCTCTCTGTGGTTTATTGTTTGAGGAGGGCTTGTTTGGTCATTTGTATTTTTTTTTCCTATTGTTTGCTTTCAGATTTGTCCTAGGTGTTAGGGGAATACTTATATGCAAACAAGTTCAGCAATATATATGATAGGGACAAATTCTTTGAACTATATAATCACCCAACATGAACAAAAAGAAACAGAAAACTTAAACCAATTATAAACATGAAACAGTAATTAAAACCCTCCCGCAAAAAGCAAAATTCCAAGACCACATATTTTCACATTTTATGATATGAACATTACACTAATACCAAAAGCAAACAAAGACAACATAAAAAAGGACAACTACAGACCAGCTTACCCAATGAACATTGACTCTAAAATCCTCAACAAAAACTTAGCACACTGAATCCAGCAATGAACCAAAAGGATTTTAAACTATAATCAAATGGGATTAATTCCAGGGATGCAAAGGTGACTCAACATCTGAAAATCAATTAACATAATTCACCACATGAACAAAAAAAGCGTCAGAAACCATATGATCATATCAATAGATGCCGAAAGCATTTCATGATTTTCAATGTCTATTTATGATAAAGGTCCTCATAAAACTTGGGACTAGAGGAACATAACTTAACCAATAAAAGCTATATTGAAAAAAACACAAGTTCTGGACAAGACCAAGATTATCTACTCTCACTACTGCTTTTCAGTGTAATTCTCAAAATCCTAGCTAGAACAATAAGCAAGGTAAAATAAGAAGAATCCAAATCAGAAAAGGAGAAGTAAAACTATCACTATTTGCAAAGATATAGTATAGAGAGAGAACCCTAAAATCTCCACAGAAAACCAAATTAAAACAATAAACCAGTTTGCTAAGATACCAGGTTGCAAAATCAATAAACAAAAATTAGTAGCCTTCCTATATGCAATCAGTCTAAAGGACCATCCCATTAACAATTGAGCCCCCCCAAATTAAATACCTGGGAATAAACCTAACAAAGGAAGTGAAATAACTACACAAGAAAAGCTATAAAACATTGCTAAAAGAAATAGATGGAGACACAAAGAAATGGAAAGACATCCCCTGCCCATGGATTTGTAGAATAAATAGCAAAATGGCCATACAAATGAAAACAAATTTACAGAATCAGTGCAATTTCAATAAAAGTCTGAGTGGCTTTCTTCCAGAAACAGAACAAATATTGCTGAAATTCATGTGAATTTACAGAAAACCTCATATACCCCAAACTTTCCAGACTAAAAGGAATGGTGATGGAGAGATTATATTCAGAATCTAAATGATACTACAAAGCCACAATAATAAAAACATCATGGTACTGGAACAGAAACAGTCACAGACTGATGAAATTTAATTAGGCAGCATATATGTCACTAATCTGTGACAAAGGAGCAAAGAATTTACAAACTCAGTAAAGATGAAAAATGACTTGAAGGTAAGATCTAAAACAATAAAAATGTATAGAGAAAAACAGGCAAATCAATCTATACTTCAAAAATAGCTTTGAAGTATAAATGACTCATCTCCAGAAGCTAGGAAATTGAAGGAAAAGATAAACATCTGGCACTATATTAAAGTAGAAAACTTCTGTACAACAAAAATGTAATAACAAAAATTAAAAGACACCCTACCGAATGGTAAAAATATTCACATGCTATACAACTAATAAGAAATGCCATCAAATATCTACGAAGATCTACACAACTCAACCAAAACAAACAACCAGCCAAAAAAAATGGGCAGAAGAGCTAAAATGATACTTCTTAAGAGAAGAAATGCAAATGGTCAGCAAATATATGAAAAACATGTTTATTATCATTTATAATCAAGGGAATGCACATCAAAACCATCATGAGACACTACCTCACACTGGTAAGAAAGGCCCATATTAAATAATTAGGCAATAGCAAATGCTGGTGAGGATGTAGGGAAAAAAGGAACACTCTACAATTGCTGGTGGGAGTGCAAACTGGTGCAACCATATGGAAATATGTGTGGAGGATCCTCAAAACACTAAAATTAGTTCTACCATATGACCCAGTGATTCCACTCCTAGAAATATACCCAAAGGACACAAAAACACAAATTCAAAGGGCAACTGCAATCCTATGTTTATACTAGCACTATTTACAATAGCTAAGATATGGAAAAAGTCTCAGGCCCTTAAAACATGAATGGATCAACAAGATATGGCATATACACACATGGAATACTACTCAGATAAAAAAAGATATAGACTCAGGCCATTTGCATGGATGGAGTTGGAAGGGATTATGCTAAGCAAAATAAGTCAGAAGGGAAAAAAGTAACAGATGATCTTACTTTTAGGGGTCATATAGGGAAACGAAACGAAGGATCATTAAAAATATAAACCTGCAGGTAAACCATAGATCTGGAAAAACAGCAACAACAACAACATAGAGATCAGTGGTACTAAATTAGAGTCAAGATATAAACCCACACACATCTGGACATTTATGGCTTGGTTATCCAAGAGCATACATTAGAGAATGGAAGTTCTCTTCAATAGATGGGATTGGTAAAACTCTGTACAGCCACAAGCAGAAGAGTACAAAATCATGCCATACACAAAAAATATCTCAAAAGGATAATAAAATGAAATAAATATGTAGAATCATAAAATGCAAATAAATATGTAGGTGATAACCTCTTTAACATAAACTTTAGTGATTTTTGGTGGCTACCCCTCCAATGGCAATGGAAACAGAACCAAAAAGTAACCAAATGGTGATAGAACAAACTGAAAACCTTCTGCACAGTGAAATTAAAATGGGCGTTTTGGGTGATGGCTGTAGTGTGCTAACAGTACCTGAAGAGGGAGATCCTGCGCTTTTAAAACACATACAATAGGGGCCTCCCTGGTGGCGCAAGGGGTTAAAGGGCAGCACTGCAGCAAAAGTTCCACCCCCAGCTAGGAAGAGGAGCAACTCTAATGGCGTAGCAGACCTCTCCTGTTTTGCCCACTGCTTTCCTCAGCAGTTCACTTTGCCAATTTGCCTCTTCTGCTCCCCACTCTGTCTTTGATGAATCCTCTCACCACCCCCTGCACCTCTGGCCTGTATCCCAGTTCTGTATGCATAAATAAATATTTTTTTAAAAAAAAAGTTAAACACATATAATAACGTAATGCAATGTTAATTCAATAAATCATAAAACTTTAAAAAATATTAAACGGACATGCCTGAATAAACTTCTGCAAAGAATACAAGCAAATTGCCAATAGACAAATAAAGAGATAGCCATGAGTCTGCTAGCCTTAAGCAACCTGTTTGGCTACCATTATTGTTACCTGCTGTTCTGCATTCCTATCCAAAGGTCAGAACTATCCCAACAATCAGTCATTGGAGCCAAAGCTTACAAGGTGCCTTTCAAACTAATCAAGAGCAGAAATCCTTAATCACTCTGGGAAGGGTTTATATCATGAGGTATGACTGGGATGCCCAGGGCATGATGACCAATGCAAAAAACTACTCCTGACTTATACATTATGGGGCATGACTGGGAATACCTGGGGGGGCTGAGGACCATGTATGACAAGGGACCCAGTAGCTTATAAGTGGAATACCTTGTTGATCAAATTAGAACCATGACCAGGGGACTGTGGTATGGTTTTGATTACAACACTTGTTTGTCAAGCTGATAAGAAATACCTGGTCAGCAGACTCATATCCCCCTGAAGCACTAAATGACAAAAACACATTATTTAGTTTCACCCAATATTTTTTCGTGTCCTCCTTCCCCCTACTAACTGATGCTATATGTTTATTGTATCAGTAAAAGGGCCAGGATTTTGCTCTTTCAGTAGTATCCTTCATTGTGCAGCCTGCTCCATGACTCCTGTCAGTGTGGTGTTGTTGATGTGACAGATGGCCATCATCTCTTATGGCCATCATCTCTTAATGAGCATCAAAATCAAGATGAATTATCACCTCACAACTCTAGCAATAACCATTATCCAAAAGAAACAAATGTTAAAGAGGAGGTGGTCAAAAAGGAACACTTTTTCTCCGTTGGTGGAAATGCAAATTGGTGTAACCATAATTGAAAATATTTTGCTCTGGTCATTATGTAATACAATTAAAAATTAAGAAAATACACTTTTAGGCATTGATCTGAAGAATATGAATAGGAATGAGCACCTCCATGTTCTTCAGAGGTTATTCACTAGTATCAGAGCCAGCAATTTGAATAAACTTAAATGTTTGTAATGAATTAGGGGATAAAGACGTGTTATATGTGCATAATGGAATACTGTCAGCTCTAAAACAAGATGAAAGTCTTTTATATGCAGCAATATAGATGGATCTAGAGGGCATTATACTATGTGAAATAAGTCAGAAGGAGAAAGACAACTGTATGATTTCGGTCATATATAGCACACAAATAAACAAAGTAAATAGATGAGCAAAACAAGCAACAAGAACTAGATAGTGATTACCTAAAGAGAAGTGGGCTAAAAGCGTGTGTGTGTGGGGGGGGGGTGACATATGGAAACTAGATCTTTGGTGGGAAGGGGGCACATCTGAAACATATGTAAAGTTATAAATGACAGATACTTCAATAAAAAAATTAAATGCAACTTTTAAGAAACTGCTTCCCAGTACCATTTCAGGAAGTACCATGTGACTTCAAAAAGAAAATAAATCACTTCTATTTGGACTGATTAGGGAAGAAAATAAATCACTTCTACTTGGACTGATTAGGGAAGAAAATAAACTTTGAATGAGGTTTTAACGATATGATTGTATGAATTTGAATTCCAAATTAAGAGAATGGCCATGACAGATTGGAGTCAAGAAAACAAAAGTGAAGCCCTGTTTGAAAAAGGATAATTTTGGGTTTCTAAGGGACACAAGGTAACAAGATAATAGTACTTAGAAAAATGAATATCCTGATTATAAATAATTATAATTACTGGCGAGTGAGTAAACCATAGATGTATTCTTTTTTTTAAACAGGTGAGAAGATTGTATACACTATCATTTTAGGAAAGGTAAATCAGAAGTGATGTTCCAAGTACAACTGAAAGAACAGGAGTAAAGATAGTGTATACCACTGGAACACTGGCAAAAACGTAAATGAGCAAATTCAAGATCACCTAGGGAGGCATTTGTAGGTCTGCAAGGCAGAGTAGGTTCTGGGAATTGGAAAGATGCTGGGAAATTTGTGGCCTCCATGTACAAACCTCTTTTATTTTTAGGTCTTCCAATTTCTTACACTATTATATTGGGCACATTACCTTTCCTTAGATTTCTTTCTTTTTTAAAAGAATTTATTTATTTATACATAAAGAACTGGGGTACATGCCATAGGTGAAGGGGGTGAGAAGATTCACCAGAGACAGAGTGGGGAGCAGAACAGATAGACTGACAGAAATACACTGCTGAGGAAAGCAGTGGGTGAGACAAGAGAGGTCTGCTGGCGATGAACCTGGCCAGGTTCAAACTCATGCTGCAGTGGCTGTGGATAGCTTCTTAGTGCTGCACTAAATCCTTGTGCCACCAGGAGGCTCTACCTTTCCTTGCATTTTTAAGCAGCCTTCTTAATTTTCATCTTTCCTAATTATGTTATCTGTTATTTTTCTACTTTCCATCACATTTTCTGCTTGCACATTTTTCTTGTATTCATATTTGTCAGTTTCATGGCAATAACATAGAAAAAAGTAATTTTGTCTTTGCTTTTAATATATATATATGTAATTTGTACTCCCTTTTCTAAATTTATTTACTGTGCTGAAAAGAATTTTTATCCTCTCCTCCAAATAAAGTATATCATTTTTAGATTTCTCTAGTTTTTATTTACATTTCTCTAATTTTGTGTTCTACATTTTTAGAAACAAATTTCCTACATTTAAGATTTCCTATACAATGTTAAATTGTAATGTGGACTCTTCCTAGAAAAATACCTTCTGTATATCCCGGCTTTTTAATGAACACTAATAAGGAGCTCTTAGTGCCCCGATGTGCACAGTACTTTTATTCAGCCTATACTCATCAATAGCTGATAATGAAATCACAGTGCATACCCTCAATGAGGATATATAGTAAGCTCTTTATAAACACAAAATAATTTGGGAGGGGAACAAACTGGATGATTCTTGAGGTGATTATGGCAAGTGAAATGTCATAAAGTGAAACATAGTTACTTTCATGTGGAACATAAAGATACCAAACAAACCAGCAAAAAGATAGTGCATTCCATTAAATGATTACTAAACTCCAAAAGTTAAGTTTATTACCAGAGGAGATGGGGACTTGGGAGGGAGGATGGGATAGGGAGAGGAAGTGATAGGCCATTGGCACTGGAAATTTGGTGCAGGGTGAATGAAGCATGTACACATATGGAAATATAAAACTGTGCTTGTAAATTATCTAGTTCTATTGACAAATGATAAACTAATAAAATTTTGGACAGAGTACATACTATATATTGGAATTGAGGAAATATGACTGTCTCCAGTATGAGCTGTTAGTAACCCAAGCAGCTAGTGATAAAGCCAAAATGAACCCCACCAGATCTATAGATAAAACATAATTTAATCATAAGTCACATAGCTTTGTCAAAATCAACATAATGTCAACATAATGTTGATTGGCAATGCTTTATTAAGAAAAAAATGTAAAGAAAACTGCAAAACATGATCTAAGGAATAAGGAGATAAGACTATATAGCAAATTAACATACAAGGAGCCTATTTTTCACATTCACAACATGTGAAGAGGAATATAAAGAAGGAAAGCATCAAGCA
The DNA here is from genome assembly GCF_000260355.1 of Condylura cristata. NCBI lineage: Eukaryota > Metazoa > Chordata > Mammalia > Eulipotyphla > Talpidae > Condylura > Condylura cristata. Next base: position 617,457 of record NW_004567147.1, on the reverse strand, counting down.
ATGATGTCCATCACACATATTGCATGAAAGTGAGGTACCAGATTGGGACAGGGGCTCAGGTCTGTGTAGTAACAATAAGAAGGAGTATCTCCTAAAGACCAACATCGATGTCTGCCACTAACAAGAGCTGAAGAGTATGTACATCTAAATTTGCTATGTCTACTGTTCAATACCTGCACCACTATTGAAATCAACTCGTAAATTCATTGTCACTAGAAACATCTAGCTGGTGGGAAAAAAATAGTTAACTGTCTATAAATATGGTCTATAAATATGGCTCTATGTGGTCTATAAATATTAACCACAGATAAGTGAAGGTTACATGTCGAAAGAGGGAGTTGAGGGCCTCCACTTTCTTCCCACAGCTTTCGCAGCTCCTTTGATGTCCTTATTCCTCAGTGTGTAAATGATAGGGTTTAGCATGGGGGTGACAACACTATACAATACTGAGATCAGTCTGTCATTCTCCAGCTTGTACGATGAGATTGGTCTCACATATGTAAAAATGGCACTGCCGTAATAGAGAAGGACAATGGTCAGGTGGGAGGCACAGGTAGAAAAGGCTTTGTGCCTCCCCTCGGAAGAGTGGATCCTCAAGATGGTGGAGATTATGTAGAGGTAAGAAAGGATAATACACAGGAAAGGCGTCCACCCAATGAAGACTCCAATGGTGAGCAAAGCCATTTGATTGATGGAAGTGTCACCACAAGACAAAATCAGCAAAGGCGGTATGTCACAGAAAAAATAGTTAACCTTGTTGTTGCCACAGAAGGGCAATCGGAACGTCAACACAGTGTGCACCACCGAATTGAGGAAGCCACCAGTCCAACAGGAGGCTGCTAACTGGCTATACACGGCCTTGTCCATAATAACTGAGTACCTCAAGGGCTTACAGATTGCAATGTACCTATCATAGGCCATTGCTGCTAGGAGGAGACATTCTGTCCCTACAAAGAAAATGAATGCAAAAAGTTGAGCCACGCACCCCCCATAAGAAATGCTCTTCTTCTCCGACAAAAGATGTACCATCATCTGGGGGACATTTGTGGTGGTGTAGCAGATGTCAAGAAAGGCCAAATTCCCTAGAAAATAATACATGGGTGTGTGTAGATGTGGATCAACCACAATCACCAAAAGAATGAATATATTTCCTCCCAAAGTACAGATATATGTTAGAAGGAAGATGGCGAATAGGAAAAACTCCAATCCATTTAGATTGGAGAACCCCAAAATGATGAATTCAGTAAGTTCTGTTTGATTTTTTCCTTCCATGATGCAGCCTGGCTTCCTTTCCTTTGGTAACACAAATTACAATAATCATACGGTGTAGTAGCAGTGGTCTGCAAAACAAGAAAACAGATGTGTTGCAAATTAGGATCATCACCATCTCTATCAGATTCTAACCTGGAGGAACATAATTAGCCATTGTGTATGTTTCACTCATAAATAAAATCTTTATTGTAGAGGGCACAGTTTTCGACTAGTATGAAAATCAGAATGGGACATCATACCCTCTAAGTGTGTATAATAATGTCTGGGTCAGACCCACCTATACTTTATTGAGAAATGTGACTGTTGCAGAATCCAGTTGGAGGAGGTGAGGTGTCTGACACAGGTATCCTGACAGTTCATATCTGTGTGGTCATGACAAAAGGTAATAGAAAACGGCCATGGTTGCTGAGATCTCTCTTAAGAACAGATAATTCAGGGGCCCCTCCCTGGGGGCACAACAGGTTACAATGCAGCACTGCAAGCTAGCCACAGCCTTTTCAGTGCGCTTCCATCCCCAGCCAGAGGTGATCCACAGGGCGCAGCAGACCTCTCCTGTCTTACCTGCTGCTCCCCTCAGCAGTGTACTCTGTCAGCATATATAACAAAAACAGATAATTTTTCAGACTAATGTGAGCATATTAGCTGCTTAGATGTTATACATTGTGGAAAGATATATCACACACTTTTTGATCTTTCATATTTACAACAAAATTTTAGAATGGGGCTTATATTCCTCATTACAGGGGGTGATACTTTAAAGGTTCATATAGTTAGGCAGTATGTTCAGTATTTAGTAAGCACAGAAGGACCTAACCAGTTTAAGTCCATAGTTCCAAATCTATGTACTTTAAATGGCAAAAAAATCTCATCTTCTATGTCAGTTTTATTATCAAACATTGTTTTGTAGGGTATACTCTGAGGTAAAAATTTATTCTGAATTTTAGCAATTTTAACCATGAATTAAGGAAATAATAGTGATGGCTTTTTTTTTTCTATTTAAAAATCTTTTATTTTGCATTCATTCACACATACACATATTCAAACTTATTCTTGAAAACATTCCAGAATTCTCTTCCTCTTTCCCTCCTTTCCTTCCTCTCTACTTTTCTTCTCACCCCCGCTATCTATCATCTCTTCTCTTCCATGTACTCGTGTAACCAGTTTTGTGTAAAACAACATTGCACTATGCATAATGCACCACTAGCCACACATATTCCAATGTTTACTTTTAATTTATAACAGATTTCCAGGTTTTATAACATCTCCAAAATGGTCACTACAAACTGATTTAAAAAAAAAAAATTGCTCCCAGAAATTCATAAGAAAATTTGCCTCACAGACTCTTAGACTCGATTTCACTCCCTTCATGCTACTTTATTAAAATGTGATCAAGAAAGGGGAATTTAGAAAGTTAAATTCCAAATTGCAAATTTCCTCAAAAGTATATTACCCAAACCCTTACTTATAACTAAGTCACATACACATTTGTAAAATAAGTGAGCTTAGTAAGAGCTCAAAAATAGCTAAAATAGGGTCCTCCCTACTGGCGCAGTGAGTTAAAGTGCAGCACTAAGAAGCTAAAGCCACTTCAGCATGAGTTCAATCCCCCGCCCCGGAGGTGACCACATGGCACAGCAGACCTCTCCTGACCCGCCCGCTGCTCCCCTCAGCAGTGTACTTCATCAGTCTGCCTGTTCTGCTCCCCACTATGCCTCTGGTGAATCCTCTCACTGTCCCTGCTCTTCTGGCCTGTTCCCCAGTTCTGTATGCATAGATAAATACATCTTTTTAAAAATAGCTAAAATAAATAATAACTAGGACACAAGTACATTAGCTCCATGAGAAAAACTGATTCTTGTGGAGTCATGCAAAGTGTGCCTTCGATATTTTTCTCTATAATCCAGTGTCATTTTAGTCTTTTCTTTCTTTATAGACTTTGTTACCTATTATTTGTGAATGGATAAACCAGCAGAAGACCATGCTCAGAGACAGCAGAAGACCATGCTCAGAGACATTGAAATCACCTGAAGTAATAGAAGCTTCCTGGTTCACACACACACCTGCTCCTGACCCCCCAAACATGGACCAGTTTACTCCCTCCTACACATTACCCTACACTTTCATTCTCAGTGTCTCATCCAAAGAGCACTGCATAGGAAAGTATATTTTCTAGACAAGTGGAGCTATACTTAAACAGTTAAAACAATTCTCACCTGTTGCCAAAAATATTCCAAAAGAACAGATTACCATGCAGACTTAGAAACTAATGTGGTACTCGCTGTATTAATACCATAAAGTGGTACATCACAATTATCCCTGGAGAATCTGTGTTTCTGTGTTGATAAAAAACTTCTGAATGAATGGTCTTCAGCCTGAGTACCAAGAGCCTCCTCAATCCCTAAAGGCCAGAGCATGGGACTGAAATAGGTAAGAATGGTGCTCCCTGGATGCCCGAGATCCCCACACCTTGTGGGACACTTCCAAGGCCCTGAAGACACGCCTCTGAGACCTCTGAGCACAGGTCCTATTATTTGCTCCTCTGGCTTCTGCCCCGGTCCCGGTGCCTCTGATTGTCCTCCAGCACCTCTGCTGACATCCCAGATCTGCTTCAAAATCTCATGTGGAATCACAATGCTTCATGTGGGCTCCTATCTCTTGAACCATATCTGGCCATTTAGAAACATCTTCCATTCTATGTGCATAATCAGAATGGATGCAGTTCTGTAGTTATTGTTGCGGTGGCATATAAGAGTATACCAGTTCTCTGTTTCTGAAATTCCAGAGGTTGTGACAAGCTCTCTGACTTGTCTTTCAGCTTAAGTTGAAATACTCGTATTCATTCTGGGATTTGGGAATTGTGTACGGTATACCAGTTCTCACTAAAGAAGGTCTCTTCAGTCACTGAATTAATTCTCTAAATATTCAGTTTGTGTATCATGCCTAAGTTGGATATTAGAAGCTTGTTTTGGGGCAGATTTTCTAATAACTTTGAGGACTCAGTTGAAATGGAGTTATTCCTTGACATCCTGTAGATATGTGATCTATTGATAGAGGGTGCTAAATATTTTTTTAAATTTTTTTTATTTATGCTTACAGGGAGAGGTGTAAGCATAGAGGTGTGGTTGGGTGAGAGGATTCACCAGAGACAGAGTGAGGAACAGAACAGGCATATTGGCAAAGTACACTGCTGAGGGGAGCAGCGGGCAGGTCAGGAGAGGTCTGCCACGCCATGTGGGTCAGCTCCCTAGCCGAGGATCAAAGTCGTGCTGCAGTGGCTTCATAATTTGGTGCTTTAACCCGTTGTGCCACCAAGGAGAGTCAGGTGCTAAATATTTTTAATTTAAGAACTGAAATTTTTTCAGACAGCTTCTACTAACATCAGTACTCTCCTTTTCCATCAATAGATTTCCTGACCTCGAACTTCCTAAAATTCTGCAAAGAAAAAATTAAAGATGGGGTGAAGCAAGACCAGCATTCCAAAAATTATGAATTATGTGGTTAAGACTCAAAATGCTACCATCTTGTCCAGTACCATCCAGAGCTGCACACAAGAAGCCCTTGGATTTGTAGTAACAAATCCTTACCTTGCTTGTATTACCTAGCTTCTAGCTTTCTAACTTGTGTCACTTTGATGAGTACTAAGTGGTGGATCATTATTATTTTAATTTGCATTGCCCAGGTTACTAGTAATTTCCAACATCCCTTCTTTTTTTTTAATTTAGCTTTTTTTTTTAAAGATATATTTATTTATGCATATAAAACTGGGGTACAGGTCAGAGGTGCAGGGACCATGAGAGGATTCACCAGAGACAGAGTGGGGAGCAGAACAGGCAGAACAATTGGAATACACTGCTGAGGGGAGTAGCAGGAGGGTCAGGAGAGGTCTGCCCAACATGTGATCAGCCCAGGATGGGCTGAGGATGGAATTCCGCACCGAAGCTGCTGGGTCTTGCTTGCAGTGTTGCACTTTACCCCATTTCACCAACCAGGGAGGGCCCCCAACAGTCTTTCATTTGTCACTTGGGTTTCCTTTTCAGTTAACTACTTGTTTATCATTTGCGCCTATGATTACTTAAGTTTCCTGTCCCTTCTCATTTATATTGAGGAGTTTATTATTTACATATGGCATCATTGGCCAATTACAAATTTTAGTTTTTGCAAATAACTTCTAGTAATTTGTCAACTATACATTAATATTGTGATGTCCTCCATGTGAAAGAAATCCTTAGCTTTTATATGTTAAAAGTCATCATTTGTGGGTCCTCCCTGGTGGCATAATGGGTTGGGATGCAGCACTGCAAGCTAGCAGCAGGCTTATCAGTGTGGTGTTCGATCCCCATCCCCAGAGCTGACCCACATGGCACAGCAGACCTCTCCTGTTTCACCCACTGCTGCCCTCAGCAGTGTACTTCAGCACATCTGCCTGTTCTGTTCCCCACTCTGTCGCTGGTAAATCCTCTCACCACCCCTGAACCTCTGGCCTGTACCCCAATTATGTATGTATAAATAAATAAATCTTTAAATAAATAAGTCATCGTTTCTCAGGTTATGGGCCATGCATTTTGAAGTTTGTTTAAAATTTCCCCAATGATAGGTCTCAAATATATATCTATTTTTTTATAATTTTATAGTTTTTT
>NW_004567147.1:609885-611408 GCF_000260355.1 Condylura cristata | reverse complement strand
GGTGGGGGAGCCAACTTGTGCTGAAGTGGCTGGTGATAGCCACCAGGGAAGATCCTGTTTTTTTAATTTTTAGAATGCCCTTTTAATCTCCCATCTCTCACAGTTATTTCATAATATAAATCTTGAGTTCTGTGCTTGATAGGAAGAAAGGGTTTTCCATGTCTTTGTGGTTAGATGATGGTTTTTTCTCTCTAGGTGTGTCCCCCTCAGGACTCACATGACCACCTGGGCTATTTTCCTTTCCCTCATGTATCTTTGGCATCCTACTGCTCTGTATGGGGTTCACCCTTGCTGGCCTGGACTCTTATTAGGAGTTGTGTGGTGGTAGTGGTGGACTAAATTCCGGGTCCTGAGGTAGAGTTGACTCCTTATAAGCTGGGAGTGTGAGAAGGCAACAGGAAGTAGGGGCATCCACGAGCAGAGGCTGGATCTCCCTTCTCATCCAAAGCTGGTGAAGCGTGCTCACCTAGCAGCGCAGGTGAGGGAATGTGGTGTGGTGGACTGGAAAGCAGTGGCGGGTGGAGGTGGGGGTCTTTCTCTTTCTCCAAATCCAGGTGAAATCAATATTTTTCAGAATTTTTCTATTGTTTCCTGTGCCATCTTTTCAATGAGGACATATTTCTTTAGTGAAAAGTGATACTTAGACACCGCAATCCTGATACTCTTACCAGCCAGTGGTGATAGGTTCTGGATCTCCTCACTCAAGAATGAAATGAGGACTCGATTATAGCAGACGATTTTGAAACTGGGATTTATTGAAGAGAGTTATTGACAGAAAGGTCCAGGGAAACTTCGAGGTGTCTCTCTAATGGACGACAACCTCTCCCTTATATGGACCGTAAGTTACATAACACAAGAGATGGCATTATTCTCCATGCAAGTCAAAGGCAGGAGGTTTGGAGCAGTCTAGCATAGCCACAGTAGGGGAACATGCATTATCATACATACATCCCATGGTCAGGAAATGGAGCACAAGTCTCACCCAGGGGTAGAAATCTTAATACTATAATGACAAGGTCAGAGTTAAGTTCGGACTCTTTTCAAGATACATATGCAGCCAGCTGAGTCTGGCCAGTCTATTTGTGGGCTAGCAACTATCTTCTTTATAGTCACTGGTCTGGTTGCTAAAACAGTGAGTTACTAGGGACAGGTAATTAAGAAACAATTTGCTGTTCATCATTACTCTGTGATTTCATTGTTCATGTTCTTGTTTCCAAGACTACATGAAAAGGGAAAGAGGCAAGCACATCCAGCAGAATCCCATCTCAGTATTTAAATGTTCTCATTTCTGTAGGATTCGTATCACTTCTAGTTTTCTTCAATGGAAATCGCTAAACATATGTATATTTTGAAATATAAGTCTACATATTAGTTTCATACTGATATTATCAATTGTTATTAAAAATGGTAAGTTTTTTTGGGCCCTCCCTGGTGACACAGTGGGTTAAAGCATAGCATAGCACTCCCTGAAGCTGCCACACCTACATCAGCACAAGTTTGATCCCCAGCCAGGAGCTGACCTA
>NW_004567147.1:607421-608785 GCF_000260355.1 Condylura cristata | reverse complement strand
GGGATTTAGAAAAAGAAAAGAAACAAATCCTGAGAATGCTAGAGAAGGATGATGTCCTGTTTCTGGGCTGAGGAATGACCCCTGACACATGACCATATGTTTGTCACTGGCTAAGTTGGGAAAGCTATTGTGTGTCTACATCTGTTAACAGAAATGCACATGATTTAGGGAACTGACTCACACCTCCTCAGATGTATATTGTCACCTCACCCCTAACATCAAAGCACCCATAGCCCTTAACGGAGGCCACTGAACCTACTCCACTTCGTTCCCACCTTTCCTTCCCAATCAACCTTATATCTGCAGTCATATTTCTATGGCTGGGTTTGGGTTTGGTTTAGTTTTGTAGTTCCTTTGTTTTTTCACTCTTTTTCTATTCTGCATATGGGTGCATTTCTCTGATACTTGTCTTTTTCCTTCTAACTTACTTCACTTAGCAACATACCCTCCAGTTCTATCCAAGTGGAATGCATCTTTTTTATATGTAGTTGAGTAGCATTACAATCTTTATATACCTGAAAATACCTAGGAGATGCCCATATCCTCCTCCTAGGAGAGGAATTTCTGGATCATATGGTATATCTATTTTTAAATATTTTGAAGAATACCCATACCATTTTCTTTAGTTTCTTCCTAACAGCCCACACTAACAGTGTGTGGGCTCCATTTCCTTCACATCCTCATCAACATTTGTTGTTTCTGTTTTATATGTGTGTGTGCATGTGTGTGTGTGTTGTTATTCTCATTGAGGTGTTATCTCCTATTTTTGATTTGTATTTCCTTAATGATAAGTGATGCTGAACATTTTTTCATGTGCCTGTAGGCCAACTGTATGTCTTCTTTGAAGAACTGCTCTTTTTTTTTTAACTGGGTTTTTTATTTTCTTCTTGTTGAGTTATATGTGTTCTTTGTAGAAATTGGCTATTAGCTCCTTGTCAGATGTGTTACATGCAAAAATTATATTTACTTCAATAGATCTTTGTTTTAATGATAGTTTTTTCACTGTATAGAAATGTTTTTAGTTTGATGTAATTAGGTTAACATTTTAAAGAAGAGAATAAAGAGTCAGAGTTTAAACCTTGATTGGCAGTCCCCAAAGAAAAGTATATTGTGGTAGATATACCTTTTGTGAAAGTGAAAGAGGAGCCTTGAGGGGAAGAGATCAAAATAAAGACTCATTCCAAAGTGACAAGAAGGTCCCCAACTCCTGAAGGATATTATCTTGACCAACCTGGTCAAGTCCCAGAGTCTCACCCAGAAATAAGAGCTGTCCAACTTACTGCCTGGTCAGATGCCCACTTAAGAATCAAGTCTATTGGGCCCTCCCTGGTGACACAGTGGGTTAAAGCACAGCACAAAGAAGC
>NW_004567147.1:595925-606386 GCF_000260355.1 Condylura cristata | reverse complement strand
CTCCTGACCTGCCCGCTGCTCCCCTCAGCAGTGTACTTCGTCGATCTGCCTGTTCTGCTCCCCACTCTGTCTCCGGTTGAAGTCTTTCGCCACCCCTGATTCTCTGGCCTGTACCCCAGTTCTGTATGTACAAATAAATAAATCTTTAAAAAAAAAGATTTATTTATTTATGCATATAAAATTGGGGTGCAAGCGAGAGGTGCAGGGGTAGTGAGGGTATTTACTGGAGACAGAGTGGCGAGCAGAACAGGAAGATACACGAAGTACAATGCTGAGGGGAGCAGCGGGCAAGACAGGAGAGGTCTGCTTTGCCATGTGGGTCACCTCTAGGACAAGGGATCGAACTCACATGGAAGTGGCTGCAGCCAGCTTGCAGTGCTGTGCTTTAACCTGCTGCACCACCAGGGAGGGCCTGCAACACATTCTTGGTGCTGGGGGATTTCTCCTTATTTATTTTTGCATGTGTGTCTTATCTCATCATCACGGCATCCTCCCCAGGTTCCTCCTGATAACTGTCTCAGTTCTTTTGGTAAGAACTGGAATGGACTGTTGCTTTCACTCTCTCCCACTCCTGAAAGGGAGTGTCTGGGGGAGTAGGGAAGTCTTGAGTCTGTGACTCAGAACTCAGTCCCAGATCTCATTTACAGTCGTGATCTTGGATTAACTTCTTAAATTTTCTGCGCCTCTGACAAAAGGGAGGATAATACCTACCTCACAGGGTTGGTCTTGAGACTGAGTTTTCTAAATAAGAACTTGCAGTCAGAGGTACTCAGTAGGCACTTGAATAAATGTTAGTTCCCCTTAAAAATAACAATATCTTTTCTTTAAACAATGTGATTATTGAATGCAACTTCAAATACTTAATTTTGCCCTGAAGGTGTAACCTTTAACAGATAATGCAAGCAAATTTTTATAATCACTTGTAAAATTTCCTCTTATAAGGTTAAACATACAACCTGATACAATATTAAGCTTTAGTTGTTTTTCTTCTTTTTAGAGGCTGTTTTTGTTTGTTTATTTTTATATTTAATACATGTATGTTATTGTAAAAAAATCATTAAGCATGATGCATTTAAAATGATGCTTTTTTCCTGAATGGATTAAAAAAATTGTTTCTTTCCTATTATTCATATTCCTCCATTTTAATTTTTGATATATGGAGCATGAAGTACAAAATTAATTTAACGTTGACAATCAGAATCATCATTTTCTTACCCTGTAATGTAAGATCCTATTTTGGAAAATCCACAATTCCACACACAAGAGGCACATTTTACTGTTACATCTGCATGTGTTTAGCCGAAAGAACATATTAAGCTAGTAAAGACAAATTCATTAAGTTCATGAAACATGTGACAAGAAAACAGGAAGCTTTTTCTTTTGTATATTTTAAATTTAAGATGGCAAAATTTACAAATATTTAGTAGCTATGGTTTTCTAGGTAAATATGAGATTTAAATTCTGTTCCTGGAGCTCTATTATAATGTTTGTTTTACCATTTTTTTTCTCTTTTAACTATTTTATGCATTTCACAAATATTGACTTCACTCTTATTGAATTGAAGCTTGTGTGGTAAATTCCCACACAGACCTGGGCAGAAATGTACCTTTTTAAAAGAAAATACTTAAATTTAACTTTTAAATAATCATTTAGTATTAAATTTGGCTTTTTAAGTTACATATTATTCCACAAGTAGGTGTTCAGAATAGTATATTTAGAGAAGTACTGATTAACTTACAGAAAACTCAATGTATTCTGAATATTTATTGCAACTTAATATAATGGTCTAAAATATGCATTTATTTTTGGATAAGTAAAAAGGATTTTAAGTGCCTAAAATATAGGCTTAATTTGTAACTCTAATGCAGAAAGGGGAAACCAAAGCAAAATAAAACTAAATAAACAAGAAAACAATTTCTGGCATAAAACATAATGTTATTTTAAGAGGCATTGATGATTACATTTTTGTTACATCTATTATTGAAGTTAGCAAATTATTTAGTGCCTCAGAATATTATTATTTATATATTCTTGCCTAGTTTAAGAACAGCTGTTCCAAATATGAGTGGTATCACTAGACAACATACAACAGAAATAAAGAACATATATTTGTTCTGAGAACATTTTTATAGATGGTAAACTGTTCCTGAGTGCAATTAAAAGCAGGTATTATATGGATGAAAAAAACATAATATCCTATATTTCATGTAGAACATTAATGTGTTTTCCTTTCTGGAAAGTAAATACTAAACAGATATTTTTCCCCAAAACTATAAACTAAACAAGAGAAAATATTATATAGATTAATTACAACTATTAGATAATGGTTTCTTGTACAATATTACATTATAGAAATAATCAGAGTTAATTTAAATGCCACATATTTTCCATAAAAAGGTAAATGCTATATAAAAATAAATGGAAATTAAAATGTTTATTTATTTTATAAACTTCCATTACATACACATTTAAAAATCTATGTTTCCCAGCATTTATATATTTCCCATACACCATGTCAAAGGTCAAATATCAAACTAGTCATATTCTATTTACATTTATAAATGAAACACACTTAAAACAAGTAAGAAATGAGTATGACTATGTTGCCACTTTCACATTCTTTAATTTATGTCACTTTATCATAACAAGGAATAGACTAAAATAGCAAAAACATTTTGTCAAATATATTTTACATAGAACTGCGAGTTTCTTTTCAAATTAGTGTTTTTGTAGTCTTTGAGTAGATACCTAGGAGTAGAATTTCTGGGTCATATAGCAGATCCATTTTTAATTTTTGAAAGATCTCCAAAATTTTTTTGTAATTATTGATATGGAAATTTAAAATAAATTAAATGTGTATATTACAAAAATAAAAATGCCTAATTACCTGTTTTCAGTACAAGAGATATTTTAAAAAGAGAATTTTTGTATTGTTTGTACCTACAAATATTCACATATGAGCATTTTTGTTAACTGATCTCCATAATTTGTTGATTAGTGACTCAGTGAAAATTAAAGACAATTAGTAAATACATTTCATTGTTGCAAACAATCTAACACTTTTCTACTATTTACAGTTCCTCTTTGACTTTGTAGACTCCTGGTCAAGTCTCAACAGTTTCTTCAGTGCATTTTTCATGTCCTTATTCCTTAAAGTATAAATAAGAGGGTTGAGGCTTGGAGTGATGATGGTATAAAAAAGGGTGAGGAACTTGCCCTGATCTTTGGAGGCACTGTTTCCTGGCCGCAGGTACATGTAGATAATAGTTCCATAGAAGATGGACACCACGGTGAGATGAGACCCACAGGTATTCATTGCTTTTCGTTGGCCTGCTTTTGACTTCATCCTCAGCACAGCTTTAGCAATGTAGCCATAGGATATGAGGATAAGGGTGAGGGGTGTAAGGACAATGACAATTCCTAATGCAAACACAGACATTTCAACTGTTGTGGTATCGATACAGGCTAACTTGACCATAGCTGGTAACTCACACAAGAAATGATCCAGAACATTGTTTCCACATCGAGGCAAATGCAGAGTCAGGGAACATAATACTACAGAGTTGGCCAAGCTGATGCTCCAGACCATGATAATCATCTTGAGACACAGATGTGGGTTCATGATTACCGAGTAATGCAGGGGCTTGCAGATAGCTGTAAAACGATCATAGGACATAACAGCCAGGAGAAGGCACTCAATGGAACCCAGCCACATGTAAACATAGAGTTGAACGGCACAGCCTACATAACTGATGGTCTTAGTAGGTCCCCACAAGTTAACCAGCATCTGGGGGATGATGCTTGTTGTGAAGCACAAATCTAGGAAGGATAGATTCCTGAGGAAGTAATACATTGGTGTGTGAAGATGGGAATCCAGGAGGGATGCAAGAATGATGGCTGTGTTACCCACTAATGTAATTAGGTAGAAGATGGTGACAACTCCTGACAGAATCATTTCCAGATTGGGATGGTCAGAGAAGCCCAGCAGAATAAAACCGTATTGAGAAGTATAATTCCTTTGTTCCATAGCCCTTCGATGTCCAAATCCTAGAGTAAGAATAGTAGGAGGTGAAAGTGAGAATAGAAGAGAATGAGGAGGAAGAGAATGAAGAAGAGGAAATAAAGGAAAAGGAAAGAGAGGAGGAAGATGAGGAAAAGATGAAGGGGAGGAGATGAAAGTAGAGGAGGAAGGAAAATAAATTTGTCAACACAGATTATCTAAATAATTTAATTAAATACAGACCTAAACAGAGGGAGATGATTTGTGTTAAAAATTAAAAACAGTGGATTAAAGATTAGTGCCAAGTTCTCTAGTGTTTTTGTTGTAGATTATTTTGGGTAATAAATTTAAAAGCTATTTTGGTCTAGGTGATCTTGAGGAATTCACTCAAAGCCATGTACTAAAAGTTTTAAATAGATCTGACACCTAAATAAGGTGACCTTAATATTCTCTACATGATGTGACTCAATGATTACTAAAAAGCTCATTAGGGCCCTCCCTGGTGGTGCAGCGGGTTAAAAGCACAGCACTGAGAATCTAAACCCACTTCCGCGTAAGTTCGATTCCCGCCTGCCCTGGAGGAGATCCACATGGCGTGGCAGACCTCTCCTGACCCGCCCGCTGCTCCCCTCAGCAGTGTACTTCCTCGATCTGTCTGTTCTGCTCCCCACTGTGTCTCTGGTGAATCCTCTCACCCTCCGCATCTCTGGCCTGTACCCCAGTTCTGTATAAATAAATAAATAAATCTTTAAAAAAAAAAAAAAGCTCATTAGCTGAAAGTGAACATATTCTTTTAAAATAGTCAATTATAAAATATAATTATTTGGCTAATGTCAGGATGAAAAAGTATTTGTCTTTTACTATATCTTAAAGAGCAGTACGTTATTGAGCCCCTTCCCCCCCCATTTATTATGTGGGAGTATGTCATTTATCTTTGGCACTCTAAATACCTAATATCACCAACACTTGTAACTTTGAATTAAAAAATATTTTAATTACACTCTCTCTAGCAATCAAATACACATTCATCCCCCATTTCCAAACAACTATTGTATTTTTTCTATCTCCTAATAATAGTCTTAGCCCTCATATCCAATCTTGCCTGTAAAATGTAATAAGATTCAATAAAATCACACTGACACTGTGCTTAACTCCTGTCAGTTCCTTTCTTATATATTTAAAAATTATTCTAATTCTTTACAGTGGCACACAGAGACCTGCACAAGGCTTCAGTTTCATATCACACATCACTTTATAGATTTAACCCCTAAATTTTTTTTAAAGATTTATTTATTTATGCATACAGAACTGGGGTACAGACCAGAAGTGCAGGGGCGGTGAGAGGCTTCACCAGAGACAGAGTGGGGAGCAGAACAGGCAGATCGACAAAGTACACTGCTGAGGGGAGCAGCGGGCAGGCCAGGAGAGGTCTGCCACGCCATGTGGTCACCTCTGGGGCAGGCGGGAATCAAACTCATGCGGAGGTGGCTTTAGCTTCTCAGTGCTGTGCTTTAACCCGCTGCGCCGCCAGGGAGGGCCCATATATATAACCCCTAAATTTTAACAAGTCAAGTTCTCTCTTAGCTAAAGCTCTTAGAACACTTACCCTTTTCTGGATTCCTACTCATTCTGCAATGCTGACTCATTCTTTCAGCTACCTGTTAGCTGTTTCTTGCTTAAAGAGACATTTCTGAACTGATCATGTCTCTTTGTTTGATAGCATGTATCATATATGGAGTCCTAAGGAGGTCTAGGGAGCCTACGGGCCTAGATAAAGAACTTGCATTCATGTCTCTGGAAGTTATTTACCTACTTGATTCCAGATAATTTACATAATGCTTCTAGCACAGTTTTCTCATCTCTAAGAAGGGTGAGAATAAAATTGCTTAGGACTCGATGAAGGTTAAATAAGAAATAAATAAAAAGTGTTTGGAGCAATACTTGGAACATAGCATTCTCAATAATTATTAGTTGTCACAATCTTTATGTGAAGAAAATACAATTATCTACCATGTAGGTAAATGTTTAACACTGCCCCATAGTAATCTGTAAGCATTAAAAAAAGCAGTCATCACTTATATGTGAAATACAAAGAAATCAAACCAACATTCAAAGAGTCAAAACCAGAAGATGACTATAGAAATGAGGTACACAGCAAGGGAGGGCAAGGTGAAACTAACCAAGGACGGGTGAACTCAAGGGAATATAGTGAGGGTTCACGGATGATCAGTGACAAGCTCTGGGACTAAAACTATGTAAGAAAAGAATTAAAAATTAAATTTTAAAAAAGAAATCAGACATGATGACTCTTGCTTTTTACACTATTATAATACCTGAGGCATTCCATAAATAGGTGGAGAATAGATGAAATGTATTTATATATATATATATATCTACTTAGGGATTATTTATGTAGGCATATCTTTCCCACTTATATTTTTTAATAAAAGAAATGTCATCTAACTATGGATAATCGTCAAAATCACTTAAACTTGTTAGTAAGACATATTTACTCTAAAATTTTAACCTGGCGTTTTCTGAAGTTAACTAGAAGGTGGCAGACAAATGGAAAACAATGCGGTTTCATTTAAATAGTAACAACAACAGATTTATTCAGGGGGAGAAAAAAATTAAAAGCACTAGTTTTTATTTAAAGAAATAATAAGCTCAGTAATATTCAATGGTGTGATGCAGAGTTTCTGTAGACATGTATGAGTATATCAGACTTAACTCTTTTAACAATTCAACATACTAGCAATAGTCCTCCTTCATTCATAATCCTATCACTGAGTATAAAAAGGCAAATTTCCTACCGACAGGCCAAAATAGCGCCTGGAAACTTCCATTAGAACATAAAAATGGTGCCCTCCCTGCTGGCACAGTGGGTTAAAGTGCAGCACTGGGAAGCTAAAGCCACTTCATGAGTTCAATCCCCACCCGGAGGTGACCCAGATGGTGCGGCAGACCCTCCTGGCCTGCCCGCTGCTCCCCCCAGCAGTGTACCTCATCGTTCCATCTGTTCTGCTCCCCACTCTGTCTCCGGTTGAAGTCTTTCGCCACCCCTGCACCTCTGACCTGTACCCCAGTTCTGTATGCATAAATAAATAAATCTTTAAAAATAAATAAATCCCCCTAAGAACTTTTTAAAAACAAAACAACAACCAAAAAAACATAAAAATTATGAAGAAAATGCAAGTTATGCCATATCAAATTCATACTTTACATGTCCTGAATAATATGAAGAAATCACTTGAAACTCTGCCCATCACCCAAAAATCGACCCATTTCGAATATATTAAAAGAGATAGTTTTGGCACAGTAATAGTGATATCCTCAGAGTCAACTTTTCAAGAAACATGCTTTAAGCCTGGGTTCTGCCAAAAACCAAGTTGGATAGAAATACAAAGGGGGGGAGAAAAGTAACTCTCTGAAATGTATTGCAAAATATAACACACTGAAGAGGGTATTTCTAAAGAGGGTGATGAGTAATTAGTAACATTTGGTAAACATACTATTTTCCTAATTGTACCTAACTTTTGAAAAAGAGAGTGTGTCGATTAAAATTATTTGAAAATCATGTTGAGACTAAAATCAATACCATGCTGTTAATTTGTTAACTATTTCCATTATCACTATAACCTCCAAATATAATTCAGGAGGGAACAATCCTTCTATTAAAAACCTGATACAGGAAATCTTCAATAAATCTTCATTTTAAGGGTTAGAAGTGGATAAAAACATCTTCCTGGCTCCACAGTCTTCATGAATGAAAAATGTTTCAATTCTTCATTTTCAACTTAACCTACATTCTTCTGTAACTTCAAAATTTCTGAAATTATAAATCAAAAAACTGCTTTTTATAACAGAAAATAAACCAATCTTTCCATCAAATTACACATTAAAGAGCTCCACAGAGATCTACTATATTGAGCTATGCTGATAGTAAACCAAAAGAGAAACAGTACATACACATCTATGTTTCTTTTCTTCCACCTCCCTCAAAGTGTTCTACCAACCCAGGCACACTCTCCCAGAGATCTTACAGAGCAACATCACTGTCATCCACAGAGAGTTCCTTGATGCTCTACTTCTTGGCCATGTGCAGCCTACACTGTAGAAAAAAGATCCCGGTTAGGCATTTGCTTGCGAGGATTGTAGCTCTTTAATGTTTTCCCTGTGGTGATACTGCAAATTATGCTCCTCTCAAAGTGCATTAAGGGGTACAAATTCTGGACGGGACTCCTCATTCTTGGACAGATGACATGATTAAGGAAATGAAATTTGTAATTTCTTACTACTTGTTCTAATTATAAGTGTACTTGCAAATGAATCTTGATTGCGGAGAAATATTAAAGAGCCACCATAAAGTCAGAATAAGAACTGAACAAAACTTTCCAACATTGCCTGAAAGCCCAGGTCAGGAATATTTTTTATACCACCCGAAATAAATCCCACTTCATTTGGGTAAAGTGCCATCAAAAAAACTAGTGAGTGAAACTTTGGAGAATTTAAGATGCTAAGGTTATTTAATATGAATTAAAGCTACATTTATTTAGCTATTTAGTATGATTTATTTAGCTATTTAGTATGATTAAGCTACAAATAAAATATGCTTTCCAATATGTATATTTCCAGCATTACAATTACAGTATATATTAACTAGAAAATTCTCACCAATTATATCACATATTGATTTGGAAATTAATCTTCTGTTAGCAGGTATCATTTAAAAAGTTAATGCTGGCCCTACCTGGTGGCGTAGTGGGTTAAAGCGCAGCACAAAGAATCGAAAGCCACTTCCGCATGAGTTCGATCCCCGCCTGCCCTATAGGTGACCACACCGCGCAGCAGACCTCTCCTGGCCTGCCCGCTGCTCCCCTCAGCAGTGTACTTCCTTGTTCTGCCTGTTCTGCTCCCCACTCTGTCTCTGGTGAATCCTGTCACAGCCCCTGCAACTCTGGCCTGTACCCCAGTTCTATATGAATAAATAAATCTTAAAAAAAAAAAAGTCAATGCTGGCCGTCCCTGGTGGCGAAGCGGGTTAAAGCACAGCACTAAAAATCAAAAGCCACTTCCACATGAGTTCAATCCCCGCCTGCCCTGGAGGTGACCACATGGCGCGACAGGCCTCTCCTGGCCCACCCGCTGCTCCCCCCAGCAGTGTACTTCGTCGATCTGCCTGTTCTGCTCCCCGCTCTGTCTCTGGTGAATTCTCTCACCACCTTTACACCTCTGGCCTGTACCCCAGTTCTGTATGCACAAATAAAAATAAATCTTTAGGGGAAAAAAAAAGTTAATGCTAATTGTTTCCTCTATATCCAAGATTGAACTTATTTTTTTTTAAGATTTATTTATTTATTATTTTTTTTTAATTAGAGTGTTCTTTATTTTACTTTATTATAATTTTTCTTATGGAAATAACACTGGCTAATACTATATATGTTTCAGTAGTACAGGTTTCGACCTCTTCAAACATGTGCTACAGCAGTATGCTCACCCTGTAGTATAGTGAGCCTCCACCACTGTCCATTGAGCACCTCTACCCTTTGCCTCTCCTGCCTCTCCTCTCAGTCACCTCAGCTCTGTGGTAATAATCTGAGGGTTATAGGTTTGGTTTGTTTTAGTCTGCGCCTTTCCTTACATTCCACAAGAGTGAAAGCATCCAGTGTTTGTCTTTCTCCTTCTGATTTATTTTTGTTTAGCATAATTCCTTTCAGTTTTATCCAAGTCATCACAAATGCAAGAATTCATTGTTTTTATAGCTGAGTAGCATTCCATAGTGTATGTATAATATGGATTCTTTATCATTGATTTGCGATAGGTAGTGTGTTTCCATAGCTTAACTATTGAAAATAGATCTGCAATGAATATGTGTGTGTGTGTTTGTATATTCTATAGCTAGAATGTATACACTTTGACCAGTATGTTCTCATTTACCCTATCTCCTCAGATATGGGCAAAACCTTTTCTGTACTTTGATTCTATGAAATGTATTTCTATGTGAATATTTCCTGTTAATTAGAAGTTTAGAAGTTCATATATATACAGAAATAAGAAGTACCCTAGCACGACTGACAGAGTCAAAGAAATTCAGATTTAAAAAATAAAGAGGTATAACAGTGGCGTCACAATCCCAGACTTTCAAATACACATCAAAGTTATACTAATCAAAAATAATAGTTTGCTGGAATAAAACCAGATACATGAAAAAAGGGAACAGAACTGAAAGCCTAGAAATAAACTCACACCAACATCAAAACCTGTGGCTAAGCAGTCAGGAATGTAAATTAGAAGACAATCAGCTCAGTAAATGGTGCTGGAAAAACTAGTCAGACAATTGCAAAGAATGACATTTGCCCACTCTCTTTGTTTTTGTGGATTTTTCTCATAAGCAAGAGAATAAACATAAAACATAACATTAGCTAAAAATTCCCATCTAGCAAAATATACTATAATTAAAA
>NW_004567147.1:591188-595215 GCF_000260355.1 Condylura cristata | reverse complement strand
TTAACCAAATCAAAACAGAACCTAGAAATGTAACTATAGAATTGAGGCTACCGAAGTGGAAGGA
This sequence comes from Condylura cristata, assembly GCF_000260355.1. Taxonomy (NCBI): domain Eukaryota; kingdom Metazoa; phylum Chordata; class Mammalia; order Eulipotyphla; family Talpidae; genus Condylura; species Condylura cristata. The sequence continues at coordinate 595,151 of NW_004567147.1, read as the reverse complement.
GCGGGAAGGGAGAAGCACTATTAGCTATGGTGGCGGACGCTGTAGCCTGTCGGTGAATGTGGTGTGGTTGCGTGTAGCTGAAGAATGTGATGCTATACTCTAAATCATACACAGTGTTGCAAACCAATGTTTCCTCAATTAAAAATTATTATATTAAGTGCTTGAAATTTGCAAGTTGTTAGATCTCTAATGTTCTCGACGCAAATGCTTGAGAATGCTGTGCTGACAGTGTTTGCTAACCTCATGCTGGTAATCATTTTGCAACAGACAAGTATCTAAAATAACACATGCTACTCCCTAAGTTCCCCCCAGTGATGTATATTAATTATACCTTATAAAGTTGAACAAAGAAAAGTTATGAAGGTATTTCCAATTCACCACTTCAAAGTAATAATCAAATAATTCAAATAGCACTATTAACATATTAATAACTACGTGTGACCTAACCTGGCTACCCAGATATTTTTTTATTTAACCAATAACAAGTGTGCTGACTATTCTATGTGTCAACTGGATCTAGCTAAGAGCTATCCAACTTTTTATTGCTTGGTGTATCTGTGACAGTGTTATCCAAACATAGCGATATTTAAAATCATAGGTGGAATTCAGATCACCCTCACAATGTGAAGTGCGTCATGTAAGTCAGTGCGGACCCCAAATATAACACAAATCTGGAAGAGCTAACTTCTTTTCCCTGCTTGAGCTTTGTCATGCATCTATTCCGGCCATAGAACATCCGTGGTCCTTGTCCACAGCTTCTGAACTTGAACTGGTTTCCCTGATTCTCACACTTTCATCCTTGAATAGAAATTACACTACTGATTTTCCTAGGTCTACGCATGAAATCAGCATTTCCTGTGACATATCAGCCTACATAATTGTGTGATGCAGCCCTTCATAATAAATCTCCTTTTATATTCAATGAATGGCCCATCGGTTCTAATTTTTATAGAGAACCTTGACAAGTACAATGTGTGACCTTTAAATATTGTTTTGGTTTTTTTATAGGTATACATATTGGATTAAAAGTTTAATAATTTTTCTCTTGTAAAATTTTATCATCATAGGGCCCGACCTGGTGGTGCAGAGGGTTAAAGCATAGCACTAATAACCTAAAGCCGCTTCACATGAGTTCGATCCCCACCCCTGACATGACCCACATGCCGGGGCAGACCTCTCCTGACCCTCCCGCTGCTCCCCTCAGCAGTGTGCTTCATCAATCATCCTGTTCTGCTCCCCACTCTGTCTCTGGTGAAGCCTCTCACCACCCCTGTACCTCAGTTCTGTATGCACAAATAAATAAATTTTAAAAATTATCATCATAATACGTTATTAGTCTTGTCAACTTTTCCTAAGGTCTTATTTCTTGGTATGCACCAAAGAAGTTACCTTTATTTTTAGAATTTATAGATCAATGCATGTGTTAATTCATCTGTAGGTCTTCTAGCCCAATTGTTTTCAAGTAAAAAAAAATCACTAGATGAATCACAGATGGAACCATACAAGGGAAGTAAAACTGTAAAAATGAACTCTTCTTAGGTCATCTACTTTGTCCCCATGTTGAATATGTAATATATTAGTGCCATTGATTTATTTTCATTTGATGGTTATTATCGTTTATTAAAGTGATTTAAACCCCATCTATTCAATTGTATGTACCTGATATAAAACTGTAGAATTTGACTGAACAGTTTTTATCATATTTTTAATTTTCTATTAATTGGAAACTATTTAAAAGAAATGCTTCGTGAATTTATATTTCCTATCTGTTGTGCTATATTTCAGACTTATATTTTAATCTGGTTGAGTATTCCAATGGTTGATCATTATGCCATGATTTTTTCTCAGGAAAAAATAATTACTAATCAGATATATTTGGTTCTCTTTGCAAAAACCAACCAAGTAAAATTTGATAGTAGACACACTCAAAAAACTGTCTCCACTAATTTATTTATGTAATGACAAATGACATGATGTAAATTTCCTATCAATGTTTGGGCTCAAAGGTATTGAAATTTACTTGCTTATAAGAATGAAATTATTTTGTTTGAAATACTGGCTTACAATACTATACCTGTATTAGGGGAATCAGTTCATATCTCTTCAAATATATGCTATAGTAATAGCTCCCAATATCAAAATACCAATTACACTCCCACAATGTATTGGGCTTCCCCTTTTTCTGCCCACCCCACTTCTGAGAACCTCAGTTCTGCAATCAGATTTCACATGTTTATTTGGGTTCATTTTTTCTGTTACTTTGCTTTCTTCCTTTTCTTCCTTTGCTTTTCTTTCCTTTTTATGTATCAAAGCAGCTAGTGTTTGTATTTATCCTTCTAGATTGTTTTTCTTAGCATCATACCTCTTAATGCACCCAAGTGGCATCAAGTAGCAAGATGTCCTTTCCTATAAATGAGTAGTTTCCCATGGCTTATATAAGCCACATAATCTTAAATCACCTACCTGTTGATGGGCATGTAGGTTTCCTAACTTGGCTATTGTAAATAGTGCCACAGTGAACTCAGATACATCTTTTATACATCACTCTATGTTCCTGGGCAGCTATCAAGCAGTGGAATGTCTCATCATACAGTAGATTTATTTTTAATATTTTGGACACCTCCACACACTTCCATGAATGTTGGATTAGTTTACATCCTGGCCACATTGTCTGAGGGTCTTTTTTCTCCACATTCTTGTTAGCAAACACTAGTTAATTCTTTGGACTTATTCCAGTCATAGCTCCTTAATTAATGAATGATACTAATAGAGTATTAAATAATATATCTTTTTTATCCCCTTGCTAAAGCAAAACAGTGATTCCCATTTAGGATTCCAACATATGAGGTGATTTTTCACACAGCTTCTATAAGTATTTTGTATATATTTTTTATTGTTACCAACCCACTTTTACTGCCTGAAGTCATTTACTTGAAAATCTTGTTTTAAAAACCATTAATATCTTTTTGTTGTAAAAACACACTGGATTTTAACTTCTATGGTTTTGCCTCACTCTTTTTCTCTTGATGTTCTCTGAAAAATTAAGACTTTAGGGAATCTATAAAGTTTGACTTCAGTACCATACACTTCATGAACATGATTCCACTCTTCCAAATAATGTATAAATTTCACTTCTGGAAAGCCTGTGCACTTATTAGTGTTATCACTTATTAGTAATTTATCAGTCAGGACTGAATAATTTGGGGTAGATGTCTTCTATATCATAATACTCTGGTATTAAACTCTAGATAAAAACCAGTTCATTTGCTTTTATTCATATTCCTCCATTTTAATTCATAATATGTGGAGCAGGATGTACAAAATTAATTTAATTTTGATGATTTTAAGAATCATCAATTTCTTACCCTATGATGTAATATCCCATTTGGAAAATCAACTGTCCACACACATGAAGAAACTTTTACTGTTATATCTGCATGTGTTTAACCCATGTGAAAGAACATATTAGGATCATAGAGACGAATTCATTAAGTTGGTTTAAAAGGTAACAAGAAAATAGAAAGTTTATTTTAATATACATTTCAAATTTAAGATGACAAAGGTTAGAAATACTAAGCAGCTATTGTTCTCTAGGTAAATTTGAGATTCAAATTCTGGCCCTTGGAGTTCTATTATAATACTTGTTTCATACATATTTTCCCTCTTTTAACTATTTTATATGTCTTTACAATATTTTCTCATGCTTATAGAGCTGGAATATTTGTGATAAATCCTCATGAATGTTGGTATGAGATCTTGGTCACAAAATCCTTAAAACTCTTAAAGCAAAGTCCTAGATTTCAATTTTAATTAGCTATTATTAAATTTGGTTTTTCTAATCACATACCATCCCACATCAGAGAAGTAAGGATGGTATGAAAGTACTGATTAACTTATAGAAGCACAATATGTTATGAGTATTTACTAAAATTTAATGTTAACAGTCCAACATATATATATATA
>NW_004567147.1:578563-590108 GCF_000260355.1 Condylura cristata | reverse complement strand
CTTTTATGTTACATTACAAACAAAATAAACAAACCTAATTATCTCTTTTTCCTGAAGACATGCCAATGAATATGTGATACATAGTAAAATGAGCATAATGGTTCTATTTTTCACATTTACAAACTATTCTCATATAGGCATTTTATTAACTGACTTCTATAACTATGGATTATTTGTCTCAGAAAAATTAGCAACTATTAGAAAATATATTTTATATCATATCTAAACCAAAATTTTTCTATTATTTACAGATCTTTGATTTTGCAGACTCCTTGTCAAGTCTCATCAGTTTCTTCAGTGCATCCTTCATATCCTTATTCCTTAAAGTATAAATAAGAGGGTTGAGGCTCGGAGTGATGATGGTATAAAAGAGGGTGAGGAATTTGCCCTGATCTTTGGAGGCACTGTTACCTGGTTGCAAGTATAAATAGATAATAGTTCCATAGAAGATGGACACCACAGTAAGATGAGACCCACAGGTATTCATTGCTTTTCGTTGACCTGCTTTTGACTTCATCCTCAGCACAGCTTTAGCAATGTAGCCATAGGATATGAGGATAAGGGTGAGGGGTGTAAGGACAATGACAATTCCTAAAGTAAAAACAATCAATTCAACTGTTGTGGTGTCTATGCAAGCAATCTTGACCATAGCTGGTAACTCACACAAGAAATGATCCAGAACATTGTTTCCACATCGAGGCAAATGCAGAGTCAGGGAACATAATACTACAGAGTTGGCCAAGCTGATGCTCCAGACCATGATAATCATCTTGAGACACAGATGTGGGTTCATGATTACCGAGTAATGCAGGGGCTTGCAGATAGCTGTAAAACGATCGTAGGACATAACAGCCAGGAGAAGGCACTCAATGGAACCCAGCCACATGTAAACATAGAGTTGAATGATACAACCCATATAACTGATGGTCTTATCAGGTCCCCACAAGTTAACCAGCATCTGGGGGATGATGCTTGTTGTGAAGCACAAATCTAGGAAGGATAAATTCCTGAGGAAAAAATACATTGGTGTTTGGAGTTTGGGATCCAGGAGAGATGCAAGAATGATGGCTGTGTTACCCACTAATGTAATTAAGTAGAAGATGGTGACAATTCCTGACAGAATCATTTCCAGTTGGGGATGTTCAGAGAAACCCAGCAGAATAAAACCGTATTGAGACGTATAGTTCTTTTGGTCCATAGTCCTTCAGTACCCAAATCCTATAGTAAGAAAAGTAAGAGGAAAAAGTGAAGATAATGAGGAAAAGATAAGGAAGAGGAAAAGGAGATTGAAGAATGGAGGAAGAACAGGAAAAAGAATTTTGTATTACATTAAAAACCATGGATAAAGGTATATAGATTACTACCAAGTAATTTGTCATTTGTGTGGATTACTTCGCATGATAAATTTAATATCACATTTTATCTAGCTGAATTTGAGGAATTTACTCAAAGTCACCTTCTAAAAGTTTGAAGTAGTTCCTAAGTGATATGACCCTATGATTTTCTAAAAAAAAATCATTAGCTTGATCATGGACATCTTCTTTTAAACAATCACTGAATTCATCTGTAAAAATATAGTTATTTATCTAATGTAAGAATGAGGAAGAGAATATGTCTGTTTTACATATCTTATAAATAGTACCTTCGACCTCCTAACTTGCTATGTAGAAGTTAGGCATTTTCCTGAGCACCTTTAACACCCAACATCGCCAAAACAGTAAATTTGAATACAAAATATATTTAAATTACTATGTCACTATAAAAAAGAAATCCACATTCACTCCCTGTCTTCAAATCACTATCATCTTTTTTTCTATATTCTTATACTAGTCTTAACCCCTTACATCCTATCAGGCCTTTAAAATGTAATAAGATTCAATAAAATCACATTGCTTAAAATTTGTCAATTTTTTTCTGTTTTAAAATTATGCCAGTTTTAAATAAATAAATCTTTTAAAAAACAAAATGAAGGGCCCTCCCTAGTGCTGCAACGGGTTAGGACTCCTCACTGTAAGCTAGCCACAGCCACTTCAGTGAGAGTTCGATCCCCAGCCCCAGAGGTGACCCACATGGCCCAGCAGACCCCTCCTGACCTGCCCGCTGCTCCCCTCAGCAGTGTACTTCATTAATCTGCCTGTTATGCTCCCTACTCAGTCTCTGGTGAGTCTTCTCACCGCCCCTGCACCTCTGGCCTGTACCCCAGTTCTGTATGTCTAAATAAATAAATATTTTTTTTTAATTTTGTCAGTTTTTAAGGTGACATGCAGGGAACTGCACAGCCTCAGTTTCATCTCACACATCACTTTATCACCCTAACTAAACTTCAGTCAAATTCTTTTCCATCTAAAGTCCTTGGAACCTTTCCCCTTTGATTTTGGATTCCTACTCATTCTACAATGCTGACTTATTTTTCAGCTATATCTTAAGTGTGTCTTGCTTAAAGAGACATTCCCTGAAATTATAGTCTTTTTTTTCTGGTACCTTATATCATATGTGGGGACCTCTAGAGAGCCATCATAGCATAGAGCCTAGGGGCCTAGATAGAGAATTCCTGGTCATGTCTCTGCAAGCTTTTGACCTATGTGATTCCCAGAAAACACACATAATGCCTTTGGGCTCAGTTTTCTAAACTGTAAGAATGGGACAGTAAAATTGCTTATTGTTGAACTGGAGGTTAGTAAAAACTAAATATAAAATTTTTGGAGCAATACTTGCAACATAGCATGTCTTAATAATTATTAGTCACAATTATATGTGAAGAATCATGTACCAGATAGGTAAATGTTTAACATCATCTCATATTAACAAAAAAAAAAAAAACCATGATTTTAAGGTCTGTATACTTCAAAAATTAGACATTGGGTCCTCCCTGGTGGCACAATGGGTTATAGCACAGCTCTACGAAGCTATCACCAGCCCCTGCAGCATGAGTTTGATCTCTGGCCCCGGAGATGACCCACATGACACAACAGACTTCTCCTGACCTGCCCACTGCTCTCCTCAGCAGTGTATTTCAGTGGATCTGCCTGTTCTACTCCCCACTCTCTTTGGCGAATCCTCTCATCACCCCTCTCCGCCACACCCCTAGCCTGTACCCAATTTTGTATGAATAAATAAATACATCTTAACATAAAATTAGACATGATATCTCTTGCTCTTCACTCTATTATAACATCCAAGGTATTATACATATATAAGTGGAGTCTAGATACAATATATATACATTTACATACTGAGTATGTGTGTGTATCTACATACATTCATAGATGACACTTATTCAAAAAACAGGTTATTCACATTCATCTATGAATGATGGTGAAAATCCTTTGAAATTGTTAATAAACAAATTTGCACTAAAATATAGCTTGGTATTTTCTGAAGTTAGGTACATTAACTGATAGAAGGTGACCAATGGAAAAAATGTGGTATAATTTAGTTAGTAACAAATAACAGATTTATGCAGGTTGAAAAAGACAGTTAAAAGCATTTGCTTCTATTCAAAGAAATAGCTCAGAAACATTCAATGGTGTGATAGAATTCCTCCAGACAAGAATGAGTATCTACATAATGTCATTACTCCTTCATAATCTTATCACTGAGTATAAAAAAGATAATTCTTGGTGTGATAGAATTCCTCTAGACAAGAATGAGTATCTACATAACATCATTACTCCTTCATAATCTTATCACTGAGTATAAAAAGATAATTCTTTACCAACAGAAGCCATAATAGCATTGGGAAACCTTCATATTTTTTAAAAAAGCAAGAAAATACATTTTATGCTTTTTAAAATATACCTCCTTACTGTTATGAGGAAATTACTTGAAAGTGTGCCCATTACTCAAAAATGGACCCATTTGGAAAATGATTAAATGTATTGGTTGACACTATCATTCACGATATCCCCAGAATCAGCTTTTCAAAATCATGCTTTAAACCTCTATTCTGCAACAGATCAAATCGGAAAGGAAGAAAGAAAAATTTTCATAAATGCATTGCAAGCTATCATACACTGTTAGAATTCAATAATTCCTGAACAGGGGATGTATAATTAATAATATTTATTTTGACAGTCATGCTGTTTTTTTTTTTTGTAATTGTACCTAACCTTTGAAAAAGAAGGTGTTTTAATAGTTATTTGATAATATTAAAGTCAAACCATGCTCTTAATTTATTAACTGTTTCCATTATCACTATAACTTCCAAATATCAATTCAGGAATGGAACAATCCTATTAAAAACCTGACACAGGAAATCTTCAAATGATTTTTCACCCTCATTTTAAGGGTTAGAAGTGGATTATAGCATCTTCTTGGTTCCACAGTCTTCACGAATGAGAAATGTTTCAATTCTTCATATTCACCTTAGTCTACATTCTCCTCTAGTTTCTCTTGAATCAAAATTTCTGAAATCGTATTACATATTAAAGAACTCCACAGAGATTTACTATATTGAGCTATGCTCAGAAGAAACAGTACATACACATCTATGTTTCTTTTCTTCCACCTCCCTCAAAGTGTTCTACCAACCCAGGCACACTCTCCCAGAGATCTTACAGAGCAACATCACTGTCATCCACAGAGAGTTCCTTGATGCTCTACTTTTTGGCCATGTGCAGCCTACACTGTAGAAAAAAGATCCCGGTTAGGCATTTGCTTGCCAGAACTGTAGCTCTTTAATGTTTTCCCTGTGGTGATACTGCAAATTATTTTCCTCTCAAAGTGTGTTAAGGTACAAATTCTGGATGGGACTCCTCCTTCTTGGACATGTGACTTGATTAAGAAAATGAAATTTGTAATTTCTAAGTCAACCTGCAAATGGGTCTTGATACCTGAGAAATATTAAAAACAACCATAAATTCAGAATAAAAACTGAATAACATTTCCCAGCATTGACTGAATAATTTCTAAGTAACCCAAATACATCCAATTGACTTAAGCAGCATAAAGTACCATCAAAAAAAAATAGCAAATGAAACTTTGGAAAATTTAATGCTAAAATTATTCAATATATAGTAAAGCTATATGACAGGGAAATAAGAAAATGTATCTTAAGAATTTCATTTTCTGATTAGTGAATATATAACAAATAAATCATGCTTTCCAATAATGTACATTTCCAACATTACAATTATATATTAACTATAAAGTTCTCACCAATTTTATTACATGGTGACTTGGAAATGAAATTTCTTAAAGCCGAAATCAGCTCGAAAATTATTCTAATAGTTCTCTGATATCTATGATTGAAACTATTACCGTGAAAATAAATATGTGTAACCTACATATCTTTAAAGCCTATATTGAGAGTCATAATATTTATATTTTAATTCAGTTCTAATACGCTTTTGTTTTGATCACAATAAAGGAATCAAATATTCAGTATCTATGACAGTATATTTTATTCAGGTTTTAGAGTTTGCAATTTAGAACCTAGACCTTGGAATGAATATGTATTCTGAAAAATTTATGAGTCTGTTTAAAAAATATATACTTACATATGTAAAATATATTTTTATGCTTATGAATTATAAAAACTTCCTTAAATTACTTTAATAAAAATGCATCACCACAAAATGACTTTCTCATGATACCTATGTAAATATGATGTCTTCTCATTTTTGAGTAAGTAAACAATCTTAGATAACAACTTCTACATCTGTATTGCATTCTACATCTGCCATATCGTAAAATGTGGGGTGGATAGAACCAGATTTTCTGGGCTGAAATCCTGGTGATTCCAGTTATCAGCTATGTGAACCTGGGAAAATTACTTCACTTTTTGCCCTCTCAGATTTCCTTTCTTTAATAGATGGGTGGTCATAATGTGAATTTAAAAGGGCTAGTATGAAAATAAGTGCATTAATTATATATTTTAAAATATGACAGGGTCTTCCTGGTGGTGCAATGGATTAAAACACTGCACTGCAATGCTAGCCACAGCCACTTCAGCGTGAGTTCTATCCGTGCCTGAGAGCTGACCCACGTGGCTCAGCAGACCTCTCCTGTCTTGCCCACTGCTCCCCTCAGCAGTATACCTCCTCTGTCTGCCTATTCTGCTCCCCACTCTGTCTCTGGCGAATCCTCTCACTGCCCCTGCACCTCTGACCTGTACGCCAGTACTATAAGCATAAATAAACAAATCTTTTTTTAAATAGATAAAATTGAAAAATATGACAACACTCTGGAACATATAAATATTCAAGTAAGTACTAGTTATTACCACTAAAATCAATTTAGGACATCCTTACACTGTAAAACTATTAATTTTATCAGTTTGTAGAGGAATCATACTAGCAGTTGCTAAACATTTTCCCACTTCAGCCACATACTTTATAATTATGTGTATTGTGTATATATTATCTCTATACTTGAATAATACAATAAAAATTAAAATCAGTCAATGGCAGTATTGTCTTTCAAAATTGTAAACACGTGGCTTTTTGAAAATATTCACTTGACTAACAATGTCAATTCCTTTCATGTTTTCTGCTCTCCCTTTTAGTTTTCTATAACTCATTTATCTTTACATGCCTAACAAAAATATGAATCTAGTATGGCTGATTCTACTGCATCAGTCTAACTCATCTTAGGAAATATTTCAACATCTTCCTATGTTTTTACTGAAACCAAAAAACTAATAGTTGCCTTAATTATTCCCTTGCTCTCACTTGAAAATGTGAAGTTTGATTGTCCTGCTCTTTATTATTTTTTATTATTATGGGGGAACATTTGTTAACATTATATATTTCAGTAGTCCAGGTTTACACCTCTTCAAACGTGTGCCACACGCGTTCACCACTGAAGTCAACAGACCTCCACCACTGTCTGCCTGAGACCCTCCACCCTTTGCTTCTATCACCTACTCCTCTCTGGTAACCTCACTTCATAGTAATAATACAAGGGCTTATTTTGCTTTGGTTTCATTTGCTTTAGTCTTTTCCTCTCTTTATATTTCACAAGCATGAAAGCTCTAGTATTTTTCTTTCTCCTTTTGATGTATTTTGCTTAGCAAAACTTGTTTTTATCCAGATTGTCACAAATGCAAGACTTATAGTATTCCAGAGTGTATGTATGACATATATTCTTTATCCATTGACCAGTACATAGGTTTTTTTCATAACTTGATTATTGAAAATAGTGCTTCAATGAATACATTGATTCATCTTATAGCAAGAGTTCTATACACTTTGACCAAGTTATCCCCATTTCCCTTGTCCCCCCCCCCCAGTCTTTAGAAACCACTTTTCCATTCTTTGTTTCTATGCGATTGGCTTTTATTTTAATGTTTTTAGACAATTATAATAGTTAATTAAAAATACTATATAGTTACAAATACAAAACATACTATTCCAATTCACAAGTCAAGGAAATAACATAAATTACAAATATATCAAAATAAATGATACCAAAGTATTGCATACCATGACTTAAGCAATGCAGTTAAACAGGGGTTAGTTGTTGCTTTAAGATACTAAGAAGAAATTCTTCCTCAAGAAACAGCAAACAGGTTTACACCCACTGAAACAGATAATATTGAAAATAACCAAAAAAGTTTGGAAAAATAATTTCAAATTCTATTTGCAGGAACTGAGCATTTTCAAGTTCAAGATCTAGACAAGCATATATATGAATCCGGCACGTGGACCCCTTTTCCTCCAAAGAGGTGAGACAATTCCAGTTAAACAGCCCCTTAGGATTTAATGATGGATGCAGAGAACAAGAAGCTATATCGATCTATACATAGATAAATATTGATTTGAGGTCCCAAAGGCAAAGGATGTTGAACACTTTCACCCACGTCTGGACTTTAGATTTGAAATAGTTCCCTGGAAGTGTGAAGGAAGGCTGAAAATAAGCCAATGCTCATAGTGACTAACCCTACTGTCAAACTATGTCAATTTCTTAATGGTTGACAAAGAATTTCTTTTTGCTCCTCTAATCGGATTGATTCCATTGCCCTGTCCCTGACTTCACTGTTTTCCTGCTTCCTCTAGACAGTCATTTAAATAATTTAGAGACAGTGAGGTCAGTGCGGAGCCGGGGGAGGCACTCCTCCAGCCAGGCACCATCTGCTTCATGTCATTTTGTAACATATAGCAATATCTCATTGCAGATCTGAATTATATTTTCCTAATAATTAGTGATGATGAACATCACATGCCTCTTTGCTATCTGCAATCTGCATGTTTGGAGGAGAAGTTCTTTTTCAAGAGTTCTGCATGTTTTGTAATTATTTTGTTATTTTTGTTGTTACTGAGTATTGTGATATTTTTTATATATTTCATCAAACATTTAATTTGCAAAATCCTTTTTCCATTCAGTAGGTGCCATTTCAATTTAAAGATAAGTCCTTTTTTTTTGCCATGCAGAAACTTTTCAGTTTACTGTAATCACATTTTTCTGTTTGTGTTTAATTTTGTTGTTGTTGTTGTTTTTAAGATTTGTTTATTTATGCTGACAGATCTGGAGTATAGGCCATAGATGCATGTGGAGGATTAACCAGAGACAGAGTGAGGAACAGAACAGGCAGATCTACTGAAATACACTGCTGAGGGGAGCAGTAGGTGAGACAGGAGAGATCTGCCACGCCATGTGGGTCAGCTCCCTGACCAATGATTGAACTCGTGCTGCAGTGGCTTCTGGGAGCTTCATAATGCAGTGCTTTAACCTGTTGTGCCACCAGGGAGAGCCCTGTGCTTTAGTTTTAATTGATGTTGGAGTTGAACTTCCAAGAAATCTCTCTCTTAGGTCAACGTCTAGGAACTTACTGCCTGCTTATTTCTCTTTATATTTGTGGTATCAAATCTTATGTTTAATTCTTTAATTCATTTTGAATTCATTTCATGCAAGATGTAACATGATCATCCTGCCACATTACAACCAATGTGTTCACTGAAGGCCATGTAGGGGATACCTGTGCCCAATTATTCTATGTTATTCTGTATGTTCTCAGAAAAACTACCTATCAGCACACAGTGAGAATAGCTTTAATCTATTTGACCAATTATATGTTTCTGTGGTCAGTGTTGCTAGCTAACTATGAAACATGTTACAGCTAAGAGAATTGTGATCTGAATTCAAAATCTAGTACTTTTTGGATTCTCCAACAGCATCGACCTCCCGAATTCCTTTGTTCTGCATGGAGGATAGGCTAGCAAGCCTATTCTTTCTCTGCTGGCTGTTCCTGTATCAGAGCATATTAAGCCTGGACTAAAGTGGTGAGAGTTACATAGGTCGCCTTATCTATTGGTATAGGATCAGACACACACCTCAGCTCAACTATTGTTATTTTATACTATTATTATTAATATGTCATAATAACAGCAGAAATTCTTTTCAGCCTCTAGCTTTACCCAACATGCCCTGGGTGAGCAGGGCATGTTGCATGTTGCCAGGCATGTTGCATTGCCTAAGAAAAACCAGCTGCACCTGGAACTGGGAAGTAACCTGTCCTCAGAAGAGTAGTCACCAGTCCATGGGGGCCCTCCTCTAAGTTTCTTGGAACCACAAAAGGTGGTTCCTTTTCAAAGGAGTTCTGCAATGCCTCTTTTCCAGACATCTCCAGTATGATAATACCTTGCTTACCCCCCTCAAATTCTAGGGGTAGTGGCTGCTGCTGGCAATTACCTCTGACTGCAACTTGTTGTCTTTTCCACTTTTCAACACCTGTGTAACCACATTACACCCTCTATGTTTTTATGACTAATCTGATTTTGATTTCTTGCCTAGACTGTCTACTTACTGATAGTGTTACATTTCACCATTAAGTCACACTGGATGTGTGGAATGAGTGAGAAGTGACGTTTGTTTTAAAAATGCTGAAGTTTGGGGGTCTTTTTTTCATTAATAGTATTCACTGCTGACTGAACATTTCTGACTGATTGCTCAGGTTTCCTAGAGGCACAGAACTATATGAACAGTAAACTAAACACTACATAGTGTGTGGCTAATTTGACAGGACCTCAAGTGCACCTGTCCGCCCTGGCTGATGTTGTGCATGGGTGAGCACACTCCCCAGTAAGGCCAACAGTCAAGCCAGCAGAGCACAGTGCACTCTGTCCTGCAAACAGCTGCAGCCCACTACCTTGTTTTTAGCAGAAACTGCAAGAAGCCAGCAGGCCCTGTACAAACATGCACCGCATACAGATGCTACAAATTCCTAGGAGAAAAACAGAAACCACAGAGCCCGTTTATTAGAGTAAAGGATTTAAACTTCTTAATGGAAATCAGATGTAAGTTTCATAGTGTCAATGATGCTGCCGCCAGTCTTTTAACAACGTTCTCCCAAAGAGTTTCTTCAGTGCCAACATCACCTCTTTATTTCTAAGAGAATATATCAGTGGATTCAGCACTGGGGTGACCGCACTGTATATGATGGCCACCATCCGGTCCTGAGACATGGAAGTTGCTGAGGCAGGACGAATGTATGTAAAACCTACAGGTCCATAGAAAAGAAATACCACCATGAAGTGGGAGGCACACGTGGACAGAGCCTTGCGAAGTGCTCTGCAGGACCGATTCTTGATCAGAAGAAAGCTAATAATGTAGAAGTAGGAAAGGAGAGTCAGGAAGAAAGCTCCCATGGATATGCTGCCCGTGACAACAGCAAGAAGCCACTGATTGAGGACTGTGTTGCCACAGGCCAGTTCCAGCAGGGGCTTGACATCACAGAAGAAGTGATTGAGTTTTCGAGAGTGGCAAAAGTTCAGGTGTGCAGTCATGACAGAATGCATCAGTGCATAAAAGAAACTGATGATCCAAGCCACAGCTGCCATCAGAATACACACCTGGCGGTTCATGATGACAGTGTAACGAAGGGGGTTGCAGATGGCCACAAACCGATCAAAGGCCATGACAGCCAGTAAGATGGCTTCTGTGCTTCCCAAAAAGTGGAAGAAGTGGAGCTGCATGATACAGCCCAGGAATGATATGGTCCTGTGAGTGACAAGTAGGTTTATAAGTACTTTGGGCAACGTCACTGAAGAATAGCAAATATCCAGGCAAGAAAGATTTCCCAGGAAGAAATACATAGGGGAGTGGAGTTTAGGTTCCCGAATAACAATCACTAAAATAGCTCCATTTCCAAACAAGTTGATGAAGTAAATGACTAAGAAAATCACAAAGAAGAATGGTTCCAGCTCCTGAATACTCGTTAGGCCTAGTAAAAGAAACTCACTCACTGTAGTGATGTTTTCCATTGCTTTGGGGAGCAAAGATAACAATAAAAACAAGTTAATGTTTTTGAACTTTTAACACTATGATAATTAAATGAAATAATATTCTTATTTGGAAGAACATAGGGGTGAGCTACAAAATGAAAAATAACTTAGTAGCTAAGTGAAACTTAATTACAAAAAGATTAAGTTAAACTAGTGTACCTGGTAAATGCCAAACCAGTAGAATATTTTGTTAATAATGGGAGTATATTAAAATAAATCAGGTGTAAAGGATACTTTTTAAAAATAGAAAACATAGGCCCTCCCTGGTGGCGCAGCGGGTTAAAGCACAGCACTGCGAAGCTAAAGTCACTTCCGCATGAGTT
>NW_004567147.1:566051-577893 GCF_000260355.1 Condylura cristata | reverse complement strand
AAAAAAAAAAAGATACATAAAATTCTCAAAAAATCAACACACTCTTCTAAATGCCTAACCATCAGTAAAACTAGGTGACATAACACTCAGAAATTTTAAATATTGTGTAAGTAGAGGAGATAAAAGCAAATTTACTTGGCATTAATAACCACACAATTGCAACTTGACAGTGGAGTCCTGGGTGTAGTTAAGAAGAACTTGAAATGATGAGAAGCCTTAACAGTAGAAAAAGAAAAACCTTGAAAACATCCTGAGTATTTCAGCTTTGGAAGGAGAATGCCCCACTGTTAGTGGGAATTTTTATAGAGTGCTGGCTCGATTGAGAACAAAACAAAACATGCATTGAAGAAGATGAAAAGAAAAGGAACAAAGTAGAACTAAGAAAGCCATATTTGTAAAAGAAAACAGTCTCCACTGTGTCTCCACAGAAAGAACCCTTGAACTGAGGAACTAAAAACACTACCTGATTCATTCCTTCCTCAAATCCATTAATGTTTTTCTAATAATAATTTGTGCAGAACATCCATCCAATGTCAATCTTGAATAAAATAGTTTCAAAAGTTAACCAAAATAGTAAGTAGTCAAATCTACAGTTATATGAATCTTTAACATAACTCTCTATATATGATAAGTGAATCAGTCAAAAGTTAGTAAAAACATAAAAATCTGAATAATATAACACACATTTGATTAATCTATCAAGAGAAAAGTTAACATACGAACTGGAGACTTCGTTTTGACACTAAAGTTTTTTGTTATTGTTATAAGGAAATTACCCCTAGCAGAAATGTAGAAAATGATTAAGAACATCAGAATGAGTATGCTTCTGTGTACACATAGGCAAATGGTTTCTATAAAGATGAAAATCATCATACAAAGTAATAATGATTATGACTTGTGGGTGGTAAGAACAGCATGAATGGGAAAAGAGGAAATCAGTTATTTTCAAGTAGATGTTGAACATTTACAACATATTTGAAATATTTTTTAAGAGCTTCAAATTTTTCAGAAAATTTAGTCAAATGTTTTCTGACTATGGTAAATTTAAGACCACATCTAGAAAATGTTAAATGATTGAAATTAAGCAACCCATATCCAAACAGCTAATGGACAGAAGGAGAAAACAAATAAATGCAAGAAAAAAACTTTCAAACATTGAAAATTATATTTTTGCACATGGAAAAGAACTGGGTGTGGGCCAGAGGTGTAGGGGGGGAGGGTGAAAACACTCATCACAGACAGAATAGGGAGTAGAACAGGCAGATTTACTGAAATAAACTGCGAAGGGGAGCAGCTGGCAAGACAGGGGAGGTCTGCTGGCCATGTGGGTCAGCTCCCTGGCGGGGGATACAACTCAAGCCGTAGCAAACATAGTGCTGAGAATTAACCCCTATGCCATCAGAGAGGACCCTATTTTTAAGTGATAATCAAGATGATGCCTATGAAAATTTTGTTATATAGCTAAAGGAATAAACACAGAAAATACTTGGCCCTTAAATTCATGTTAGAAAAGAAATAATTAATGAAAGCAGAAAAAAGCAAAAACTAATATAACAAGAAATATTAAAATATAAAACAAAAGTACAAAGAAAAAAAGGTAAAACTTACTTTATTTGAAAAGATTTGTAAAAGTGTTAAATTCCAACCAGAGTGTGTATATGAGTGAGAAAGGCTTGATTTACCAATTTAAAATGTAAAGTCACAACAGATTCTATCAATGTCAAAAATCATAATTGATAATTATGAATAACTTAAAAGTCAATGAATTTGACATTTTAGATGAAATTTAAAAAACTACTTCAAAGCAAAAGTATGTTACCAAAAATATTACAGTAAAAGAAAAATGGGAATAGCTGGATTTCTATGTTCTGAAACTGGGGCTTTTATTGAAAATCTTCTCCAGGCCCTCCCTGGTGGCACAACAGGTTAAAGCACAGCACCAAGAAGCTAAAGCCACTTCAGCATGAGTTCGATCCCCAGACCGGGAGGTGATCCACATGGCGGGCAGACCTCTCCTGACCTGCCTGCTACTCCCCTCAGCAGTGTACTTAGTCAGTCTGCCTCTTCTGCTCCCCACTCTGTGTTTAATTCTCTCACTGCCCCTGCGGACCTCTGGCCTGTACCCCAGTTCTGTATGCACAAATAAATAAATCTTTAAAAAAAAAAGAAAGAAAGAAAATCTCCAGAAGAAAATAACAAGTCCAGATTTCTAGCGAATTATACCAAATATTTAGGGAAAATAACCATGATTTACACAAATTCTTCCAAGGATAAAACAAAGAAAAATCTTGTCTGAAGCCTCCCTCCTGGAGCAGGAGTTAAAGTCTCAGAGCAATTGAGCTATCACCACTGTAGCATAAATTTGATCCCCGACCAGGGAGGTGACCCACATAGTGTGGCAGACCTCTCCTGTCTCACCCACTGCTCCCCTCAGCAGTGTAAGTCTGTGAATCTTCCTGTTCTGCTCCCCACTCTGTCTCTTTTGAATCTTCTCAACCCCACCTCCTCACTCTGGCCTACACCCCAGTTCTTATGTACATAAGTAAATAATAATAAATCTTAAAAGAAATACCTTTCAACTTTTATTCATGAACTGTGATGCAAAATCCATTCCTTACTATTTTCTTGCGATTTGTACAAATACAGTACAGTTTATACAAGCCATCATCATAAATCATTTGAATTATTGATCTTTTTGCATTATTCTCAAAATTGCATCCAGGATTATGGTGTTGAAATAAGCCTATATACTCTTGAATGGTTTTCAGACTATTTAAAGTAAAAATTCAAAGTCAGCACAGTAACCTTTAAGACCCTACATGATGACTTCTGGTTACTTTTTGCATCTACTTCCACTCTACTCTTTGATTAATTAGCCACACTGACCTCTGTGCACTTCCTAGCTAATCATACTAATCACACTCTTGGTTTTTTTTTTTTAAGGATTTATTTATTTATGCATACAGAACTGGGGTACAGGCCAGAGGTGCAGGGGCAGCAAGAGGCTTCACCAGAGACAGAGCGGGAAGCAAAACAGGCAGATTGAAAAAGTACACTGCTGAGTGGAGCAGCGGGCGGGTCAGGAGGAGAGGTCTGCTGGGCCACGTAGGTCACCTCCAGGGTGGGGATCAAACTCATGCTGAAGTGGCTTTAGCTTCTTCGTGCTGTGCTTTAACCCACTGTACCACCAGGGAGAGCCCACACTCTTATTTTAAAGTCTGTACACCATTTTTCCACCAATCTAAAATATTCAGATTTTGTAAATTTACTTGACTAATGCCTTCATCCTATTCAAGTGTTTGCCCTAAAGCAAGTATTTGTCCTACTTGAATTAAGACAAACACACACACAGCTTCCTGTGGCGACCTCCCCTTATATGTGGCTATTGATGTATGTCACTTCATTAGTAAATTGGAAGTGTATTTTTTCTGACTTCAATACAAATTTTAGGAAAAAAATATTTATTGTCTGTTTTATTCATCACTGTACCCCCAGCTCCTAAAATAGTAACATTTTTTGTTTCCTTATATTTACTGAATTAACTAATGTGTTGTTCTTATCTGTTTAATATTTACCAACTATAAAAACAATCCTCAATAGGTCATATTTGACAATTTTAAGCACTCTGGCCAGCAATATATACATAATATTTGCCTGAATGTAATGTGAAACCCCCAAAGGACTTCTTAATCAGAGCACATGAAAACACAAGTGAGCAATGAATATTTGCAATCAAGTAAATAGTTTTCAGTTATATAAAACCTATTGTTTTAGCAATTAATTTTAGTCATGAATTGTTCTCAAGGATATTAGTGATTCTTAATGGTTAATTAGCCTCAATAAAACATATTTAAAATTTAAGTGAATGTGTTTGATGAAAGACACAAAAGTCTAAGAGCTATATCCCATGGACATGATATAGAATTTCACATCCTAAGTGAAATTGTTGATAGTGGAGGGGGAAAAAGTAACATCAGGAATAAATATAATTGATGGACATTGTAAACAGTGACTACGTTAAGGAGTTGGTATGTGCTTGTGAATATTTGTAAGTAAACACTTTATGCTAAATTTTAAAAATCAATTTCCTTTTTCTAGATAATAACACCATCACCTCTTTTTTTTAAAACAACATCACTTCAAAGTTCTAATGGTAGATGCAATCTAATATTTTGTTTAATGTATTTCTAACACCAGACACTGCCACATTTATTAATAGCAATTTTGATACACATTAAGGTATTAGTCAATTTGTAATTTTCTCTCTACTTTCTTTCCTTTATCTTTACCTTCTCTGTAACAACCAGGAAAGAAAAAAAAAACTAAGCTAGTATGCACACTCATGCATGCCAATATGTGTATTATTGAATTATACACTTAATCACAAGGAAAATCTACTCTGCAGCAAAGGTACAAGCAATAACAAAGAGATTAAAAATCAAAACCATACTATCTAGTAACTCATGCCATGAGTAAATCTTGTTCCACTGTGTAATTTTCAGTCTCAGTTTGAAGAATCCCCTAGTTACTGTCACACACATTTCCCTGTGATCTTAAACCCTTTTCATTGGAAATTTTTCTTCAAATCAAGTATTGCTCTTTTTTCCTTACCAACCTCTTCCCAACTTCTCTCTGTACCTACCTTACAATGAATTTAATCTTTTATTCAAAAAGGATATCCAGAAATCAGAGATCAGATATGTTTATTGTCTCATTGAATAAAATTTTCAAAGCTCTGGCTGCTCAAACATTTTAGTAACAAACAGCTTATATGTAAATGTAAGACTGAATCACAACAAATATTATTTGTATTCTGGCCAGAAAATAAACATGTTAACTCCTATATAAAGCTCCCCAGTGGCATTCTGGGCACTAATATCTTGGGCTTTTCTCCCTAAAGATTTAGTCTCTCTATATTTCTCTTCTCAAAAGTATTAAAATGTTTTTGAGATCTCTATATAACTTTTCTAAAAATAATACTTTGTCCAGAACCATTTTCTGGTTATGAGGAAGAAGTAATAATAAGAATGTTAGATATATTTTCTGCCTTGAGAACCCTGAAATTTAAGCAAATGCAAAAAAGGTAATATAATTCTTATTGCATTTAGTGTAATAAAAGGAAGGCTGAAAATTATGAATAAAACATTAAGTTCTACAGGTTAAGAAAAAGGAAAACTTTGAAAAACTGTTGTCAAAAGAAATAATGAATAATTGAATATTAATTAGTTTAACTTAAATTTAAGGATTGTATGGCTTATAAAATTCTTGGCAGAAGTAAGAAAAGACCCCCCTTTATGTATGGAATCTATTTTAAAATGCAAAGAAGTGGATGTCATATAATTTGGGGAATGATAAGAAACAAGGTTTAGGGTACAATAAAAAGAAAACAGATGTTTTTCTATATAGGATGGAGTCTACCTAACAAGACAGCTAATCACTGTGGGTACCACATGCGAACTAATGAGCTTGATGAAAGGAACAAACTTACTAATTTAGAAAAGTATAGATTTTGAGAAAATGCCAGCCATAAGAAAATACCAATGATAAAAAAAAAAAAAAAACAAAAAAAACAAAAGAAGCTAGAATGTAATAGAAACAAAGAGAGGCAAACTTAATTTTTTTTTAGTAATTCTTCTAAATTTGTGACTGGCATCGTAATCACACATGATGGGCAGATTATAAAGGCATCAATTTATGACCAAATAAAGCTAAAATGTGATCATAATAACTACATTTTTTTTTTAATTTTGCTATTCGTATCCTATCAAGCTAATGTTTGGATATTTTAAATATATACACACTTAATGGAAGTATAATGAAATTCAGCATTTCCAAGAAAATCATCTTAGCACAATCTAAAATTACATTACACTCAGGCACTGGGTCATCTCTTGCCAAGCACAACTTAATCCTGGAGCATGAGCCTAGTCTCAGACCTACCTCCCCTCAAAGGGATACTCAACCCTTATAGATCATGACTCTCAGCAGAGAGTAGAAACAGGAAGTTGGGAAGGGAAGTTAAGACAACCTAGGAACAGAATAAAGCTTACTGGATCAAAACAAAGAGGAGGTAGAAGTGATGAACTTCATTCATCAAACTGAGATTCAGCATTAAACCCCAGTCTGCTGCCTGTCCCTGTCACACTAATGTAAACAAAGAAAACTAAAGCCCCAACACCCCATCTACACATATACACACATGAAAACAGCAAATACCTAGAAATTAAGCTACACAGACTAAGAAAGGTCAATCAAAGGCAAGTAGGCAGGTGTAAAATCTTGGAGTAATATAAGGGAACAAAGAGAGTTAAAAAAAAAAAAAAAGAATATATAAAAAGTTCACAAAAAAGGCCCTCCCTGGTGGCGCAGCGGGTTAAAGCACAGCACTGAGAATCTAAAGCCCCTTCCGCATGAGTTCGATTCCCGCCTGCCCCGGAGGTGACCACATGGCGTGGCAGACCTCTCCTGACCTGCCCACTGCTCCCCTCAGCAGTGTACTTCGTCGATCTGCCTGTTCTGCTCCCCACTCTGTCTCTGGTGAAGCCTCTCACCACCCTTGAGCCTCTGGCCTGTACCCCAGTTCTGTATGCACAAATAAATAAATCTTTAAAAAAAATTAAAAAAATTAAAAAAAAAAAGTTCACAAAAAGAGACTGGATGAAATTCAGACAAATTTAGGAAGCACATTAAAGAGAATTAACCTGGCTAAAGAAATAATTACATAAGTAGAAGACATAAATTAACAACTCACATATTTATAAAAGGAAAAGTGAAAAAATTGTATGAGAAAGATCAGACTCAAAAGAAGAGAAAAGTTAAGAATATTTGAGAGGACTGGTCCACTGGACTCCCCATCTAGACCTACCACCACATTGCAGACCTGTGCCAGGAAGCCCTCAGGTGATCCCACCAACTAGGCCACCCACTGCCCTAGCTGGATCCACCAACACGCTATATGCCAGGACTCATGCCAGGGAATCCTCCTGAAGATACGGCACCCCACCCATCCCAGATCCCAACCATCAGTCACTTGGTAGTATCTGCTCTGAGGAAGGCACCAGCTACTGTACTCACCAAAAAGTATGCACCCAGAATAATAGGAGAGGGAGACTGAGACCCATGTCCCACTTACATCAGAGTAAACCCAAAAGCAAACAGTTGAGTGAAAGAGAATAACATTTGGTCAAGCAAGTCCTCAGGGGAACAATATACCACACAGAGAAAACCAGTCCCCAGAACCAAACAATACTGACACTGAAGAATTTTTTCTTCTTTTCATATAAACAATCCATGATTGTCATAATTAAGAAAAAATCAAAGAATTTTTAAAATACCAGAAAACAGGTTAGATATATTTGGAAAACACACACACAGAGACACAGAGAGAAAGAAAAGGACCAGCCTCAATGAACAGTAGAGATTGAAAGTAGAGTTTGAAATTCTGAATAAGAAAATAAAGGCCCTCCAGGATGTAAAAAGATCAATAGAAGAGGTAAACAAATTCTGCAGAAAGACATAAAAATAGAATCAATCAAGTGAAAGAATCAAACAGTAATCCTAAAGATGTAGATATAAAATAATCAAGCTAAAAGGAGAGGGCACTTATGATGAAAACTCTCCAAACAATTGGGATGAAATTGACATAAACAAAATAAAAGCCATATATGACAAACCCACACCTAATAGCATTTTTAATGGTGAAACTGAAAACCTTCCCATTAAGATCTGAAAAAAGACAAAGATCTCAACTCTCACCACTGCTTTTTAATAAAGCATTGAAAGGCCTAATTAACGAAACTAGGCAAGAAAAAGACAAAAGGAATCCAAATTGAGAAAGGAGAAGTAAAACTATCAAAAATATTATATCAACTGATATAATATTTAGAGAGAATCACAGTAAAATTCACAGTAAAACTATTCAAAATAATAAACCACTTTTGTAATGTAGCAGATTACAAAATCAGTACACACAAAATCAATAATATCCCTATATGCAAGTCATCAACCTGCAGAAGAAATTAAGAAAACCATCACATTTGCAATTTATCTCAAAAAATGGAATATTTGACAATAAGCCTAACAAAGGAGGTGAAAGACCTATAAAAAAAAGCTATAAAACATGCTAAAATAAATAAAACACATAAAGAAATAGAAAAATTTTCCCTGCTCATGATTAGAAGAATTAACATTATTACAATGACCACCCTATCGGAAGCAATCTATAGATCCAGTGCAATTTCAATAAAAATCTCAATGATGTTCACCAAATAAATGGAACAAATGTTGCTGAAATTCATATGGAATCACAAAAAAAAACCTGAATAACAAAACTATCCCCATGGTAATGGAGGGGAGTGGAAGTATTACACTCCAAAACTATACCACAAGACCATAATAATAAAAACAGCATGGAATTGGAACAAAAACAGACACACAGACCAGTGTAATCAAATTAAAGGCCAGCAGTGAAAGCGCATATATACAGTCCATTAATCTATGACAGTGGAGCGAAGAATATACACTGAGATAAGAACAGACTGTTCAAAATTGGTGCTGGAAAACTGAACTTTCATATGCAAAAGAATGAAATTAGACTACAATCTCACATCATACACACACACAAAAATACAATTCAAAATGGAAGCAATATAAGATATAAAACCATACATATATAAAAGAAAAATAGGCAAGATATTCCATGACCTAAACCTCAGAAACATTTTTTGAGGCCTTATCTCCAGAAGAAAGGAAAATGAAGGTGAAGATAAATAGCTGTGTCTACATTAAACTAAAAAGCTTCTCTACAGCAGAAAAGACAGTAACCTAAGCAAAGAGACATCCTATTGAATGGGAAAAAATATTTGCACACTATATGACAGATAATAGCAAAGATCTATAATGAGCTTAACACAACTCAACAAAAACAAAGCATACAACCCAGTCCAAAAAAAGAGCTAAAAAGATACTTCCCTGAAGAAATGCAAATGGTCCACAGGCAAATGAAAAAATGTTCAATATCAATTATTATCAGGATAATGCAAATCAAAACTACAGTGAGATACTACATCATACCTGTGAGAATGGTCTGTATAAAAAAATAAAAAAAAATGGAAACAGAAATTGCTGGCTAGGATATGGCGAAAAAGGAAGACTTTTACACTAACTGTGGGTTTGTAATCTAGTTCAGCCACTATGGAAAGCTATGTGGCATTCCTCAAAACACTAAAAATGGATCTGCTACAGGAGCCAATATTCCCACTCTTAGAAATCTACACAAAGAATGCCAAAAACAATAATTCAAAAGGAAACCTGCACTCCTATGTTTATTTCAGCACTAATTAAAATAGCTAAGATACGGAACCACCCAAATGTCTCAGAAGAGATGAATGGATCAAGATGTGGTTTATAGACACGGTGGAGTACTATGTAGTTCTCAAACACAATAAAGCCCAGCCATGTGCAGCAACATGAACGGAACTGCAAGTGTTTGTACTAAGCTAAAGAAGTAAAGAAAAAAATAATTATCAGACGGTTTCATTGATATACGGGATATACAGAACCCAAGCAAAGTGTCAGGAAAAAGACACAATTTGCACAGATTTGAGGCATACAGCAGGGGAAGAAAGCGTCAAAACAGGACAGAACACTGGACTGTGGTGATGGATCACAGTTTCCATCGTGGTGGGCCAATCAAATACAGTTAAAAATGAAAACAATGAAAGAAAATAAATAGGTAAATTAATAGGTAAAATAAAAAAAGAGTAAGAAAATTAAAATGGGCCCTCCCTGGTGGTGAAATGGGTTAGGGCGCAGCACTGCAAGCAAGCCACAGCTGCTTCAGTGCAAGTTTGATCCCCGCCCCAGAAGTGATCCTCATGGCGCAGCAGACCGCTCCTGTCTCACCCGCTGCTCCCCTCAGCAGTGTACTTCATCGATCTGCCAGTTCTGCTTCCCACTCTCCCTGGTGAATCCTCTCACCACCCCTGCACCTCTGGCCTGTACCCCAGTTCTATATGCATAAATATATCTTTTTAAAAAAAAGTTAAAATGACACAATATTCACTTTTCATTCAATTTATATTGTACTTTGAGAATAGTTAAAGTAATGTTTCTAAATAAAGTAACTTGATTACAAAGAAAAACGAACTAAGGTAGAATGAAGATGTTGAGACAAAAGTTCTCTTTTGTATAGAATTAAATTTGAGGAGCCTGTCAGGTGCCTAAGGATATATGGCATAGGAACTGCCTAAATATTTCAATATGTAGTTATTTAAAAGAGTTACTCAAAATGTATATATCGACAGATGTAGTTCCTAGTGAGAAACTTGCAATAACTAGAGATATGTGTGCCATTTAAAGCTATTCTGGATTAAAGAGGCAGATCAGTATCTAAGGGGTTATGAGTTTTAAGCAGTCTTCTTATTCCATTTCCAGTTCAATGTTAACATGACATTTCTACTGAATTGTTGATTTCATTTTTCACTGCCATTTTCAATGCTTTTCTCAATGGAAAACACCTCCAGATTTGGCACTAATGATTAACTCTGGGAACTGAGTCTCCAAGGCCAGCAAAGATTTCTAAAGCAGCTAATCCTTCCTGGCCTCAAGAGACCTGAAGATTGATAATGCCCGCTCCCAGACACCTTCTCTGCCCTTGCACATGGTCTCATCAATGCAGGTGCAAGGTTTAAATGTTCTGAATGCTCCCACCTGCTCAACAGGATCATTAGGTAGAGTGAGTATTTCCAAGGACATTTAATGGGAAAGTAATGAGGGAACCAAGGAAGTGTGAATATAACAAGTACATAATGGACTCAGATTTTTGTATGAGTGGATCATAGTGGGTGGAAAGACTGCATGGGGGCAGTGGAGCCATGGGGATGGGAGGTGGAGGCTAGATCTCTGTTTCCAAAAATCAGTCCAGTTGTAAGAAGTAATTTACTTGTAAAACTGCTAACAGACACATCTTGCAGAGGTTAAATGTATAGCTTTAATAACAATTAAAGCTATACCTTTAATTTTTTTTTTTACATCTTTGTTCACTTTTGTACAATGCTTGATGTCTTCCCTCAGGTGAAATCTCATAAAATTCCCACCACCGTATCACCCATGAGCCATCATCAAAGTCTCTTTTTCTCTCCTCTCCCCTATTTTGACCCCTCCCTCTTCTCTGCTGTCTGTCTCATTTTATAGTTTTCCTGCTAGTTCTGTCTTTTTTTTTCTATCTTCTTGCTCACTTTTCATATAAGTGAAACTATCTAATATTTTTTCTTTTTCCTTTCACTATTTCACTTAGCATAATCCCTTCTACTCCATCCATGTTTTTGTGAATGGCATGATTTTGTCTTTTTGACTGCTGAGTAGTATTCCATTGTGTATATTTTCCATGTCTTCTTGATCTGACCATCTGTTTTGGGTCATTTATGTTGTTTCCATATTTCAGCTGTTGTAAATATTATTGCAATAAACATAGGAGTGCAGGTCTTCCTTTGAATTAGTGTTTTCCCCAGGAGTGGAATTTCTGGATTATATGATAGACCTCCTTTAAGTGTTTTAAGGATCTGAGCGAGTTTGCATTCCCACCATCTATGTTAAGAGTTTTCCTTTGTACTCTACACCCTCACCAGCATTTGTTGTTGCCAGTTTTATTTATATATGCCATTCTCACTGTTATGAGGTGGTATCTCTTTGTAGTTTTGATTTGGATTTCCCTGATTGTAAGTGAGGTTGAGTGCTTTTTTTATGTACTTGTTGGCCATTTGCATTTTCTCTTTGGAGAAGTGACTTTTTAGTTCTTCTACCCATTTTTTTTTACTGGATTGTTTTCTTTGTGTTTGTTGAA
>NW_004567147.1:556679-565836 GCF_000260355.1 Condylura cristata | reverse complement strand
ACTTGTTAAGGAGTGGAGTGGGGGAATGGGATAAAATCTGGGGTGGGAGTGTGGTGATGGCACACGGGTGAACTGGTGGTGGGAAGCCCATGAGGATTACAACTGAGATGAAAAAAATGCACAGAATGAAGAATGATGTAAAAAATAAATTTTAAAAATATCAAAAGTACGATATAAATAGGCTTTTAAAATAATAATTCTGACACAAGCAATGAGTACAGAGAGAAATTAAGGTTGGGAGTGTCTTAGGGATCTCTCTGATTGTATGCTGTTTTATAACCTCTAATGCCTAAGAGCCCAGAAAAACTGTCTTATCCGAGTTTCACAGCAAGGCGACAGCGATGCTAGAACCACTGATAGGCTCTGGATAGAGGTTTATTCTGTTTTGCCTTCCAAACAATAAAGGTTTCAAAGAAACAAAAACAGCTGTTTCTAATTAACATACTAGCACTAAAATTCTCACCCTTCAACTCAAATTGACTTATGACCTGAATGTCAAATTTAGAGTAGAAGTAAAAATGGAAATAAAGAGGGAAAAAAGACAAAGTAGAGAGGAGGAGGCAGGAGATTAGAGATGGGAGAAGAGCACGGTGGTTTGTGGTGGACTGTGGGCACTTTGGTGATGGGAAAACCCTGGTGACCATACCTGAGGGATAAATCCTGTAGTGTGAAAAAATAAACAAGGGTGCTTAAAAAAACAAACAAAAGATTATTTTTAAAAAGAATCAACGATGTTGTACTAGTAAGAGGACCTATGGCAACATACATATTAAGTGGTATGAAACTATACTTCTGAAGTATATAGAATTGAAAACTAATGTTGCCCCAATAAGAAAAGAATTTAACATATTAAAAAATATTATCCAAACCTCAGATCTTATCTGAGATACTATAGGTAAATTTCCAGGAGGTGAATACAAAACTGTGAGGTTATTTAAGCAAAGTCATCAAAAAGATCCAACTGGGAAAAAAACATTAAAAACATTAAGAACATCTTGTTCTGAAAAGATTAGGAATAACATGAAGCTTTAATCTTGTGGGTGGAGAATCTTCTATTTTCAAAGGAAAAAGAGTTGAAAATTAAAACAGTGGTATGATCGATAGGATGCTCTAAATTTTGAGTTCTCTTCAACAAACTATAAGGGTCAGAATCCGCTAAAGTTACATCTTGTAAATGCAAATTCTTGTGCCCCACAGCATACCTACTAAAATAGAATTTCTGGGGTAAGGTCCAGACATCTGTTATTTATCTACCTCTCCAGGTTTCCTTCATATTAAAAGTTTAAGGAACTCTGTTCTCAAGTATTCAAAACTGTTCTACATAAAAAGGAAATAATTTTCCCTTTCTATCCTGTCAGTTACCACTGAAACATTCAAACAGTACTAGAAATAGGGAGTTTATTCACAATGAGTGAATAAATGGAAAAAGAAGAGAAAAATGTGCCAGATTAGTTGAGAGTAGCCATTGAGTAGTAATCCTTAGGCCAGACCTGGTGCTCTCCTTTGGTGGATGCTTATAAAGAACTTTTAAAAGAGAACACGATTCCTACTCTCAAGATAAGTATAGAATATTTAATAAGATAAAAACTTCGTATTCATTTTATTAAGTCTTTTTTTTTTTAAGATTTATTTATTTATTCATGCAGAACTGGGGTACAGGCTAGAGGTGCAGGGGCGGTGAGAGGATTCGCCAGGGACAGAGTGGGGAGCAGAACAGGCAGATCGATGAAGTACACTGCTGAGGGGAGCAGTGGGCGGGTCAGGAGAGGTCTGCCCCGCCATGTGGATCTCCTCCGGGGCAGGCAGGGATAGAACTCATGCGGAAGTGGCTTTAGCTTCTCAGTGCAGTGCTTTAACCCGCTGCGCCACCAGGGAGGGCCCCGTATTCATTTTTAAAAAACAATCAGTCAATAGTCTTAAGATCATTCTACATATATTTCAGAAAATATTTATAAAATCAGAGATATAAATATGGTGGTGAAGAGAGTGAAAAAAAAATTTACAGATGTATTTATTTATGCATACAGACCTGAGGTGGAGGCCAGAGGTGCAGGGGCAGTGAGAGGATTCACCAGAGACAGAGTGGGGAGCAGAACAGGCGGATCTACTGAAATACACTGCTGAGGGGAGCAGCGGGTGAGAGAGGAGAAGTCTGCTACACCATGTGGGTCAGCTCCCTGGTGGGGGATCCATTGTGCTGAAGCCACTGCAGCCAGCTTTTCAGTGCTGTTTTAACTTGTTGCATCACCAGGGAGGGCCCGAGAGTGATAATTTAACTGAGACTTTGTTTGGTAGGATTTAGGTGAGAAAGTAAGGACATCTGGACAGAAAGGACTGGGGGACTAATGAGAAGGAAAGTAGTGGGAGCATAAATTAACATTTTCTTGTAACTATAAAAAGATCAGTCAAAGGCGAGAGGGGTTTGAATGCTAGTAAGTAGTGGGAAATCATGTTTTCTAGATGACTTGATCCAGATGTATAGAGTTTTGATAACCAGATACTTATGGGTATAAGTAGTGCAATAAAAAAAAACATGATATTAGGAGTATTTGAGCAAAGGAAAATCAACTCAAAAACAAAAATTTGGATGATTACTGAAAGTGTTTGCAACATAAATCAAGTGGCAAAAACTCTAAGTAAGGCAACTGTGGAAAAGACAATGAAATGAGGACCATCTGGTAGGGGGAAATGCTATGTCACTTAGTCCAAATCTGAAGGCAGAGTGAAATGGGTAAATCAATGTTTCCAACTCATATCACTATGAGACTATAAGAAAAACTTTTTAAATATTTTATTATATATATGTTTACATCATTTTTCATTTTGTACATTTCCTCATCTCTGAAAACTTTTATTCATAAAATGTTGAAAAGGAGAGCAATAACATGCCCCTTCCTGCCTTCACTCTACATAAAGTGTCAAATATTTTCTTTTACTTTTTATGCCATCACTAATTTTATTTTTGTTTCAAAATTTCCTTATGTTTTTTATAATATAGGATTTCTTGTATTTACCATTTTTTGTTACCAAACACTGGGAATACAATGGGAAGAAAGCTAGAAACAATTTCCGCCATCATGAGAGTTATGACTTTTTGAGGAAGTCCAACACTAACTAAATGAATTAGAATAAATATTTAAACCAAATAAGTTTAATTATATCATCTACACTACAACTGCAGCAATCCTATGAAGGTCTATGATAACATATAAAAGAAGCAAAGGAAAATTTCCCTAAGAAAATCACTAGTTGATCTGAGGTTCCATGATGAACAGAGCTGACCAGCTTGAATAAACAGATACGATGTTTGTGAGGGATGTGACCAAGGAGCAGGGGATTGTGGTGGAAGATGAGGCTATAAGATACCTATATGTCATCACACATTGAGCCTTGTTGGACATGTAGGAGGCAAAGAGGACTCTGACTATCAACAAAACTTGAACTACAGTAGTTGTTACTGATAGCTGAAACCATAAGCTATTATGAGTGGTGGCCCCTGCAGGGGTTGCTGACAAAAAAATAGGGTGCCCTAGAAAAATGCTAAAAGTGGGGTGGATCAATGGAAAATATATATAGGGGACAGAAAAACAGGCCCAAGTTGCTCCACGTGTACATGAGTGAGAGAGAGAGAGGACAGGCAGTTGTTCTGGAAAATATTTGTTCGGCCAGAGAGTCAGGCATCTTGCTGAAGTGTGGCCTGGAGAGGAAGGGAGACTGGAGCCAGACATCTTCTTAAAACGTGTGAGTGTGGCCATTTGTTGGGTCATTGGCAGCTACAGTTGTGGTGTTGAGTACTGCTCCAGCTGGGGAATTGTTTGGCAGCTCAAGGAGCATCTCCTGCTGTAATTTTTGCTGTGTTGGCCTATAGTTTGACTGCCACATGTCCTCAAAGGCTAAAAGACGCCATTTTGACACGTGACCTGTTGTTGCCCATCTTCAGTGCCGGGAAGATGCCATCTTAACAGTCTTTGTGCAGGGCAGGACAGCCCTGGACACGACTTTGAGTAAAGTAAATGGCCACTATTGGCCTCGGTAACTCTTGTTTATCCTGGTTTGTAAAATAAATCACTTTGTTATTACTTTCTGAGCCTGAGCAGTCTTGCAATTTTGCACATGGTAAAGAAGCCAGACGGTAATCAGTAAACTATTTGGGCACAGGGGCCTTGGCAAGTTTAATGTCCCCTGCTGCCCTGTATCATAGTGACTGTGTAGATGGGTAAGAACATTTATTGAGCTGCCACTGTGTGCCACACAATAAGCTGAGTCCTGAGATGCAACCGCTGCTTAAAAATAAAAAAAGGCTCGTGATGGAAGCAGATTTAGAGACAACATACAATATATTGTATATATACATATATATACAATATACAGTTTCTTTGTGCTATAATCTGTGATTTGATTGTGTCTACTTGTTTGTGTAAGTGTAGAGACAAATAATATATTCACACATATTTCACCTAAACAAGTCCAAGAAGCCGCTTGCACACCCTCCACGCCATCACCTCGGTGACACCTCATTTAGATCATCCTCTCTATCAAGCCCAAGTCTTGACCCTCCCGTTGTCATTTTAGTTCTTATCCTTCATTCTTCACATTGTTAGTGTAAGACAAGCTCAGTGCCAAGTCCTGATTATAGTACAAAGAAACTGTGCTTATTGTATATTGTATATACAATATGTTGTATATTGTTTCTAAATCTGCTTTCATCACGAGTTTTTTGTTTGTTTTTGTTTTTCTTTTCTAGCAGTGGCTGCATCTCAAGACTCAGCTTAGTGTGTGGCACACAGTGGTAGCTCAATAAATGTTCTTACCCATCTACACAATCACTGCGATACAGGACAGCAAGTATCTTGGAGCCCTTGGCACTGAGTATGACAGCGGAGAAGTCCTCTTCCTGCTTATTTCTTTCTTACAGCACACCAAGACCCAGCATGAACTGCAGCAAGACCCCTGATTTTGTCTTCTCAGGGTTGTCCAGTGACCCAGAGAAAGGGAAGTTCCTGTTTGGCCTCTTCGTGGCTATCTATGTGGTGTGTCTCCTAGGGAACTTACTTCTCCTGATTGCTATTGCTTTTGATGACCACCTCCACACCCCCATGTACTTTTTCCTCAGCCAGCTCTCCCTGGTGGATCTCTGCTTCACCACCACCACAGCCCCCCAAATGCTGGAGTATCTATGGAGCAGCAATGGATCCATCTCTTTCTCTAGATGTCTGACCCAATTATATTTCTTTGCTGTTTTTGCTGACATGGACAATCTGCTTTTGACTGTCATGGCAATGGACCGCTATGCTGCCATCTGTCACCCACTGCACTATTCACTGATAATGACTCCATGCAAATGCATTCTGCTGGTGGGCTGTTCATGGGGAGTGGCCCTCTCTGTCTCTTTAATCCATATTTTGTTGCTATCTAAGTTGTATTTCTATTCTAATCAAGAGATTCCCCACTTTTTCTGTGACTTTGGTCCACTTTTTCAACTTTCTTGTTCTGATACCCTCCTTAATGAAGAACTGGTGATGATTCTGGCTGGGTTTTTAGGAATCAGCCCTCTCCTCTGTATCACAAGTTCTTATGCCCGCATTTTCCAGGCAGTAGCTAAGGTCCCATCAATTCAAGGGAAAAGGAAAGCCTTGACAACATGCAGCTCCCATCTCTCCATGGTCATCTTATTCTATACTACAGTTTTTGCCACCTATTTGAAACCCCCATCAAAGTCTCACTCTGCAGGTGAGCTGGTTGCGGCTGTCATGTACACCCTGGTGACTCCCACTCTCAACCCTTTTATCTACAGTCTGAGAAATAAGGATGTAAAGAGTTCTCTGAGGAGGGTTTTAGGCACAGAGAGTACTTCAGATTAGGTATCATCTCCATAGGTTAAACATGAGTTAGTACTTAAGATTATAGAACAGCGTCAGACATGCTAAAATGAGTAAAAATCATAGACTACATAAATGTTCTTACCCATCTACACAGTCACTATGATACAGAGCAGCAGGGGACATTAAACTTGCAAAGGCCCCTGTGCCCAAATGACAACTAAAATGTCTATGCAAAGGCCCCTGTGCCCAAATGACAACTAAAATGTCTACCAAACAAATTAATCAAGTTTTTTTTTTTTAATTAGTGTATATCACCCAGAACTGCTTGATTGACAATCAGCACTGGGAAAGTTGTAGGCCACGGGGGTCTACTTTCCTTTTGATGCATTTAACTTGGTGAATTTATCAGATTTCTTTAGTCAGGAAGACTATTACTGGGATGCATAGTCAAGAGAAACCCAAGGAGTGTACCAACAAGATCAGGACGTAGGGGAGTTTTTATTCAAGGTCAGGCCAGTTGTGGGGACACTGGAGTTGGTTCCAAAGTCTGTGTGTCTGTCCATGAGAGGTGGAAATTAAGTCTTCAGAGGAAATCTGCAATGTGCTGGTCTGATATCACAATCAGATGATCTCATTGCTTAATATCATCAAACAAATAAGTCAGGTTGCTTCATTTGTCTTCTTTTTTGTTACTAGTCAGACTTCTTCTGAATATTTACTATTTTATATCAAGGTAAAATTGGTCTACAACATTGTATGTTTCAGAAATATAGGACCCCACCTGTTTAGATATATTTTACCACAGCATACCCATCACCAAGACATAAACCATAAAGTAATCAGGTTTTAAAAATCTTATTAGACCATCTAACTTGCTTCCTTGTTGTTTACTGCCATGCTTCTTGCATCATCTTTGGATTTCCTCCTCACTTTTTTTAATCACTTTTTTTTTTAATTTTGTGACATTGGTCATGTTATTTGATCTCTCAGAAATTCAGTTCCCTCTTATAAAATGAGGATCAGAAAATATTCCTTTTGGGATTTATGTGACAGTCTGTGATGGAATAAAATAACCATAGTGTAAAGTGATACAACACTCTTTATGTAAAAATGTAAATTAGACTTGTACCTTTTTGTATCTTCATAGTCTTTCTCTTTTCTTCAAGCTCTTAATCATAGTTGTCCAAAGAGTTACATATAAACAAGAATGAGAATAATAATTTCACATAAAGTTTCTTTACACTATAATCTGTGATTTTATTGTGTCTACATATGCGTGTAAATGTAGAGACAAAAATATATTCACACATAATTATGTATTCACAATTGGTCAGTGTGTCTGGCAGCATTTATTCCAGAAGAAATTATCTTCTAGCACTGATATTATTGAAATTTCACATCCATTGCCATCACTTCTACCATTATGTTCACCATTTCCATTTCTACTTGCAGCCTAATCAACTTTACCTATACTCAGTGTCACTTCCGTTGTCATCAGTGTCACCGTACTACCTACCATCTTTACCACTGGCCTCATCAGTGCCACCAGTACCAGCATCACTGGTGAGAGAGTAGAAACTACACTATGTGGTTCCTCTGCTTTACGTTAACACTCATTTTTTTTTATGGGTTTGTGCAATATTCAAGAATGTCTGCAGATATTTAGTAGTCATGGCTGAAGACTGACAGATAAGCAACAACAGATGGACCTTAAGAAATGATCTTGATCTTCTTAACAGAATTAAAAAAATATTCCCGTGTAAGGTTTATTATTAATATTTGTTTTACATTAATAGAGTGATCGATGCATCTCTTAATGAATAGATTCTTCTTTCATATATGCACCCTTAAGGAGTGATAAGAAGAAAAGATTCATTACACTGTATTATAAAAACAATGCACTTTGACTAGTTCAGTCACTCTTTGTCCAGTTTGTCCCTAGTTACACTATGCACAGTAGTGTCAAGTCAAAATATAATCATTATGTTTCTTTGTGCCATTTCCTAAAGTTCATGTTACATACTATGCATTGCCGGTGTGATCAAATACTTTATGATCAAGCTTATTTGGGGTTATTTAGGAAAACAACTCTCGTCCAATGGTTAGATAGGACCCTAATTAACAGGAATAACACTGAGGTTTCAGACTAAATTCTTTGCTCATCCTCTACTTCTAAACAACTCATAGCCCAGATTTTCTTCCTGGATCATCAAAGAATTAATACTTTCTTCACCTATGGAACTTAGTGCCTTCTCATAGTATATGTACAGTAATTGTTTTGAAAATAATTATGATTGAGACAAAAATTCAACCAAAGAAATGAAATGCAAGATAGAAACAACATGGGCTGTCTCACTTATCTGGAAAGAAATAAATTGAGCTAATTTGGGGCAGTGAAAGCAGATGGAAACTGTAGTTCAGGACATTAGGAAGGAGGGAGCTGCAGGCCATGCAGGTTCATTTCAATGGAAGTCTGTGACATGCAGCTAACAGGCAGATTGCTGAAGTAAAGGGAAACACACTTGAGAATGACCAGGGGCAAAACTGCTAAAAATGAAAAACACACTGGTAGTAAAACAGGGCAGATGAAAGAGCAGTACCAGGAGAAGGTGCCATTCTGACCAGGCTGAGTCGGGAAATTTCATTACAGCTGACACACTGAACAACTAACAGCTAAGTCCCAATCTTTGAGTGACACATGCCCCAAGCCTGGCCTAAAAAAAAAATAAAACCAACACCAACAATGTCCACAAAGAAGACAAAAATTGGAAACAAGACTGAGCAAAGGTAGGCCTTGCAGAAACACCTGGGCTTGTCATTGATCCATAATAGCAAAGATAAAGTGAAGTCTTTCAAACTCGATGATTCTTCTAAAACTGCAAATTTTTATATTATTCAAAATAAGATCACAGTATCCAAATTCCTAGGATGATATGCATTCACTCAAAAATTCATGAGAAAACAAAGGTATGGCAGGTTCTGATCATTATTCAAGAAGAAAAGGAAACAGAACCAAAGCAGCATCATTGGAAAATCCTTCCATGCAGCATCAGCCATCTGCATTAAATAGACAGCTCTACAGCCAGAGTTTCTTGCCGTGGGCCTGTACTGGACACCTTCCAGACATCAAAGTCCTACACGATGAGATACTGAAGATACTCACTCTGTATTGAATACGAGATTGATGGAAGTGCCTGCAGACTGTAGTTAGAGCAGAAGACCTTACTCAGTGCTGCCACTCAGCCAGGTGCCCCATGAGGGAGAGCTGGAAGAGGAAGAGCTGTGCATGAGGAAGAGGGAGAGCTGTACATGAGGAAGAGGGAGAGCTGTGCATG
>NW_004567147.1:551949-556374 GCF_000260355.1 Condylura cristata | reverse complement strand
GGAGAGCTGTGCATTGAGGAAGAGGAAGAGCTACACATTGAGGAAGCACACACACTTAACTGAAGGGAAAAACTGAGGAGCGTGGGTGCTACCCACAAGCTGGGGACCCAGCAAAAAGAATGAGGACAATACACAGGGGGGCATGAGTGCTGACTATGAGTACTGAAAGTGCACAATCTGGTCTGGAACCACATTGAGGAGAAACCTATGGTGACAAAAACACAGGCTAACCCACAATCCCCCACCCCACATATTCACACAAGTGGCTAACCCCTTCCAATCTGACTGTCCTGCCACTCTCGATGCCCCCTGGTCCACCTGCCACCTGCTGAACTCACTGAACTGCTGTCTTTCCTCATGAGTGGCTCACAGAGAAAGTAAGAGCACACCGTGCCTAGATCCTACTGTCCCACCCCAGGGTTTTAAGAGTTCTGGAGAACTCTTCAGTTCTTCAGAAACTTCAGCTCACCCTATAAGGAAAAATATCCAAAATCTTCAACCCAATACAATGGGCAGAGAGTAGAGCTTGAGGACCAACCTAGCATTGCCTGTCTCTGTGATGTTGAAGACATTCTCCTTCCTCTGCACTGCAGAGAGGATCCAAATTTCCCATCTATAACTTTTAGAAGATAATAGTCAACATAGTGAACTGTGGAGATGTGTACCTGGCACCTGACAGGTGACCTATGTCTATTTGGGAAAATGTTTAAAGGCCTTCAATGGAAGTTCACTTACAGAGCCTTGATTGGATTTTTGGGAGTGGTTATATACGATGGTTCAGTGGAACTTTGATATTGTCCCCGGCCCTTGAACTTCAGTCATTTCACTCCCTGATTCAAACTGAAAGCAATTGATTTTAATAACCCTTTGATCCCTGCAATGTCTGAGTGTGGCAGGCAGAAGCCCCTGTTGCAGGCATCCCTTCCAGAGATATATGGGCTCAGGATCCCAGTAATTGAATACGTGAGGCTACGTAATTCCAGCCATAAATGGCTCTGAATTCATTCCAGCTTCAGTGAAGGAAATGAAAAGAGGTGTCACCACCTTTCTGAACTCTAGTTGTACTTTGCATGTGTAGGAAACATGATCACCCAAGGTTGAAAGCTATATTGCTGTGAAATTTTTTTTAATTTATTATTTTTAAATACTATGTTTATTCTTACATCATCTTGTGCCTTTTTCTATCTCAGTTGTAATCCCCATGGGCTTCCCTTGTCTAATCTCCATGTGCCATCACCATAATCCTATGTACTTCCCTCCCCCATTTTTGATCCCATTCTTCACTGCACCCCTGTAAAATGTCTCTGGTATATAGTTGTTCATTATTATTATCTCCCCCACTCCCAGTCCTTTATGCTCCTGCTATGAGTGAAGCCATCCAGTATTTTTCTTTCATTCTGGCTTATTTCACTAAGCATGATCCCTTCCAGCTCCAACCATGTTGCTGCAAAAGGCATGAGTTTATCCTTTTTGATTGCTGAGTAATATTCCATCTTTTTAATCCAGTCATCTACTTGTGGGCATTTGGGTTGATTCCATGTCTTTCCTAATGTAAATAAAGCAGCAGTGTATTACTGTGAGTTTTTAAAGTTATGTTCTTTAAGGAAACGCATTCTCCTCACTGCTGTTCTAGCACAATCTAATCCTATACCATGTTCCTGCTTTCGGTGACAGGCAAGTAACATCCTTGTCTATGCTGGGGATTGTGTTTCCCCTGTATTGGAAAGGGAACCTATAATCACTCTCTCTTAGGCTGATAAGACTTCACAACATAAATCTGGTGAACTTCTCATCAGAGTAACTCTGATTTATAGCCTATAATAAAATCCCAGCCAATAGAATCCAACAATGCATCAATAAGATAATTGAATATGACCAAGCAGGATTTATTCCAGGGACACAAGAGAGGTTCAGCACTCAAAATTCAATTAACATAATCCAGCACATCAAAAGAAAAAATAAATATGATCATATCAATTGATGCTGAGAAAGCATTTGACAAGTTTTCTGGATATATTTAAATGCTTAACACACTACTATTACCAAAGAAGTGGCTTTAAATCAAGAAATTGGAATATAAAATTTAATAAACCAGAATGCATTAAGTAGGGGAAATGAATTCTCAAGCAATAGATTATGGCAATCTTGCTGTAGTGTGGATTTTGAAAGTCTAGGAAAGTTAATGTTTCAGGATAATTAATGATTAAAGGCCTTAGTTAATAGATCATAGGAAAGGAACAAAGAAACAAAGGAAAGGTGGTAATATTATATTAGGTCAGAAAATCCATCATATTTTCCATGAGAGAATCTAAATAAAATATACCACTCACCAAAGGCATTAGGAAGGCTCTCATGGAGGAGAACCAGACTTATTAATAAGGTCCAGCAATGACTCTCTCTTTAAACATGAGCTGGAGATGGGATAGAAACCATGTAACTGAGCTGCTAACAGTGAGGTAAAAGAAGGAACTCAAGCAATAGATGATAAATAATTGAACAGAACTTCCAAAATCATAAGTTTACAACTCCATAACAGGGAATCAGAGGTGCAGCCAAGGAGCCTTGACTCACAAGAAACTATAGAGATTGGCTAATGCAACGTGGTTTCCTAGGGTCAAGACCAGAGCAGTCGCCAAAAGTGCTGTTTAGGATATGCAGTCAGAATCAAGAGGGATCTCCCCCACCCCAAATGACATATTTCATCACTCAGTTTATCAACCTTATTGATTAAAAATGTAGCAATATTCCCTAGATAGAAGTAACCTACAACACCATGACTACCATTCACTTAAAATACACATTCAGGCATTTCTGTTTCCTTGGGACTATGAAGGCATTTCTTCTCACAATTCACTTTCTTTGCAAAGCAGCAATGAGAACTCCCTCCTGTTTCTATAGAGGTATCTCTCTTTTCCTTTTCATATAAACCTGTCCTTTTAAAATGTAAAAAAAAAAAATCCATAGTCCTATCACAAAAAGAATTCTCTCCATTTATACAGTTGAGTGTACATGGAAAGAGGATATTCCCAGATATTGCAAGGGCTGTGGAATCATGCTATCACTTGATAGTGATAGTGCAAAACTAAGACATTATCAAGGCTCTCCTGTCAGAGTGGGTGAACAGAGGCCTTATGATAAGAGAATTCAAGGTTAATGTCTGGCCCATCATGCCTCTTCTGCTACTGCAGCCATATCTAATAACACTTCCTAACCATTAAGAATATAATAGGAAATACTCTACTGTATGTAGAGTCCTACAGAGTCTACTGATGTAGAGTCCTACATCATCACCTCTTTGATCTATGGGAAATGAGATGTCATTCTGGAGAACATAAGATGCAAACCTTTGAATCTGCCCCATCTGTCTAGGAAAATAAAAACAAAGCAAAATCACAAACTGTCAAGATAACCATGACTGTGGCTCATCCTTTAAGAATTATCTAAAGACTGAAATGCAAGGGATTATGTTGCAGCACTATGTAGTTATCTGCAGCCACTGCAGCAAGAGATCAATCCCCAGCCAAGGAGCTGACCCAGATGGCCCAGCAGACCTCTCTGTCTCACTGTTGCTCCCCTCAGCAGTGTATTTCAGTAGATCTGCCTGTTCTGCTCCCCACTCTGCCTCTGGTGAATCCTCTCACACCCTGCATCTCTGCCTTCCACCCAGCTCTTGTATGCATAAATCAGCAAATCTTAAAAAAATAAAAGAAGTAGACTAAAATATTACTTGTAGATGATGATGGATCCTGGACAATGAGTATAAATCAGTCCAAGCTCAATGAAGTAGTAGCTTTGGTCACAGCTGCCCTTGCGGACATCTTACACTGACAGCAGAGATCAAAAGAAATCAGGTAAATGAGAAATGTTGCCTATCGATTTTGCAAATGCAATCTCAATTCTTGGGACTATCCCTAGAACGAATGTTTTAAGAACTGCTAACAGTTGTTGCAAGATTTCTTAAGACCCACCCTCAGCGTCCTAGAATATCAGTTTTCATGATTGAGGAAGTCAATGTGCCAGCAAAGACACAAGGAGATGGGATCCCAAAGACCATCAATAGTGGGGAGCATCATTCATTGGGCATGCGGATTTCATGACTTGTTCCATACTAACTTGTTATTCATTGTAACAGCCAATTGAATTAACCTGTTTGTTTGTTGTTATTTTTTTCATTTTTTTTGATTTTCTAAAAAAATTCCTTGTTTATATTTTCACAACAACAATAACAGTTGCAGTCACACTTTCCCACAACCAAACTGTCCACAGCAGTCTATCACACTCCATTGCCTTCTGCTCCCCTCTTCTCCATCTCTAGTCTCCCAATTCAACTCTCTCTATCCCTCACCACCTATCTCAGGTCTACAGTTTGCTTTCAAGGGCGAGTCTTACAATTTGTCTGTCTGATTCTGTTCTGTTCCTCTAGAT
>NW_004567147.1:525301-551609 GCF_000260355.1 Condylura cristata | reverse complement strand
AGTGCTGTGCTTTAACCTGCTGCGCCACCAGGGAGGGCCAGTATTCCCTTCTTTATGCTGACATCTTCTTTGCACTCATCTGTTCTTTGGCATTGAGCATTGGCATTGTTTCCACTTTTTAGATAGTGTAAAACTGCTGCTATAAACATAGCACACAAGTCTCCTTTAGAATTAGTGTTTTTGAATCTTTGGGGTCTATATTTATTCTTTTGAGGACTCTCCATGATTCCTACTGTAGAGGTTGGGAAAGTCTACATTACCAACAAAAAACTTCCCAAAGAAAAGCATGAACTTTGGATGCCAAAATTAAACAAAATAATCTAATGTTATTATCAACACAAGAGTCAGTTTTAAAATAATAAAATGTAAATAAATAAAAGGGACAAAGGCAATATGACCACTACTACTGACCTTTTCTAGAGAAATTTAATAGCACATAAGTGGAATATTAGAGATCTTTTTATGCTGATCAATGGAATATAACTAGATTCCACTCTTTCATTTTACATGTCAAATATTTTTACAATTTATACATCAAATTATTTTCTATGGAAGTATCAAGGATAAGAAAATGAAAATGTATGAGAAATTAATCTTTGTCCTAGCCATGATAGGGAAACTAAGACAAAATGTATTATGGAAAAGATTATTGATGTAATATACAGAACTCAGGATAGAAATTCACAAGGGGAATGTCCTCATTTTGCAGTTATGAAAAGATATCTTGTTTACTTTAACAAGTTTACTCAGCACTCATGGGACACTCTCTCTCTCTCAGGATTTTTACATCTAGAGGGTTGTATTTCATAAAAAATCAGGGAGAATTTCAAGAGAGAAAAAATTTTGAAGATGAAGAGTCTATTTTGCAACTCC
The DNA here is from genome assembly GCF_000260355.1 of Condylura cristata. NCBI lineage: Eukaryota > Metazoa > Chordata > Mammalia > Eulipotyphla > Talpidae > Condylura > Condylura cristata. Next base: position 550,736 of record NW_004567147.1, on the reverse strand, counting down.
AATATGAACTATCACGTGAAATATTTTTCTATTATTAATCACTGGGAGTGTAAATCTAAAAGGCTTTCATAGCTGTGAATCTGAACACAAAACTCAGGTAAGAGGATAAAATAAGAGATAGTCTAGGAATTATCAATATTTTCTATCTTCTTGTTACTATTAATCTAAATGCACAGATTTAGAATTGTTTCTTATCTTACGATGAACTCTTCATTCTGCTGTGGATTGTGAAAGTTCTTTACTTCCTACATGTTTATTGCCATGTTTCATCCTCAATTCAATAATGCTGGATGTCTAGACATTCTTTAAAGGAAATGTGTAATCTTCAAATATTGAAATTCTAGCTAAATGAATCATTTACTAAAAATTAGTCTGATTGCTAATTCACTCACAATGTTAAGAGAAGTTTCTTTTTCTAAGATGAACATCTGGAACATTTTTGTGTAGTTAGCCACAGAACAAAGAAATTATAGTTAACATATCAACTGTACTTTAAATGAGTGTTATTTTACTTTTAGGGATGCTATTATTTTATATTAAAAATGTATTTGTCAAAGAAAAATGCACTTAAGCCTTTAATATCAGCCCTTCATGGAGGTGTAGTAGAAATTAAGATAATTGCTAATGATTTACTACAACTATACAGCATAGAACCCATGGGGTCTTTGTAAGTGCACCTTAGTTAATTTACTGCTTTTCTCTGGTCGTATTAAACCATTTTCTTCTTCCCTCAGGTATATTCTAAGTCTTGAATAAGTCCCCTTTTGTAGGATTGCCTCAACCCCAGCAACTTTCTTCATATTTCCTTAAAGATCTCATTATCTTCTCTATGTCTCCCATTCTTGTAAATTTCCCACACATCCTATCTTCTCCCTCACAGTTAAAAAGAGCTATATCCATAAATGAATGGAACAGATGGAAAATTGTTTCACAAAATAATATCTGACTTTGTGAGTGTACCTTAAATGATGTCAGATATTTAGCAAAAAATGAAGTGAAAGCAATTCAAAGTTATTCTGTCTTTGAGTAAACAGTAGCTGTTGTCAAATATTAAAAATTAATTTACCATTGTTCAAGAGTTTTAGCATTCTCTTAAGAAAATGGTATTTCAAGTCTGCAAATACAATAAAATTAGTACATGCTTGGACCTGCTGGCGCAGCGGGTTAAAGCGCTGCACTAAGAAGCTGAAACCACTTCCGCATGAGTTCGATCCCCGCCTGCCCCGGAGGTGACCACATGGCGTGGCAGACCTCTCCTGAACCGCCCGCTGCTCCCCTCAGCAGTGTACTTCGTCGATCTGCCTGTTCTGCTCCCCACTCTGTCTCTGGTGAAGTCTTTTGCCACCCCTGAGTCTCTGGCCTGTACCCCAGTTCTGTATGCATAAATAAATAAAAATCTTTAAAAACAAAGTTAGTACATGCTTTTAAGATAAAACAGATATTGTATTTTGTGGACAAAAAGGATAAGTAAATGTTTTTGTTGTTTTTTTTTTTTTAAAGATTTATTTATTTGTGCATATAGAACTGGGGTACAGGCCAGAGGCTCAGGGGCGTTGAGAGGCTTCACCAGAGACAGAGTGGGGAGCAGAACAGGCAGATCTATGAAGTACACTGCTGAGGGGAGCAGCGGGCGGGTCAGGAGAGGTCTGCCACACCATGTGGTCACCTCCGGGGCAGGCGGGGATCGAACGGAAGCGGAAGCGGCTTTAGATTCTCAGTGCTGTGCTTTAACTCACTGCGACACCAGGGAGGGCCAGTAAATGTTTTTTAAATGAGAGTAGCTCAATTGTATGGACATGTAAATGACTGAAAAATTAATAAAAAAATGTTTAATATATATGTTAGTACAATAAAATATGATTTGTTATTAATCAAAAAAATTATTTATTTGAGCTGATTCACGAAGGAAATAGACGTTTGTGTCAGAATGTAGATTTTCACAGTCAGAGAAGATGGTAGATGCTAGGTTATCAGCATGCTATAAATCCCTGATGAAAGGAAATATTGACAAAATCTATTAAAGGAAAAATGATGAGTCCTGGCCATAATTAATTTGGTTGTCTAATGGTCCAAATGCTGTATAGTAACAGAGTTTGGGACCAGGTAAAATGGCAATAATCTTCTTTCACATACTGTTTGTCTAGATGGTAAATATTGAGTTGACTGGAATGAAGCCCATTAGAAATAAACTCCCATTTATAGTTTATATGTTTCTTCAAGTGATGCAGAATCAAACCTCAGTCACTGAGTTTATCCTGCTGGGAGTGACCGATATCCAATGGCTGGAGCCTTTGCTCTTCGTGGTTTTCCTTGTCATCTACTTTGTCAACGTGACCGGGAATGGGGCCATCCTGCTGATTATCATCTCTGATCCTAAACTCCATTCACCAATGTATTTCTTCCTGGGAAACCTCTCCTGTCTAGATATCTCCTACTCCACAGTGACTCTGCCAAAAATGTTGGAGAACTTCCTCTCTGCACACAAAGCAATTTCTTTCTTCGGATGTATAACGCAACTGCACTTCTTCCATTTCCTGGGCAGCACAGAGGCCATGTTACTGGCCGTGATGGCCTTGGACCGCTTCGTGGCTATCTGCAAACCTCTTCATTACACTGTCATCATGAATCGTCAACGCTGTACACAGATGGCTGTCACTCTCTGGACTCTTGGCTTTTTCCACGCCCTGCTGCACGCCATTATGACATCACGTTTGAACTTCTGTGGTTCTAATCATATTCACCATTTCTATTGTGACATTAAGCCACTGCTGGATTTGGCCTGTGGGAACACTGAGCTTAATGAGTGGCTGCTCAATGTTGTCACAGGGACGATTGCCATGGGCCCATTCTTTTTTACACTTCTCTCCTACTTCTACATTATCACCTATCTCTTCTACAAGACCCATTCTTGCAGCATGCTTCAGAAGGCACTGTCCACTTGTGCATCACACTTTATGGTAGTTATTCTGTTTTATGCCCCAGTTCTCTTCACTTACACTCGTCCTACTTCAGGAAGCTCCATGGACCAGGAGCGGATCGTTGCTATCATGTACACGGTGGTCACCCCTGTTCTGAATCCACTGATCTATACTTTGAGGAACAAGGAGGTAAAGGGGGCATTGTATAGAGTAATCAGGAAAAGACTCTGACATAAAGAAATCTCAAAAGCCCTTCTGAAACATAACAGATAGAGAAACATGAGATGTTTAATTATACTGCTTCACAAGTTTTTTATTATATTACTAGTAACTAGAGAACTATTTAAAAGGAAAAATAAATGGTAAGATATAGTCCAGCTTATTATGCAATGTGTTTGTATATAACAGAAAGATGAAGGGAACACTAGCCATAAACTCTAATATTGTGTTCATTTGGGGGTACCAGTTGATAAGTTTAATAATTTTATGATTTTTATGTAAAAATAATAAAATCATTTTTATTTGAAAATAAGTACAGAGATATTACATATTGTTCATGTACTAGGAAGTTGGAATTCTTTTGCATATTTGTGTGATCCCTCTAATTGAACATGTTTTAGTTGAGCTTTAAGCTATTCTAATTGGAGGATTTCATTGTAGTGATTCAATTAGAAAATACTGGCTCACATCTGGAGGACAGGGACTTGCTCATAGATCCCCAGGGACAAGTCTGAGAGATGAGTCATGGAGCAGGGTTTCCAGGCAAGATGTTACTCCTGAGTGAGGAGCTCTCTTGCCATTTATTTAGTAACAGTCAACAAACATGATTGATTATGTGACAATTGCAGAGGAAACAAAGAGTATTCCTTTTTATGGGAATAGGACTTCAAAGGGATAAAAGGGTATTCAAAGAGTAACAATTATATGGAGAACAGGGGAGGGTATGTTGGATATATGTACAGGGAGAACTTCCTGTGCAGATGCTTGGTATAATTTTCAAGCTATTCTCAGACCATCTTGAACCCTGACCACACAATCAGTCAGCAGTTACCTAGGCATCCCTGGTCACTTCGTGATGTGGGCCATTGTTCAAGGCAGTCATGCAGAAGTGCTTTCCAAGATGTTTACACACACAGGTGCACAGAGAGGACATGGCACACAGGTGCAGAGGCCCCAAGTGGAAAAAGCCCATAACACTCACATATGAGATAGAGGGTATTTTTAAGTGATTATCATGATTCATTTATTCTGAGAAGGGTGAAATTAAATAATTAAATCAAGTGATATTGTAGTCAGTAATTTAAAGAATAAAAAAATCCTTAAATCTATCTTATTACAACATTCAGTAGAAGTCTAAGTCTTTTATCTAAATCAGGTTAATAGAAGTATGGTACAACTTAGATATGGTTCCTCATGTTTGATTCCTTTTGACTCAATAATTTTGTTTTCTTGATTGACATAATGATGGTTTACCTCAAAACTGTACTTGATTTAGGGGAAGAAGCTCACATCTCCTTATATGTATGGTACCATGCCAATGCACATTCTAAGCATGCATAGCACTTAGCCATAGGATATTAAGCCCCTTTTATTACTCTCCCCTTGGCAGTCTTAATTGGACTGAATAATTTTATTTTTTATTGAATTAGCATTTGTTTACATTGTTATTTGTGTTATGGAGGTATATAATATCCCCCTTTGATTGAAGAATTTTAAAATAAATACTCAATCTGTCTATCAAAGATTTAACTCACAATGGTAAGATAGTATAGAATAATCATAATAGAAATATCTCATTTCAAAGGAAAAATAATGAGACATATAACTGTAATGCAATGTTATTAAATCTATTTTTCTAACTCTATCCTCTGTAGAACAAGATGATATTAAAAATTTTTAAATGATGAAACCAGTTAAATTGATTTTAAATGCTTAGTTACTATTCTTATTGGGATTCATATGTTACATGCCATATTCAAAAATCTTTGATTTTTTGTAGGTCTCTCTAACTTGGCTGAGAGTCAGGTTATTGAGGGAATGTATCCTGAAATTTCTAGGAACATTTCATATGGTTGAATGTCACTATAAAATATGCCCTAAGTAGTGATAAGTTATGTTTCATCCATCCAAAAAGATATAGTAGGTGTGAATTTGTCAATTTTAAAGCTATTGTAGGTTTTTCCCCTTTATCTTTCTGACATCTCATAAAGGAATCTTACACTTACATGTTTGATATCTTCAAACAGGCCATAGTTCCACTTCTTACTTCAAGAATTTTCTACTAGCTTCATAATGTACAAGAAATATACAGTTTTGCTATTTGATTCTAGACAGCGAGTCTTTTAAATTATCTCTAAATTTTGCTTGAAAATTGAAACTTTTTAGCTCATAGCATTCATCCACGGTTTATAATAATTAAATAAAAAGTCAGTTGAGACATTTACCATTCTGCTTAATAATCTTATTAACAAGATCCATGGGATCAGTAGATAGCCCATTTTTCAAACTACTCTAAATAACAGCCTGTGTATGTGTGTGTGTGTGTGTGTGTGTGTATTTCTTCCAAGCCAATAATCAGAGCAAAATTTTGCACAATCTAACTGGAAGTGGTCTGTGACTCTTAAAGGAAAAAAGAGGAAAAAACTGAGGGGGTTACTGGTATTAACCAGCATGCATCTGTAAGACTTTTCATAGAATTGGATTTTGAGGCTGCTTTAAATAAAGAAATTGGAATGTAAAATTGAATAAAAAGAATATATTAATTTTGGAAATTATTTCTCAAGTAGGAGATTGATGCAATCTTGCTGTAGTGCTAATTTAAATGTCTAGAAAAGCAAGTGTTTTTAGTTCATATACAATAGGAAAAAATGAAAAAACTACAAAAAAGTGATAATGTTGGAATGACATTATGTTGATGCTCACATAATCCATCATGAGATTATTCTCCATGAGCGAATCTGAATAATACATACCTTCATCAAAGACATTGGTAATATTCTAGTGGAGGAGTACCCAAACTGTTAAGTCCATCAGTACACTCTCCTTTAGACTATGGCTGAGAATTGGGTAGGTAGCACATAACTGGACTGCTAATAGTAAAGTAGAAAAAAGAACTCAAGCTTAGATGAGAAATAATAGAACTGAATCACTAAAATCCTAAGTTTACAGTCCATAACAGAGGAAATACAAAGGATCAGTCAAGGAGCCTTGACTCAAGGGAGGTCCGGAGATGGTTAATGGTGGTTTCCTACATCAAAATCAGAGTGGTTAACAATAGTATTGCTTATGCTATTCAGTAGAATCAAGAGAGGTCTCCACAGAAAAGGGGCGTAACGGATAATTCATCACTCAATTTTTAGATCTCATTGATTGAATTGTGTAATATTCACTAGCAAAAGTGACCTGTAAAACCATAGCAAGCATTCACTTACTAATTTATCCTCAGTCTTTCAGAAAAAGAATTCTCTCCATTTTTACAGTTGAATGTATACACAGCCAAGGATATTTCAGATATCCAAGCAATAAGACAAATTATCTGACTTGACAGTGATACTCCAAAAACTAAAAGTAATCAAGGCTTTTCTGTTAACTCTTAACAGATGAACAGACCTGGTGATAAGTAAATTCAAGGTTAATGTCTAGACTAATATGCCTCTTCTGCAACTGAAATCATATCCAAATCACTTCCCAAACACTAGGTATATAATTAGAAATACTATAACTGGACAGTAAAGCCCTATATCAGGGCCTTGATCTATGGGAAATGATATGTCATCTTGGAAAAGCTAATGTGGAAGCCTTTGAATCTTCCCACTCTGTCTAGGATAATAAAGACAAAGTAATACTACATATTGGGCAGAATAATCAAGGTTGTGGCACAGCCCTAAATATCATCTAGACTGAAAGATTGCTTGCAGATGTTGATGGATCTTATACATTGAGTACAAAACAGTCCAAACTCAAGCAACTAGTGGTCTTGATCAGCTGCCATAACAGACATAGTCTCACTATAGCACAGATCAAAACAAATTAGGCAAATAGTAAATGTTGCCCATTGATTTTGCAAATACAATCTTGTATCTTGGGTTTATCCCAAGAATGAATATTTTAAGAGCTCTTAAGAGATGTTGCATGATTTCTGCTTAGTGAAATAAGCCAGAAAGAAAAAGAAAAACACTGGATGGCTTCACTCATAGCAGGAGTATAAAGTGCCAGGAGACAAAAACTATAATAATAATGAACAACTATATACCAGATATATTTTATGGGGGTAGAGTAAGGAATGGGATCAAAAATGGAGGTGGGGTAGTGCACGGGACTATTGTGATGGTACATGGGTGATTTGGTGATGGGAAGCCTATGGGAATTACAACTGAGATGGAAAAAGGCACAAAATGGTGTGAAAATAAACTAATTTTTAAAAAAAGCTGTTGCATGATTTCATAGTCCTGCCCTCAGAAGTATCAGAATATCGATTCTGTTGTAGTTCACGGTCAAGTAAATCAATGTGAAAGAAAAGATAGAATCCCAAAGACCTACAACAGTAGAGGCATGATTCATTGGGCATCCAGGTTTCATGACTTGTTACCACACTAACTTGTCATTCATTGGAACAACCAATTGAAGGAGGCTGTTTTTTGTCTATTTTGAATCACCCTTTTTTAATTCTTCTGATACTGGGATTTTCCCCTCAGGGGCAGTCACCATATTTTCCCAAGACCAAAGTGCTCACTGCCTTCTATCACACTCCACTGCCTTCTTTTTCTCTAACCCCATCTCTAGCCTCCCATCCTCCCCCCTCCTAACAGTCTGGTCTACAGTCTGCTTTCAAGGGTGACTCTTACAATTTGTTTTTGTCTGAGACTTTGTTCAGTTTCACTTACAAGTGAAAGTGGTATGTATCATTCCCCTTATGGCTAACTTCACTTAGAATAAACCATTCCAGCTACATCCATGTTGCTGCAAGTGGCACTTTTTATACTGTGATCACTGAGTAGTATTCTGTTCTCTATATACATCTTATCTACTCATCTCTTCTGAGGTAGTTTGTTTCTATTTCTTGGTTATTGTAAATAGTGCTACTATATACATAATACTACAGGTTTCCTTTTGAATTAGTGTTTTTCTGTATTTGGGTCTATTTTTACTCTTATGAGGACTCTCCAGGCTCTTTTCATAGGGTTGGAAATATTTATATCACCAAAAGCTAAGAATGGCATGATATTGAGTATCACAAAATATTTTAAAATAATCTAATGTTATTACCAACAAAGAGGCAGATTTAAAAGAGTTAAGTATAGGGCCCTTCCGGATGGTACAATGGGTTAGGGCACCACTTGGCCCCGCCCGGAGGTGACCCACATGGGCAGCAGACCTCTCCTGCCACTGCTCCCCTCAGCAGTCCACTTCATAGATCTCCCCGTTCTGCTCCCCACTCTGTCGCTGGTGAATCCTCTCACTGCCCCTGCACCTCTGGCCTGTACCCCAATTCTCTATGCATAAATAAATCTTTAAAAAAAAGAGTAAAATAGAAACAAAAATAAAAGCAATACTACTACTCTCTAGCCTCTTTTGTTTTCCAGATAACTGCAGTATTGCATAAGTGATTGTTTAACATATTCATCATCCTTCTATGCTGACCACTGGTAGGTGACTAGTCCTCACACATTAATTTTCCTTCTGAATCTTTTTCTACTTTATATGTCAGATCATTTTCCAGGGAAATACCAAAAGTAAGTAAATTAAAATGTATGCAGATTTTCATGTTTGTTGTAAGCATGATTCTGAAAATAAGACAAAATGTGGTATGGAAAGGAAATTTACACAGCATCTAGAACTCAAGGTAGGAAATTCACAAGGGGAATGTCCTCATTTTGCAGATATGGAAAGATATTCTGTTTACTTTAATAAGTTTCCCCAGACTCAAGAGACACACTCTCTCTCAGGATTTTTGTATCTAAAGGGCTATAGTTCATAAAAAGCAAGAAGAATCAGGAGAGGAAACTCTTTCTGAAGATGAAGAGTGTATTTTGCAACTCCAATATGAACTATTACTTGAAATATTATTCTACTTTTATTAATCAATGGGAGTGTAAACTGAAAGCATTTTGTAACTGTGAATCTGAACACAAAACTCAGGTAAGAGGGTAAAATAAGAGAAAGCCTGAGAATAACCAATATTTTCTCTCTTCTTGTTACTATTAAAGCTCAATGCATCGATTTAGAATTATTTCTTATCTTACAATGGACTCCTCATCCTGCTGTGGATTGTGAAAATTCTTTACTTCCTACACACGCGTTGCCTTGTTTCATCCTCAATTCAATATTGTTGGATGTCTAGACATTCTTTAAAGGAAATGTGTAATATGTAAATATTGAAATTCTAGCTAAATGAGTCATTTACTACAAATTAATGTGATTGCTAATCCCCCTCAAATGTTAAGAGAAGTTTCTTTTTCTAAGATGAAGTTCTAGTACAATTTTGTGGAGTCAGTCACAGAATACAATAGTGGGTATGATAGTGGACATATCGTTTGTACTGTTAATGAGTGCTGATTTTTCTTTCAGGGAGGCTAATTATTTATATGAAAAATGTACTTTATTGTCAAAAAAATACTCTGAAGTGTTTAATGTCAGCCCTTACTGGAGGGGTAGTACAAGTAATATAAATTCTCAAAATTTCCTCCAGCTATACAGCTTAGCATCTCATGGGACCCCATAAGTGTGCCCTCATTAATTTACTGCTATTTATGTCATTAAAGCCATTTTTTTCTTCCCTCAAAATTTACAAAGTCTTAAATAAATCCCCTTTTATTGGCATATCCCAATTCCTGTAACTTTCTTTGGATTTCCTTAAAGTTATTATTGTTTAATCAGTGTCTCCCACTCTTGTAACTTTCCCACAAATCTTTCTTCTTCCTTCACATATGGAAGAGCTATTAGTTTTTAAAATAATGTCTGATTTTGTTGGTTTACCTGAAGTAAATAATATCAGATACCTAGCATATAACAAAATGAAAGCAACTCAAAAGTTACTAGATTTTTCAGTAAGCAACAACTTATGTCAAATATTAAAACTTATTGTAATAAACTAATAATAAACTAATAAACTAAATGTTAAAACTAAATGTTTAAACTAATAATAATAATAATAAACTAATAAACTAAACTAATTTATGTTTTTCAAGAGTTTTAATATTATCTGAAGAAAACAGTATTACTCCAATTCTGCAAATAAGCTATCAGTGCATGCTTTTAATACAAAACAGATATTTTTGTGGAAATAAAGGGTAAGAAATAACATGTTTTTTAAATAAAAGTAGCTTAAAATTATTGATCACTCTGGAGAAAAATGACATAGAGCTGGTAGACTTCTGGGATTCTGAAGGGCAATATGACCTCAGGATTACATTAATGAAATCAGAAATGAAAAATGCAAAATCCATTCAAGTAGAACATTCTCTGTTATAAGAATAAAATTTCAGGAAAAAATGAATGCTAGATTAAAGAAAAATAGGCCATAGAAGAAAAGAAGATTTCAATGAGACTGAAGGCATAAGTATTTCAAGGGAGTGTCAATAGTAGTCAAAATAAGGAGAAATGCTAAACTCATCTAATGATAGCTGAGAGTTAAATTTGGATATCTAGAAAATTGAAAAATACAGAAACTAAAAGCAAATACATTTGTCATAAAAGAAGTACTTTTTGAAAATAAGAAATACTTATTTTTAATAAAATGCTTATTGATTTTCTTCCCAATGCTTTTTTCTTTTTTGCATGAAAGAACTGGAGTAAAGCCCAGAGGCACAGAAGATGAGAGGATTCACTAAAAACAAAGCAGGCATTTTTTTTACTGAAATACACTGCTAAGGGGAGCAGTCTCTTACTGATCCTTCCCTGACATCTCTTGAAACCTAATGGTGTCATACTGTGATAGAGAAGACCACATCTATCAGATATTAGCCAGAGGTATATATGAAATTTTATCATCCTATAGCTGATGATGGGTTGTCTTCCTATAGTGTGAGCATTTATATTATCTCAGTAAGATAAGGTGTTTGACATGTGGTCAAGTTATATATTTATTAAATCACATTTTCTTTCTCAACATATAATCTGTTCGTAAGAATGCTTCAGGAGCACTTGAAAGACGTTTTTGGTTATTTGAAAAACAAAAGCCAGAAAAGGTAAAACAAGAAGTACTGTTGTGGCGCTCCATGGTGGCAAAGCAGGTTGGAGGCAGCACTGCAAAGCAGCCCCTTCAGTGGGAGTTCAATTTTCAGCTAGGGAGGTGACCCACATGGCACAACAGACCTGTCCTGTCTCACCCGCTGCTCCCCTCGGCAGTGTACTTCATCAGTCTGCCTGTTTTGCTCCCCACTCTGTCTCTGGTGAATCTTCTCACCACAACTGCACCCCCAGTTTTATATGCATAAATAAAAACTAAAACAAAAATCTTCGAAAAAAGGTACGTTGTGCAAATGTAACTATTAATATTTATATACCCAACACAAGTCCATACTAAAAGAGAAAATAATTGCCTTCAATGAAATACTGAATCATAAGGATTTAGACATATACAGAACTTTTATTCTCCAAACAACTAAACAGATTCTTTCAAGTGCTCGTGAAATATTCTTATAAACAGATCATATGCTGGGGAAGAAAATATGTTTTGACAAGTATATCAATTGACCTCATGTCAAGCATCTTATCTAAATTTTAAAAAAAACTTAAATGTTCATGCTATGAGAAGATATCCCACGCTAATATCTGATTGATGATTTCCAGAGATGTGATTCAGGGAGGAAGGCATATGTAAGAGGCAGCTTAGTCCCACTTCCATTATAAAATGAAGGTAAATTATTACTGCCATTTTCCTTTTTAATAACATTTTCATTCACCATTCATTGAAAACTATTTAACTTGGGGAGTACACTTGACACTTCAAGATATGCATATTTTTCACTCACCCACTGTCAAGGTCCTGGAGCCATTACACTATCACCTCTACTTTACTATTTTGATGAGCTTATCTTGTCTATTTTCTTAGGTGAAAACACTACAGATGGTTTGTACTACATAAATTAATAGCAGTGCGTGGGGTACTTAAAATTTTGACCTATTATGGATGTACATATTTGGAGGAGTGAAAAGGTTCCCCCATATAAATGACTAATTAATAAAAAATTAAATATAATTAATAATTATATAATTGATTATGTATTATATAATTAATAATTTTAAAATAAAAGTATAATTAATAATAAAAATTTTGTGTTAAGATAATAAAATACTATTTATTATCAAAAAATTGACTTGTAAAGCTGATTTAAGAAGATGAAAAGAAATTTGTGTTAGAATGTAGGTATTCATAGTCAAAGAAATGGTAGATTCTAGCTTAGCAACATTCTATTAATCCCCAGGGAAAGGAAATTTTGACAATAATCTAATAAGGAAAAAAGTGATTGAGTCCTGGCCATATGAATTTGGCTGACTCATGGTCCAAATACCGTACAATAACTGAGTTTGGACCTAGTTAAAATGGCAAAACTCTGCTGTCACACACTATTAATCTAGATGGTAAAATACTCGGCTGGAAGGAATGATGCCCATTAGAAACACACTTCCAAAGACTATTTGTCTTTTTTTTCTTTAAGTGATGAAAAATCAAACCTCAGCCACTGAGTTTATCCTCCTGGGAGTGACCGATATCCAATGGCTGGAGCCTTTGCTCTTCGTGGTTTTCCTTGTCATCTACTTTCTTAACTTGACTGGGAATGGGGCCATCTTGCTGGTAACCATCTCTGATCCTAAACTCCATTCACCAATGTATTTCTTCCTGGGGAACCTCTCCTGTCTGGATATCTCCTATTCCACAGTGACTTTGCCAAAAATGCTGGAGAACTTCCTCTCTGCACACAAAGCAATTTCTTTCTTCGGATGTATAACTCAACTGCATTTCTTCCATTTCTTGGGTAGCACAGAGGCCATGTTATTGGCCGTGATGGCCTTGGACCGCTTCGTGGCTATCTGCAAACCTCTTCATTACACTGTCATCATGAGTCGTCAACGCTGTACACAGATGGCTGTCACTCTCTGGACTCTTGGCTTTTTCCACGCCCTGCTGCACGCCATTATGACATCACGTTTGAACTTCTGTGGTTCTAATCATATTCACCATTTCTATTGTGACATTAAGCCATTGCTGGATCTGGCCTGTGGGAGCACCGAGCTCAACCAGTGGCTGCTCAATGTTGTCACAGGGACAATTGCCATGGGTTCATTTTTTCTAACACTTCTCTCCTATTTCTACATTATCACCTATCTCTTCTACAAGACTCGTTCTTGCAGCGTGCTTCAGAAGGCACTGTCCACTTGTGCATCACACTTTATGGTAGTTATTCTTTTATATGCCCCAGTTATATTCACTTACACTCGTCCTACATCAGGAAGCTCCATGGACCAGGAACGGGTGGTTGCTATCATGTACACAGTGGTTACCCCTGTTCTAAATCCACTGATCTATACTTTGAGAAACAAGGAGGTAAAAGAGGCATTGAGTAGGATAATCAGGAAAAAAACTCTGACTTGAAGAAATCTCAAAAGCCCTTCTGAAACATAACAGATAATGAGAAACATGAGATGTGTAATTATGCTGCTTCTCAAATGCTTTAATATAGTATTTCTAACATAGAGAACAAGTTAAAGGAAAACTAAAAGGTAAGAAACAGTCCAGTATATTAAGCAATGAGTTTGCATGTAATATAATAGAAAAATGAACAAAAAGGACACTAGCCATGGAATCTAATGTAGAATTTCTTTGGGGATATCAGCTGATATGTTTGATTTTTTGTGAATTTTAGAAGTTTTTTTTTTATATGAAAACATATAGAGAGATACTACTATATTACTCATGTATTGGAAAGTTGGAAGTTTTTATGCCTATTTGTGTGGTCTCTAAGTGAACATATTTTATGTGAACAATAAAGCTTTTATGGTATTATGATTTGAGAATTTCACTTTTAAGTAGCAATTATTCAACTGGAAAAGACTGCTCATGTATGTGTCAAAGGGAATTTTTTAAACAATACCCATTAACTGGGGAACATAAATTCTGAAGCAGTCTTGCACAATGGATTGTAAAAGTCTCAATGCTAATTAATCATAAAATGCCTTGAAAAATATACTATAGGAAAATGAAAAACGAAACTAAGGAAAATGGTAATGTTGGATTGGCTATGTTATGTGAAGTCAGGTAATCCATCATGAGATTATTCTCCTGAAAGAATCTGATAAAATATGCCATTCACCAATGGCATTTGGGGTGTTCTAGTTGAAGAGAACTAAAAATTGTGCATAAGTCCAACAGTGACTCTTTTCTTTATAACAGGAAGGAAGTTTGTAGATAGACACGTAACTGGACTGCTAACAGTGAGGCAGAAAAATGAACTCAAGCTTAGATGATAAATAATAGAACTGAACCACTAACTCCATTACAGAGGGAATACAGACTCACAGAGTGGTATGGAGATGGCTAATTCAACGTGGTTTCCTAGGTCAAAATCAGAGCAGTTAACAAGAGTACTGCTTCAGATATGCAGTCAGAATTGAGAGGTCTCCCCCCAATAAATGGAATAATCCATCACTCAATTTATAGGCCTTATTGCCTGAATATGAGTAATATTCACTAAGAAAAAGTGACACACAACATGACACACAACATTTCTTTCATCACAAAAAGAATGCTCTCCATTTATACAGTTGAATGTACGCACAGCAAAATGATACTGCAGAGATTCCAAGATCTATGATATCTGGTCTCACTTGAGAGTGATCCTCCAAAAACTAAAACATCATCAAGGTTCTGTTAGAGTAGATGACTAGAGGCCTGGTGACAAGAAAATAAAGATTAATGTCTGGACAAATAGCCTCTTCTGCTTCTACAGTCCTATCCAATATCACTTCCCAAACACTAGATGTATAATTGGAAATACTCTCCTTGAAGAGTAGAGTCCTACATCAAGTCCTTGATCTATAGAAAATGAGATGTCATGTTGGGGGAGATAAAGTGGAAGACTTTGAATCTGTCTAGGATAATGAAAACAAAGCAATACCAATATTGGGTGGTATAACCATGACTATAGCCCAGCCTTGAATATCATCTAAAGACTGAAAGATTATTTGCAGATGTTGAAGGATCCTGGACAAATGAGGACAAACCATCCCAAGCTCAGACAAGTAATAGTCTTTGTCACAGCTGCCCTGACACACCTAACAGCACAATTCAAAAATAAATCAGGTAAACAGTAAATGCCCTGTTGATTTTGAAAATATAATCTTATTTCCACAATGATTGTCTTAAGAGATCTTGAAAGTTTTTGTAAAGTTTCTTAAGATCTACCCTCAGCAGTCCCAGAACATAAATTCTACTATTTTCTCATGGTTGAATAAGTCAATGTGCCAGAAAAGATACAAAGACATAAAATCCCACAGACCATCAACAGTGGGGACATGGTCCATTGGGCATCCAGCTTTCATAAGGTGTTACCACACTAACGTGTGACTCATTATAACAACCAATTGATGGAGCCTGTTTTTTATCTTATTTGTTTTGATTCATCCTTGTGTATATTTTCACAATATTGGATTTTTCCCCTCAGGTGTAATCACCTTAATTTCCCAAGAGCAAAATGCCCACAACAGTCCATCACAGTCTATTGCGCTCTTCTTCCCTAAACCCCCATTATTAACCTCCCAATCTCCCTCTCTCTACCTCTCCCCTCCTTTCAGGTTCATAGTCTGCTTTCAATCTCAATCTTATAATTAGTTTTTGTCTGAGACTCTGTTCAGTTTCTCTAGATTCCACTTACAAGTGAAAGTGGTATTTATCATTCTCTCCATGGCTAACTTCACTTAGAATAATCCCTTCTAGCTATTATTCAACTAATAACCCATGTTGCTGAAAATGGCATGAGTTTACCCATTTTGATCACTGAATAGTATTCCAATCTTTATATATAACATCTTATCTACTCATCGGAGGCAATTAGTTTGTTTCCATTTCCTGACTATTATAAGTACTGCTGCTATAAACATAGGATACAGGTTTCCTCAAAATTAGTGTCTTTGTTTCCTTTGTGTCTATTTTTACTTGTGTGAGGACCCTGAATGCTCTTTTCATAAGGGTTGGGCAAGTCTACATTACCAACAAATTTGCCAAAGAAACACATGATCTTTGGTTCCCATAACTAAGAAAATAATCTCAATGCTTTACCAAAGGAGAGTGAGTTTTAAAAGGGTAAAAAATAAGGGACAAAATACTACCACTCTTTAATCCTATTTACTGATCAATGGGATGTGACTAGTCCTCACATCTTAATATTCCTTGTGAAATTATTTTTTCACTTTATACATTATTATTATACACAAATAATATATACAGATTATTTTCCATAGAAGTAACAAAGATAAGAAAATGAAAATGCATGAGAACTTTAATATTTGTTGGCCATGATAACCAAACTAAGGCAAAATGCGGTATGGAAAGAAAATTGTACTGTGGATAGAAATCAAGATAAGAAATTCACAAGGGGAATGTCCTCATTTTGCAGATGTGAAAAGATATCCCATTATTTTAGCAACAAGTCTCCTCAGCACTCTTGGGATACTCTCTCTCAGGGTTTTCATAGTTAAAGAGCTATAGTTCATTAAAAGGCAGGAAGAAACAAGAAAGGAAAAAAAACTTGAAGATGAAGAGTGTATTTTGCAACTCAAATATGAGCTATCACTTGAATTATTTTTCTACTAGTTTTAACCACTGGGATTGTAAATCTGATAAGTTTTTATAGCTGTGAATCTGAACACAAAACTCAGGTAAGAAGATAACATAAGAGAAAGTCTGGGAATTATCAATATTTTCTATCTTATTTTTACTATTAAAATTAAATTCACAGCTTTAGAATAATTTCTTATCTTATGATGGACTCTTCATTACGTGTGGATTGTGAAGGCTATTTACTTCCTCCGCATTTATTGCCATGTTTCATCCTCAATTCAATAATGCTGGACATTCTTTAAAGGAAATATATAATATCTAAATAGTGAAATTCTAGCTAAATGAATCACTTACTACAAATTAGTCTGATTATTAATTGTGTTTAAATAGTAAGAAAAATGTATTTTTCCAAGATGAATTTATGGTACAATTTTGTGTAGTCAGTCACAGAACTACAATGACAAATAGTGAATATATCACTTATACTGTTCATGAATGCTGATTTTACTTTTACAAAGAGTAATATTTTACAAGCATAATTATTTTTATATTTGTATTAGGTTTTTTTATTTATATGTCTATTTACATCATTGCTTATTTTACAAGTGTTTACTACCCCCACCTATCATCACCATAGTCCCCCACATTCCTCCCCACTTCTGATCCCTCTCTAACCCCCTCCCCTGTAGAATCTCTCTTGTTTATAATTGTTTGTTTTTGTTTTGTGGTGTTGTGTGCTGCATCATAACAGCAATACACTTTTTCCCCCTAAGTCTTATTGGGTTCTCTTAAATTCCTCCTATAAGTAAAACCGTTCAACATTTTTCTGTTTCCTTCTGACTTATTTCACTGTGCATAATCCCTTTCAGCTCCATGTTGCTGTGAGTGGCCTGAGATTCTTTTTGATTGCTGAGTAGTATTCTATTATATATATACACATGTATATACATATGTATATGTGTGCATGTATATATGTGTGTGTATATATATACATATGTGTGTGTATATATATATATGTGTGTGTATATATATACACACACAAATACATACATACATATACATACATGCATATATAGCACATCTTCTTGATCCAATCATCTAGCTTTGGGCATTTGGGTTGTTTCCAGATGGGAAGGGTAATTTTCTATGTGAAAAAAGATGTACTTGATTGTCAAAGGAAGCTACTCTAAAACATTAAACATCAGCCCTTAGTGGAAGTGTAGTAGAAGTAAGATAAATTCTCAAAATTTCCTCTAGCTACACAGCCTAGAATCTCCTGGACTCTTTATAAGTTTACACTAGCTAGTCTACTCCTTTTCTCATTCATATTAAACCACTTTCTTCAACTCTCAGGAATTTACCAAGTCTTGAGTAAGTCGACTTTTCTAGGAGCATCCTAATCCCTGCAAATTTTTTCAGTTTTCTACAGTTCTTATTCTCTCCGCACCTCCATCCTGTAACTCTCCCACACACCCTTGCTTCTTCTCTCACAGTATAAAAGAGCTATGGCCATAAATGAGTGGAAAAAGTGGAAAATTGTTTCACAAAATAATATATGATTTTGTTAGTGAGTCTGAAGTAATTAATGTCAGTTTTCTAGCAAATAATGAAGTGAAAGCAATCAAAAGTTATAAGGCCTTTGCAAACAAATGTCAAATATTAAAATTTATAATAAACTAATTGATAATTGCTCGGAGTTATAACATTACCTGAAGAAAACAGTATTACTTCAATTCTGCAACGAAGATAAAATTAGTCCATAATTTTAATACAAAACAAACATCTTATTTTATGGAAATAAAGGGTAAGCAGAGAAAATATGTCTTTTAAATGAGAGTAGCTTAAAATTCTTAACCATTCTGGGGGAAAATGACATAAGGCAGATAGACTTCTGGGATTCTGAAGGACAACATGACCTCCAGGTTCACATTAACAAAACCAGAATTGAAGAAGGTAAATTCCATTAGAGGTAGAATACTCCCTACTACAAGACAGTAGTTTAAAGCAGGAGAAATGAATGCTGATTTTAAGGAAAATAGGTCATGAAAGAAGAGAAGATTTTAATGAGACTGAAGTCATAGATATTTCAAGGGTCAGTAGTGGACAAAATAAAGAGATATTGCTAAATTCATCTAGTGATAGCTGAGAATCAAATCTGGAGAAAATGGGAAAATGCAGATACTATACGCAAAAGATTCTGTTATAAAAGATGTAATTAGAAACACTTTTTAAATATTTATTGATTTCCTCCTCATTGCTTTTTTTTTTTTCCCCCTGCATGGAAGTAATATGGTGTAGGCTACAGGTGCAACACATAAATTCACAAGAGCCAGAAGAGACAGATTAACTGAAATGTACTTCTAAGGGGAGCAGTGCGTGAAACCTGACAGAGGTGCCATCTGTGGGTTGGCTTCATGTCAAGGGATCTAATATAGGCCACCGTGGTGATAGCCTTAGACTAAATCACTAGGCCACTAGTCAGGCCCTGTTTCTTTCCCAATAGTTTATAAAACTATCTAAGTTTCATAAAAGACAGTCTCATACCTTGATGTGTGTATATATCTCACCACAGCCACCACCACAGTCTCCTCACCAGTACCATGTGCATTTCCTCAAAACACACCTTCCATCCACTTTGAACTCTGATAACCTGCATGTTTTTCTAAATATAAGAATTCTTTGCCCTTTTGTTTATTTTGTTTACATACATTCCTTGTAAGCAAAACCACCTGCTATTTATCTTTCGCTCTCTGACTTATTTTACTTAGCACAGGAACATAAATGTCCATCCATTTGTTATTAAGAGTTCATATTACTAGCAGATAAAACTACAGAGACATCATCTAATGGTTGGGGGGTAAATGCAGCAAGAAAATAAAACTGACATTAAATTTTATATACTTAAAATGCCAGAAAAAATGAGTATGAAAATAATTGCCTTCAATGAAATACTTAATCATAAGGACTTAGACATTCAGAGCTCTTGGACACCAAACAACCAAACATATTCTTTCATGTGCACATGAAACAGTCTCATGAACAGATTATATGAGGGGAAAGAAAATATATTTCAATAAATTGACCTCATGTCAAGCATCTTATTTTAAGAAAATATAAATGCAATGAGAAGACAACCCATCATCAGTTATAGGATGACAAGGTTTCATATATACCTGATTGATGTGGTCTTCTTTATCACAGTATGATGCCACTGGGTTTCCAGAAATGTCAGTCAGGGAGGGATCAGTAAGAGGCAGCTCAGTCCCACTTTCATTATAAAAGGGAAATTATCCTGGCATTTTCCTTTTAAATCAAATTTCATTCACCATTCATTCACAAAGCTCTTTAATTTGGGGAGCACAACTTGATACCTCAAGATATGCATATGCTTCACCCACCCACCACCAATGTCCTAGAACCATTACACTATCACCTCTATTTTATGGTTTTGATGAGCTTATCTTTGTCTACTTTCTTAACTGAAACCTCACAGGTGGTTTATAATGTGGAATACTTAATTGAATATGAATTAAATTCAATAAGAATTCAGTTCAATATGAGTGCACACATTTGGAAGGATAAACATATAACCCCAATGTTATAAAGACAAATTAATAAGAAAATGCTTAAGGCATTTGTGTTAGCATAATAAAATATGATCTCTTACTCATCAGAAACATTGACTTTTTCTTTTATTATTTATTTTTATTTTATATATTTTATATCATTCTTCACTTTTATTTAGTGTATGCTTTATCATTTCTGATTTAGCCCCTGTGAAATTCCCACCACCAATTTCCTCACACATCATCACCATAGTCCCTTGTGCTCTTCTCAGTCCTGTTTTGATCCTATCCCCTCACCCCCACTGCAGAATGTCTCTGGTTTATAGTCACCTGTTGATTTTGGTTTTTACTTGAATATAATTACTATTTTCCTTTTCCGATCCCTTACTTGGACCCCATACATTCCTCCTACCACATGGTAATTTTTTTTTCTTTCTAGCTTATTTCACCGAACATGATCCCTTCCATTCTTCAAATGACATGAGTTTATCTTTTTGATTGCCAAGTAATAATATTCCAGTGTGTATATATACTGCATCTTCTTGACCCAGTCGTATATTTTGAGACATCTGGTTTGTTTCCATAACTTATTATAATAGTGTTGCAAAAAACAGGGGGATGCAAGTGTCCTTCGGAATTAATGTTTATTTTGGTTCCCTGGGTAGGTACCTAGTAGTGGAATTCCTGGATCATATGGAAGCTCCATTTTTAGCAGCTTGGAATAATCTCCACAGCTTTCCATAGTGATTGGAACAATTTGAATCCCCACCAGCAGTGTAGGAGAGTTTCTTTTTCTCCACATTCTCACCAACAACTGTTGTTGCATTTTTTAATATGTGCCACTGTCACTGGTGTAAAATGGTATCTCATTGCATTTTCCTGAATACAAGTAATTTTGATTGCATTTTCCTGAATACAAGTGATGTTAAACATTTTTCGATATGCCTGTTGGTCATTAACATTTCCTCTTTGGAGAAGTGTTTTTAGCTCTTATGCTGTTTTTGACTTTGTTGTTTATTTTGTTATTGTTGACTTTGTCAGCCCTTTGTAGACCTTTGCAATCAGTCCTTTATCATTAGTATTGTGGGCAAAATTTTTCTCCTAATAGCTAGGATATCTCTTTGTTCTAGTTAATGTTGATTTTGCTCTACAAAAGCTCTTAAATTTGACGTAATTCTAGCTGTTTATCTTTTCCCTCACTGTCTTTCCTTTGGGTGATGTATCCTTGAAGATATTACAGAGGTTATGCTTATATTTTCTTTTACAAATTTTATGGGTTCAAGTCTTATATCATTTTTAATCCATTTTGAGAGGATATTTTTGTGTATGTGCATGGTGTGAGGCATTAATCCAGCTTCTTTCTTTTGCATGTAGCTGCCCAGTTTTCTCAGCACCGTTTATTGAACAATCTTTCTTTGTTCCACTACATAACTTTTGCTCCTTTCTTGAAGATTAGTGGTCCATAAATCTGTGGGTTTATTTGTCTGTGTCTGTTTTTGTTCCAGTACCAAGCACTTACAAATATTATGGCTTTCTACTATACTGTGAAATCTGGGAGTGTGATACCTCCATTGGAGGGCTTTCACATTGAGAGATTTTTGTGGCTCCATGTGAATCTCATCACTATTTGTTCAATTTCTTTGAAGAATATCATTGAAAGGTGTTTATTTTAATATTACTGAATCTGCAAATTGTTTTCAGTAGGATGGTCATTTTAATAGCTAATTCTCCCAATCAATGAGCAGCAGATATCTTTCCATTTTTTTGTGTCTTCTTCAATTTCTTTTACCAATGAAAATCTGGCTTTAGAGCTGAATTACAAAGATGAAAGTAACTTTGTGTTAGAATATGGATCTTCAAGTCAGAGAAGATGGTAGGTACTAGGTTATCAACATTCTATAGTCTCCAGAGAGAGGAAATTATTGACAATAATCTAAAAAAGGAAAATGATTGAGTCTTAGACATAATGAATTCAGCTCTCTCATGGTCTAAATACCATAACACCACTGAGTTTGGAACAATGTAAAATGGCAACACTGTCTTGTACATATTGTTTGCCTAGATGGCAAAATATTGAGCTAGATGGAATTATGTCCATTAGAAACACATTTCCATAGATTTGTCTTTTTCTTTAAGTGATGAAGAATCAAACCTCAGCCCCTGAGTTTATCCTGCTGGGAGTGACCGATATCCAATGGCTGGAACCTTGGCTCTTCGTGGTTTTCCTTGTCATCTACTTTGTCAATGTGACCGGGAATGGGGCCATCCTGCTTATTATCACCTCTGATCCTAAACTCTATTCACCAATGTATTTCTTCTTGGGAAACCTCTCCTGTCTAGATATCTCCTACTCCACAGTGACTCTGCCAAAAATGCTGGAGAACTTCCTCTCTGCACACAAAGCAATTTCTTTCTTCGGATGTATAACACAACTGCATTTCTTCCATTTCCTGGGAAGCACAGAGGCCATGTTATTGGCCGTGATGGCCTTGGACCGCTTCGTGGCTATCTGCAAACCTCTTCATTACACTGTCATCATGAGTCATCAACGCTGTACACAGATGGCTGTCACGATCTGGACTCTTGGCTTTTTTCATGCCTTGCTGCATGCCATTATGACCTCACGTTTAAACTTCTGTGGTTCTAATCATATTGACCATTTCTATTGTGACATTAAGCCATTGCTAGATGTGGCCTGTGGGAGCACCAAGCTCAACCAGTGGCTGCTCAATGTTGTCACAGGGACAATTGCCATAGGCTCATTCTCTCTAACACTTCTCTCCTATTTCTACATTATCACCTATCTCTGCTACAAGACCCGTTCTTGCAGCATGCTTCACAAGGCACTGTCCACTTGTGCTTCACATTTTATGGTAGTTATTCTTTTTTATGCCCCTGTTCTCTTCACTTACACTCGTCCTACTTCAGGAAGCACCATGGACCAGGAACGGGTGGTTGCTATCATGTACACGGTGGTCACCCCTGTTCTAAATCCACTGATCTATACTTTGAGAAACAAGGAGGTAAAGGGGGCATTGTATAGAATAATCAGAAAAAAATCTTGACATGAAGACCCTAGAAAACCCTTCTGGTACATCATAGTTAGAAGGAAATATGGATGTGCAACAATGCTTTTTTTCAACTTCTTTATTATAATATTTGTCACATACAGAACAAGTTAAAAGAAAAAGAAGTCCAGTGTATCAAGGAATGACTTTGCATGTAATATAAGAGAAAGTTGAAACAAAAGGATACTAGCCATGGAATCATATGTTGACTTTTTTAGAATAGCATTTTATATATTTGATTTTTTATGATATTAAATGCTTTTATGTGAAAACATATTTAAGATATTACTATATTGCTCATGTAATAGGAAAATGGAAGCTTTTCTGCCTATTTGTGTAGTCCTTGAAATAAACATATTTTATTTGAATAATAACACTTTTATGGTACTCTATTTCAATGATTTTATTTTAAAGTAGTAATTATTCAGTTGGAAAAGACTGACATTATGAGTAAATGGGAATTTTAGCAATATGCACTAGCTGGGGTAAAATGAATTTCCAAGCAGTAGATGATGGCAATTTACAGTAGTGTTAGTTTTTAAAGTCTAGGAATATCAATGTATCACGCTCATTGATGATAAAATGCCATAGTTAACAGAGTATAGGAAAAGGAATAAAGAAACTAAGGAAAAGCGGTAATGTTGGAATGGATATATTATGTGAGATCAGATAATCCATCATGATATTATTCTCCTAAGAGAATCTAAATAAAATATGCCTTTCACCAAAGGCATTAGGAATGTTCTAGTGGTGGAAAAGTGACTCTTATCTGTAAACCACATCTGAAGATTGAGTAGAAATCCATATAACTGGACTGCTGCTAACCGTGAGGTAGAAAAAGGTGCGCAAGCTTAGATGATATATGAGAGAACTGAACCACTAAAATAATAAGTTTACAATCCATAACAGAAGGAATTCAAAGGAACAGCCAAAAGCCTTAATTCACAGGAAGTTATGGAGATTGCTAATGCAACGTGGTGTGGTAGGGTCAAAATCAGAGAACAGTTACCAAGAATACTGTTTAAGATACACAGTCAGAATCAAGAGAGGTCTCCCCCAATAACAGTTTTCATCACTCAATTTATGGACCTCATTTCTTGAGTGTGTAGTAACCCAGTGTGTAGTTTACTACATGTTCAACACCCTGGCAAGCATTCACTTACAATATTTATCCTCACTCCTTCACAGAAAGAATGTTCTCCATTCATACAGTTGACTGTATACACAGCAAAAGGATAGTCCCAGATTTTTCAAGGTATATTGACATGTGGTCTCACTTGACAGTGATACTCCAAAAACTAAAATATCATCAATGCTCTCCTATTAGAGAGGATGAAGTGAGGCCTCATGGTATGTGAATTCAAGGTTAATATCTGGCCCATTTCCCTCTCCTGGTACTGCAGCCATACCCAACAACACTTATAAAACCAGAGGTATATAATAGAAAATACTGCACTTGTACAGTAGAGTCCTACATCAGGTCCTAGATCTATGGGAAATGAGATGCCATCCTGGAGAAGATAAAGTGGAAGCTTTTGAATCTGCCCCATCTGTCTAGGATAAAGAAGACAAAGAAAAATCACATATTGGGCAGGATAGCCATGGCTGTGGCCCATTCCTTAAATATCATCAAAAGACTGAAAGATTACTTGTAGATGGATCGTGAACAATGAGTACAAGTAAGTCCAAGCTCCAGCAAGAAGTCCTTTTGGTCACAGCTGCTTTTGCACACCCTATACACTGACAGCAGAGATCAAAAGAAATCAGGTAAATAAATGGAAGTTACTCATTTATTTTTCAAATGAATCTTGTTTCTTGGGGCTATCCCAAGAATAAGTGTTTAAGAGCTCTTGAATGTTGTTGCAAGATTTCTTAAGACCCACCGTGAGAGGTCTCTGAATATCAATTCTGCTATATGTTCATGGTCAATTAAGTCAATGTGCCAGCAAAGATACAAAGAGATAGAATCTCAAATACCATCAACAGTGAGGGGCAAGATGCACTGGGCATCCAGTTTTCATGACTCATGACTCATTATAACAACCAATTGAAGGAGCCTGTATTCTATTTAATTTGTTTATAAACATCCTTGTTTATTTTTTCACA
>NW_004567147.1:506445-525201 GCF_000260355.1 Condylura cristata | reverse complement strand
GCTATCTGCAAACCTCTTCATTACACTGTCATCATGAGTCATCAACGCTGTACACAGATGGCTGTCACGATCTGGACTCTTGGCTTTTTTCATGCCTTGCTGCATGCCATTATGACCTCACGTTTAAACTTCTGTGGTTCTAATCATATTGACCATTTCTATTGTGACATTAAGCCATTGCTAGATGTGGCCTGTGGGAGCACCGAGCTCAACCAGTGGCTGCTCAATGTTGTCACAGGGACAATTGCCATAGGCTCATTCTCTCTAACACTTCTCTCCTATTTCTACATTATCACCTATCTCTGCTACAAGACCCGTTCTTGCAGCATGCTTCACAAGGCACTGTCCACTTGTGCATCACACTTTATGGTAGTTATTCTTTTTTATGTTCCTGCTGCCTTCACTTATACTCGTCCTACTTCAGGAAGCACCATGGACCAGGACTGGATCGTTGCTATCATGTACACTGTGGTCACCCCTGTTCTAAATCCACTGATCTATACTTTGAGAAACAAGGAGGTCAAAGAGGCATTGAGTAGGATAATCAGAAAAAGACACTGACCCTAGAAAGACCTTCTGATACATCATTGTTGGAGAGAAACATGGATGTATAATAATGCTGTTTCTCAGCTTCTTTATTATACTTGTCACATACAGAACAAGTTAAAAGAAAAATAAGTGGTAAGTTCCAATTCAGTTTATTAAGCAATGAAATTTGCATGTAATATATGAGAAAGATGAACAAAAGGGACACTAGCCGTGGAATCATATGATGACTTTGTATGGGGAAATGAGTTTATATATTTGATTTTTTGCAATGTGCATGTTTCACATGAAAATAGGTATGGAGATATTACAGTATTGTTCATGTTTGGGAGTTGGAAGTTTGTGTGCTTATTTGTCTATGTTGTCCCTCAAGGTTAACATTTTATGTGAGCAATAAAGCTTTTATGGTACTACAATTTGAGGCTTTTATTTTAAAGTAGTAATTAATCAACTGGAAAAAACTGGCTCACATATGATTCAAAAGGTATCTTAAGCAATATATCATGGTTCATTTATTTCAATTAGGGAGGAAATTAAGTAATTAAAGCAAGTGATGTCACACTCAATAATTCACAGAATAAAAATATATTATTAAAAACTCTTTTGAATTCTAGATCATTTATTCTAAATTAGGTCAACAAAACAGTGGTCTATTTTGGCTATGGTTTCTCATGTTTGATTCCTTTTGACTCAAGAATTTTATCATATTTTCTTTAATGAGGTAATATTGGTTTACAAAACTGTACATGATTTGGGTATAAGAGCACACCTCCTCATGTGTGTGATACAACAGCACTCTTCATTAAAGCATGCCTCGCACTCTACCCTAGGTTATTAAGCTCCTACTGTCCTTTCCCCTATAGCAGATTTAGCTGGAGAGAAGAACTTGATTTTTATTGTTAACATTTGTTTACACAGTTATTTGAGATATGGGGGTTTATGATGTCCCCCTTTTAACCAAAGACTGAATTTATTTGTGCATCAAAGACATAATTTATAAAGATAAAATAATATAGAATGATGATACCATTAAAAGAAAAGATGAGATATATAAATGTAATGCAACAATTGTTAAACCCATTTTTCTAACACTGTCCTTTGTAGTTCAAGATCATATAAAAATTTTTAACTGATGAAACCAGTTGAAGTGATTTAAAATAATGTAAGGCAGTTATTATTCTTATTGGGTTTCACTAGTTGCATGTCATACTCACAAAATCTCTTTTAGACAGTTCTCTCTCACTTGATTAAAAGTCAGGTTATTCAAGGAATACATTCTTAAGTTCCTAGAAATACTTCAAATATTTGAATGTAGCTATAAAAGCATGTCCTAAATAGTGTTATGGTATTTATTTATCTATCAGAAAGGGTCTGTTAGGTCCAAACTTGTGAATTTTAGAAGCTACTATAGACTTTCCCCTTTACCTTTCTGATGTCTCATTATTATACCCACATCTTTAATATCTTGACATACAGCCATAATTCCATTTCTTCCATTTCTTCTGCTAGCTACAGTTTCTGGGAGACATATGTAGTGTAGATTTTTAAGTATCAGACCACACTGAAGCCATTACATTTTCTCTAAGTTTTGCTTGAAAACTTCAGTTTTTTAGCTCACCTCATTCTCATTTGCTTTATAATGGTTAAATAAAATGAGTCAGTTTCAACATTAACACTCTGATTGTTAGTATCATTAGCAAGGTTATCTATAGGTTCAATAGATAACCTTCCTATTTTTCAAATTACTATAAACAACAGTCCATATATTATATTGCCCAAAAGGCAAAAATCAGAGTAAAATCCTGCACAATCTAAATGGCAGTGTTCTGGGACTAAAAGGGAAAAAGAGAGCAAACCCAAGGAGGTCACTAGTATTAACTAGATTGTATCTGTAGGTACTTTTCTTAAAACTGAATTTTGAGATTGCTTTAAATCAAGGAATTGAAATATAAAACTGAATAAACAAGAATGCATTAACTGGTGGGAATGAATTCTCAATCAGGAGATTGTAGCTATCTCACTGTAGTATGGATTTTTAAATCTAGAAAAGTCAATGGTTCATGCTAATTAATGATAAAATGTATAAGAGTATAAGAAAAGGAAAACACAAACTGAGGAAAAGTGGTAATGTTGGAATGCATATATTGTCAGATAATCCATCACATTATTTTTCTCTACGATAGGCTCTAAATAAAATATAGCATTTGCCTGCCCAAAAGTAGATGACTGGATAAAAAAGATGTGGTACATATATACAACGAAATATTACTCAGCAACCAAAAAAGAGAAACACATGTCTTTTGCAGCAACTTGGATGGAGCTGGAAAAGATCACACTTAGTGAGATAAGCCAGAAAGAGAAAAGAAAAATACCGGATGGTTTCACTCATAGCAAGAGTATAATGGACCAGGCGAGAAAATAACAAAAATAATGAACAACCATATACCAGAGACATTTTGAGGGGGTGAAGTGGGGAATGGGATCAAAAATGGGGGGGGAGAGAAATGCACGGGATTATGGTGATGGCACATGGGAAACCCGCGGGGATTACAATCGAGATGAAAAAAAAAATGTACAAAATGATGTAAAAATAAACTTTTGTAATAAAAATAAATAAATAAATAAATAAATAAAATAAAATAAAAATATATAACATTTGCCAAAGGCTATGGGATGTACTCATGGAGGAGAACCAGACTTATTAACAAGTTCCAGCAATGACTCTCTTGTTTATACCAGAGCTAAAAATTGGGTAGAGAACAGTATAACTGGATTGTTAACTGTGAGGTAAAAGGAATTAAGCAATAGATAATAAATAGTTGAACTGAATCATACAAAAATCATAAATTTACAATGCAAAATAGAGGAACACCCAAAAATTCACAGGGAGTTGTGGAGATGGTCAATGCAATGTGGTATACTAAGGTCAAATTTAGAAAGCAGTTACCAAGAGTACTACTTAAGATATGCAGTCAGAATTAAGAGAAGTCTCCCCCATTGAATGGCATAATCCATCATTCAATTTAGGGACATCATTGCTTGAACATATAGTAATATTCACTAGGAAAAAGTGACCTCAACATCCTGGCAAGCATTCACTTACATTATGCTCACTCCTTCACAAAAAGAAATTTCTCCTTTCATACAGTTGAAATGTGTACACAGCAAAGGGATATATGAACACATGGTGTCACTTGACAGTGATACTGCAAAAACTAAAACATCGTCAATGCTCTCCTGTTAGAGAGGTTTAGAGAGGCCTGGTGATAGGTGAATTCAAGTTTAATATCTGACCCATTGTGCCTCTCCTGATACTGCAGCCATATCCAATAACAGTTACCAAACCAGGGATATATAATTGGAAATACTGTACACAGAAGCAGAGTCCTATATCAGGTCTTAGATCTATGAGAAATGAGATGCCATGAGATAAGAAATGAGATAAGATAAAGTGAAGCTTTTGAATCTACCCCATCTGTCTAGGATAATGAAGACAAAGCAAAATCACATAATGGGCAGTAAAACCATGGCTGTGACCCAGCCATTAAATATCATGTAGAGACTAAAAGATTACTTGCAGATGTTGATGGGTCCTGGACAATGAGAACAAACTAGTCCAAGCTAAACCAAGTAGTAATCTTGGTCACAGCCCTGACAGACATCATACACTTACAACAGAAATCAAAAGAACTCAGGTAAATGATAAATATTGCCCTTTGATTTTGCAAAAGCAATCTTGTTTCTTGGGGCTATCCCAAGATTGAGTGTTTTAAGAACTAGTGCAAGTTGTTGCAAGATTTCTTAAGACCCATCCTCAGCAGTCCCAGAATATCAATTCTACTGTCAATTAAGTCAATGTGCCAACAAAGATACAAAGAGATAGAATCCCAAAAACCATCAGGAGTGGGGGACACAATTCACTGGACATTTAGCTTTCATGACTTGTTATCACACTAACTTGTGACAACCAATAGAAGGAGCCTGTTTTTCTTAGTTTGTTTTGAATCATCCTTGTTGGTTTTTTTGTTTGTTTGTTTTGCAATATTGGGTTTCTCCCTTCAAGAGTAGTCACTTTACTTCCCCGAGACCAAGGTGCCCACAATCCTCCATCACACTCCATTGCCCTCCACTCTCCCAGCCCCCACCTCTAATTTCCCAATCTCCCTATCTCCACACCTCCCCTAATAAGTACCTCAAGTCTACAGTCTACTTTTCAAGGTTCAGTCTTGCAATCTGTCTTTTCAGAGATTCTGTTGTTTCTCTAGATTTCACTTGTAAGTGAAACCAGTATTTATTATTCTCCTCACGGCTAACTTCACCTAGAACAAACTATTCCAGCTACATCATGTTGCTGCAAATGGCATGAGTTTATTTTGTCATCACTGAGTAGTATTCCATTCTGTACAGATAACATCTTCTTGATCCACTGTCTAGATGTTCTGAGGAACTTAGTTTATTTCCAATTTGGGGGTATAGGAAATGCTGCTACTATAAACATAGGATAGCAGCTTTCCTTTTGAATTGGTGTTTTTGTTTCCTTTGGGTCTATTTTTACTCTTGTGAGGACTCACCATACTTCTTCTCATAGGGATGGGCATACAATGCCCCTACAAATTTTCCAAAAAATAGCATGATTTGCTTTTTGCAGAAACATGGATGGAGCTGGAAGGGATCATGCTTAGTGAAATAAGCCAGAAAGAAAAAGAAAAATACCAGATGGGTTCACTCATAGCAGGAGCATAAAGAACCAGAGGAAAAAATAATAATAATGAACAACTATATACCAGAGACATTTTACGGGGGTAGAGTTGGGAATGGGATCAAAAATGGTCTGGGGGGAAGGGCAGGGAGATGGCACATGGGTGATTTGGTGATGGGAAGCCCACGGGGATTACAACTGAGATGGGAAAGGCACAAAATGATATAAAAATAAACTATTATACTATTTTGTAAAATAGCATGATTTGGGGGATGCCAGAATTAAAGAAAATAAACTAGTATTACTTAATAGAGAATCAGATTTAAACAGGTAAAAAATAAAAAGGGAAACAAACAATATTACCTCTCTCTATCCCTTTTGTTTTCCAGCTAACTGAGCAGGACATAAGTGATTTTTAAAGACAATTGTCTTTCTTTGCTGATCAATTGGATCTGATTGTCCTCAGATCTAATTTTCCTTGTTTTCCCACTTTATGCATCATATTGCTTTCCAAAGATAAGAAAATGAAAATGTATGAGAACTTCAATCTATGTCTTAACCAAGATTCTGATGCTAAGGCAAAATGTGGTATGGAAAGAGAATTGATACAGCATACAGAGCTCAAGGTATGAAATTCACAAGGGAAATGTCCACATTTTGTAGCTACAGAGATATACTATTTACTTTAACAAGTCTCCTCAGCACTCATGGGATACTCTCTCTCTCTCTCTCTCTCTCAGGATTTTTATATCTAAAGGGCTTTAGTTCATAAAAGGCAGGAGAATCAGAAAAGGAAAATCCTTGAAGATGAAGAGTGTATTTTGGTATCCCAGTATGAACTATAACTTAAAATATAATTGTACTATTTTTCATCACTGGGATTGTATATCTGAAAAGCTCTTATCGCTGTGAACCTGAACACAAATACCAGGTAAGAGGATAAAATCAGAGACAGCCTAGGAATTATCAGTAGTTCTTCTCTACTTGCTATTATTAAAGCTAAGCAGAGAGTTTGAACTATTTTTTATCTAATGGTGGACTCTTCATTCTGTGTGCATTGTAAAAACTCTTTACTTCCTACGCCTTTATTGGTATGTTTCATCCTGGATGTCTAGACAGTCTTTAAAGGAAATGTGTAATATCTAAATATTGAAATTCTAGCTAAATGAGTCACCTTACTATCAATTAATCTGATTGCTAATTCTCCTCAAATGTTAAGGGAAGTTTGCTTTTCACAATGAATTTCTGGGACAATTTTGTGCAATGAGTCACAGAACAAACAAACAAACAAAAATAATGGACATATCATCTGTACTGTTAATGAGTGCTGATTTTTCTTTTAGGGGGCTAATTCTTTATATGAAAAAACATACTTGACTGTCAAAAAAACTAGTCTGAAATGTTACTGTCAGCCCTGATTGGAGGTGTAGTACAAGTGAGGTAAATTCTCAAGATTTGCACTAGCTACACAGCCAAGCATCCCATGGGACCCCTATAAGTGTGCCCTAGTTAATTTACTGTTATTTTAGTCAAATTAAACAATTTTCCTCTTCCCTCAGGAATTTACCAAGCCTCAAATAAGTGCCCTTTTATATGAGTACCCCAATCCCTGCAACTTTCTTCAGATTTCCTGAAAGTTGTTACTATTTTCTCAGTGCTTCCACTCTTATAAGTTTCCCACACATCCTTCTTCTTCCCTCAGTATAAAAGAGCATGAATTGGTGGTGAGAATTTCATGGGAAAACCATACATTGTGCAAAAATGAAGGATGATAGAATGAATATATTTTAATTTTTTTAAAAAAGAGCTAAATCCATACATAAATGGAACAAATTGGAAATTATTTCACAAAGTGATATCTGATTTTGTTAATGTGCCTGAAATAAGTAATGTCAGCTATCTAGCAAATAATGGAGTGAAAGCAATTCAAAAGTTATTCTGCCTTACAGTATACATCAAATTTTGTCAAGTATTAAGATAATAAACTAACTTATAATTGTTCAAGAATTGTAACATCTGAAGGAAACAGTATTACTTCAATTCTGCAAACAAGATAAAGTTAGTGCCCATTTTTAATGGAAAATAGACATTTCATTTTGTGAGGGGGGAAAGGGTAAGTAGAGAAAACATGTTTTTTTAAATGAGAGTAGCTTAAAATTCTTGACCACTACAGAGAAAAGTAACATAGAGCTAGTAGACTTCTGGGATTCTAAAGGAAATATGACCTCCAGGATCACATTAGCAAAACCAGAAAAGAAGGTAAAACCCATCACAATAGAGAACTCCTACTAGAAGAAGAGTAGTTTATTGAAAAAATGAATTCTGGACTTAACAAAAGTAAGTTATAAGAAATAAGATTTCAAGGGGACTAAAGTCATCGCTATTTCAGGAAGGGTCAGTAGTGTTTAAAATAAGGAGAAATTGATAAATTAATCTAGTGATAGCTGAGAGTTAAATTTGGATAACTAGGAGAGGAAAAAGTGGGGAAATGAGAGGAAATAGATTTTGTCATCAATGATGTACTTAGAAGGACTTCTTTTTATAAAATGTTTATTGAATTCCTTCCCAATGTTATATTTTTGTGTGGAAGAACTGTGGTGTAGGCCTGAGGTGTGGGGTGTGAAATGATTCACCAGAGACAGCATGGGGAGCAGAACAGACAGATCTACCAAGATATAATACTGAGAGGGGCAGTGGGTGAGACAGGATAAGTTGCTGAACCATATGTGTGTGTTAGCTCCCTGGCCTGGCATGGAACTCGGGCCCTTAGAGGAGATAGCACTGAGACTAAAACACTCAGCTACAAAGGAGGACCAACTTACTTCCCATTGGTTTATATACCATGTAAATTTCAGAAAAAGTCTCATACTCTGATGTGTATACATACCTCACCACAGGCACCACCATAGTCTCTTCACCATTAACAAGTTGATTTCCTCCAAACATGCCTTCTACCCACTTTCCTTTCCACTGGGATAACCAGTAAATTTTTCTCAGACCTAAGAATTATCTTTGTTCTCTCTTTTGTTTGTTTTGTTTATGTACATTCCATTTGAGCAAAATCATCTGGAACTTATCTTTCACTGTCTGACATCAAACTTAGCATAGGAACATAAAATTCCATCCATTTTGAAATAAAGAGTTCATATTGTTAACAGATAAGCCTGCAGAGACATTATCTAATTCTTGGGGGGGGGGGATGAAGCAAGAAGATAAATCTGTCATCAAATTTATAAATCTAAAACAACTCCAGACAAAATGAATATGAAAATAATTGCCTTCAATGAAATACTTCATCATAAGGACTAAGACATATGTAGGACTCTTGTATACCAAACAACGAACTACATTCTTTCAAGTGCACAGGAAATATTCTTGAACAGATTATATGATGGGTATGAAAATATGTCAATTAGTAATTTGACCTCATATCAAGCACCTTATCTTATTTTGAGAAATTGTAAATGTTCATGCAATAGGAAGATGACCCATCTCAACTATAGGATGATAAAGTTTCATATATATATCCCAGCTGATCGCTGATTAATGTGGTCTTCTTCCTTATCACAATATGACACCATTAGGCTTCCAGAGATGTTGGTCAGGGAGGGATCGGTAAGAAGCAGCTCAGTCCCACTTTTATTATAAGAGGGAAGTTATTACTGTCATTTTCCTTTTTACTCAAATTTTCATTCACCATTCATTTATAAAATCCTTCAATCTGGGGAGTGCAACTCAAGAAATGCATATGCTTCATTTATCCACTAGCAATGTTCTACAGCCATTATACTATCACCTCTACTTGGTAGTTCTGATGAGCTTATCTTTGTCTCTTTCTTAAGTGAAATCTCACAGGTGATTTTTTTTGATACTTCATGAGACAGAAGCATATGGAACACTTAAAAATTGGACCTAATATGAATGTGCACATTTGGAAGCGTAAACATATAACCCCAATGTTATAAGGACATGTAAACGACTGACAAATCAATAAGAAAATGCTTAAAGCATTTGTGATAGCACAATGAAACATGATTTTTTTAGTCATCAAAATATTGACTTTTGAGCCGATTTATGAAGATGAAAAGAAGTTTGTATCAGAATGTAGATGAAGTCAGTGAAGATGGTAGATGCTAGGTTATCAACACGATATGAATCTCCAGGCAAAGGAAAGACTGAAAATAATCTAACAAAGAAATAATGATGGAGTCTTAGCCATAATGAATTTAGCAATCTCATACTACAAATACCATATGGCCACTGACTTGGGACTTGGTAAATGGCAATAGCCTTCTTTCACATACAGTTTGTCTAGATGGTAAAATATTAAGCTAGAAGGATTATGCACATTAGAGACACACTTCCATAGATTATTTTTCTTTTTTCTTAAGTGATGAAGAATCAAAGCTCAGTCACTGAGTTTATCCTTCTGGGAGTGACCGATATCCAGTGGCTGGAACCTTGGCTCTTCGTGGTTTTCCTTGTCATCTACTTCTTTAACGTGACGGGGAATGGGGCCATCTTGCTGATTATCATCTCTGATCCTAAACTCCATTCACCAATGTATTTCTTCTTGGGAAACCTCTCCTGTCTAGATATCTCCTACTCCACAGTGACTCTGCCAAAAATGCTAGAGAACTTTCTCTCTGCACACAAAGCAATTTCTTTCTTCGGATGTATAACGCAACTGCACTTCTTTCATTTCTTGGGTAGCACAGAGACCATGTTACTGGCCGTGATGGCCTTGGACCGCTTCGTGGCTATCTGCAAACCTCTTCATTACACTGTCATCATGAGTCATCAACGCTGTACACAAATGGCTGTCACTCTCTGGACTCTTGGCTTTTTCCATGCCTTGCTGCACGCCATAATGACCGCTCGGTTGAACTTCTGTGGTTCTAATCATATTAACCATTTCTATTGTGACATTAAGCCATTGCTAGATGTGGCCTGTGGGAGCACCGAGCTCAACCAGTGGCTGCTCAATGTTGTCACAGGGACAATTGCCATAGGCTCATTCTCTCTAACACTTCTCTCCTATTTCTACATTATCACCTATCTCTGCTACAAGACCCGTTCTTGCAGCATGCTTCACAAGGCACTGTCCACTTGTGCTTCACATTTTATGGTAGTTATTCTTTTTTATGCCCCTGTTCTCTTCACTTACACTCGTCCTACTTCAGGAAGCACCATGGACCAGGAACGGGTGGTTGCTATCATGTACACGGTGGTCACCCCTGTTCTAAATCCACTGATCTATACTTTGAGAAACAAGGAGGTAAAGGGGGCATTGTATAGAATAATCAGAAAAAAATCTTGACATGAAGACCCTAGAAAACCCTTCTGGTACATCATAGTTAGAAGGAAATATGGATGTGCAACAATGCTTTTTTTCAACTTCTTTATTATAATATTTGTCACATACAGAACAAGTTAAAAGAAAAAGAAGTCCAGTGTATCAAGGAATGACTTTGCATGTAATATAAGAGAAAGTTGAAACAAAAGGATACTAGCCATGGAATCATATGTTGACTTTTTTAGAATAGCATTTTATATATTTGATTTTTTATGATATTAAATGCTTTTATGTGAAAACATATTTAAGATATTACTATATTGCTCATGTAATAGGAAAATGGAAGCTTTTCTGCCTATTTGTGTAGTCCTTGAAATAAACATATTTTATTTGAATAATAACACTTTTATGGTACTCTATTTCAATGATTTTATTTTAAAGTAGTAATTATTCAGTTGGAAAAGACTGACATTATGAGTAAATGGGAATTTTAGCAATATGCACTAGCTGGGGTAAAATGAATTTCCAAGCAGTAGATGATGGCAATTTACAGTAGTGTTAGTTTTTAAAGTCTAGGAATATCAATGTATCACGCTCATTGATGATAAAATGCCATAGTTAACAGAGTATAGGAA
Source organism: Condylura cristata (assembly GCF_000260355.1). Taxonomy (NCBI): domain Eukaryota; kingdom Metazoa; phylum Chordata; class Mammalia; order Eulipotyphla; family Talpidae; genus Condylura; species Condylura cristata. The sequence continues at coordinate 514,025 of NW_004567147.1, read as the reverse complement.
AAGGAATAAAGAAACTAAGGAAAAGCGGTAATGTTGGAATGGATATATTATGTGAGATCAGATAATCCATCATGATATTATTCTCCTAAGAGAATCTAAATAAAATATGCCTTTCACCAAAGGCATTAGGAATGTTCTAGTGGTGGAAAAGTGACTCTTATCTGTAAACCACATCTGAAGATTGAGTAGAAATCCATATAACTGGACTGCTGCTAACCGTGAGGTAGAAAAAGGTGCGCAAGCTTAGATGATATATGAGAGAACTGAACCACTAAAATAATAAGTTTACAATCCATAACAGAAGGAATTCAAAGGAACAGCCAAAAGCCTTAATTCACAGGAAGTTATGGAGATTGCTAATGCAACGTGGTGTGGTAGGGTCAAAATCAGAGAACAGTTACCAAGAATACTGTTTAAGATACACAGTCAGAATCAAGAGAGGTCTCCCCCAATAACAGTTTTCATCACTCAATTTATGGACCTCATTTCTTGAGTGTGTAGTAACCCAGTGTGTAGTTTACTACATGTTCAACACCCTGGCAAGCATTCACTTACAATATTTATCCTCACTCCTTCACAGAAAGAATGTTCTCCATTCATACAGTTGACTGTATACACAGCAAAAGGATAGTCCCAGATTTTTCAAGGTATATTGACATGTGGTCTCACTTGACAGTGATACTCCAAAAACTAAAATATCATCAATGCTCTCCTATTAGAGAGGATGAAGTGAGGCCTCATGGTATGTGAATTCAAGGTTAATATCTGGCCCATTTCCCTCTCCTGGTACTGCAGCCATACCCAACAACACTTATAAAACCAGAGGTATATAATAGAAAATACTGCACTTGTACAGTAGAGTCCTACATCAGGTCCTAGATCTATGGGAAATGAGATGCCATCCTGGAGAAGATAAAGTGGAAGCTTTTGAATCTGCCCCATCTGTCTAGGATAAAGAAGACAAAGAAAAATCACATATTGGGCAGGATAGCCATGGCTGTGGCCCATTCCTTAAATATCATCAAAAGACTGAAAGATTACTTGTAGATGGATCGTGAACAATGAGTACAAGTAAGTCCAAGCTCCAGCAAGAAGTCCTTTTGGTCACAGCTGCTTTTGCACACCCTATACACTGACAGCAGAGATCAAAAGAAATCAGGTAAATAAATGGAAGTTACTCATTTATTTTTCAAATGAATCTTGTTTCTTGGGGCTATCCCAAGAATAAGTGTTTAAGAGCTCTTGAATGTTGTTGCAAGATTTCTTAAGACCCACCGTGAGAGGTCTCTGAATATCAATTCTGCTATATGTTCATGGTCAATTAAGTCAATGTGCCAGCAAAGATACAAAGAGATAGAATCTCAAATACCATCAACAGTGAGGGGCAAGATGCACTGGGCATCCAGTTTTCATGACTCATGACTCATTATAACAACCAATTGAAGGAGCCTGTATTCTATTTAATTTGTTTATAAACATCCTTGTTTATTTTTTCACATTGGATTTCCACCCTCAAGTGTAGTCACCATACTTTTCTCAAGACCATAACTCCTACAACCTTCTATGTCACCCCACTGCCCTCCCCTCCCTTTGTCCCCCATTTCTAGTGTCCCAATCTCCCTCTCTCTATTCCTCTCTCCCTGACTCTCACGTCTGTCTCCTTTCAAGATTCAGTCTTGATGATGAACAAATGATCCTTTGTTCATTTTCTCTCAATTTCACTTTAAGTGAAACCACTATTTATGATTCTATATATAGCTAATGTCACTTAGAACAATCCCTCCATTTCTATCCATGTTGTTGCAGGTGGCATGAGTTTATCTTTCTCATCACTGAGTAGTATTCCATGGTGTATATATATAACATCTTTTTGATCCACTCTTCTGTTTTGAGGCATTTTTTTTTTCACTTCTTGGCTATTTTAAGCACTGCTGCTATAAACAGAGGAAACAGGTTTCCTTTAAAATTACTGTTTTTGTGTTCTTTAGGTAGATACCTAATTGTTGGGTCATATGTTGGATCTATTTTTACTCTTTTGAGGAATTTCAATGCTTCTTTCCATTGAAACTTGACCAATCTATATTCCCAACAGTGTAATAATGTCCCTTATTCTTAATAGCCTCTCAAGTGATTATTTGTAGCTTTTTTGATGAGCTATTCTCACATCTGTGAAACACTATCTTGTTGTGATTTTGATATGCATATTCCTGACAATATGTGATTATGAGAATTTTTTCATGTCTATTGGCTATTTGCATTTTCTTTAGTGAAGTGTCTATTTGTTCTTTTGGCCATTTTTTGTTTGTCCATTTTTTTAAAAAAAGATTTATTTATTTATTCATACAGAACTGGGGTACAGGCCAGAGATGCGGAGGGTGATAGGATTCACCAGAGACAGAGTGGGGAGCAGAACAGATTGACTGAGTTGACTGAGAAGTACACTGCTGAGGGGAGCAGCGGGCGGGCCAGGAGAGGTCTGCGGTGCCATGTGGTCACCTCCGGGGCAGGTAGGGATGGAACTCATGCAGAAGTGGCTTTAGCTTCTTAGTGCTGTGCTTTAACCCGCTGCGCCACCAGGGAAGGCCCTGTTTGTCCATTTTTTAAATAGGTTTTTTCTTTTCCATTTCATCTTATGTTTTTTTTTATATTGATCTTTTATCAGGTACATGGTTAATACACACTTTCTTCCATTAGTCTCTTGTTTTGGTCACAGTCTCTTTCACTGTACAGGTTAATTTGATATGGTCTCAGTTGTTGATTTTCTCCTTTGTTTTCCTTGCTGCTGAAAATGCTGCTCAAAGATAACTCTGAGCTTTGTCTAATGGAGTGTTTTGACTTTATTTTCTTGTATGTATTTTATGTTTCTAGGTTTTACTTTTTATCCATTTTGAGTTGATATTCAATATGGTGAAGGATAATTATTTACTTTCATTCTTTTTCATGTAGCAGTCCATTTTTTAGCACCACTTATTAAAGAAGCACTCTTTCCAGTGTATATTTTTTTCTGCTTTGTCATAGAGGCTGTCATATATATGTGGGTTTATTTCTGGGCTCCCAATTCTATTCTGTTAGACTGCATCTGTTTTTGTTTCTGTACCATGTGGTTTTAACTTCTATGACTCTATAGTTGAAGTCTGGAGGTGTGACACCTCCATTTATTCCTCTTTTTAGCCAGAACTTCTGTTATTCAAGTTTTTATTTGGTTCCATATCAATTTCAGTAACCTCTGTTCTATTTTTTTAAATATACCATTGGGATTTTTGCTGGGATCACACTATAAAATGCTTTGGGTAGGATGGCCATTTTGACAAGGTCGAATCTTTCAATCTTTGATCATAAGTATCTTTTGTTTTTATATGTCTTCCATTTTTTAAATGATGTTTTATAGCCTTCCTCATGTAGGTCCTTGATCTTTTTTTAACCTAAAAAAATTGTCAAGTTTTTGGAGATTGCAAATAGGATGCCTTTCTTATTTTCTTCTTCCTCTAGTTCACTATTTGTCTATAAGAAGGAAACTGATTTTTGTATGTTGATTTTGTATCCTACCAATTTGCTGAACTACTTTGTTGCTTTAGTTTTTCCATGGAGTCTTAAGATTCACTATATATATCATATCATCTACAAATAATGACAGTTTCACTTCTTTCCCAATCTAGATTTCTTTTATCTCTTTCTCTTAATGGTAATAGCTCTAGCTAGGACTTCTTTTTTTAATTCATTTTTATTTATTTATGCATACAAGAACTAGGGTATAGGCCAAATGGGTTTGGGAGTGAAAGGATTTACCAGAGATAGAGTGGAAAGCAGAACAAACTGATCTACTAAAATATATTGTTGAGGGGTGAAGCGCATAAGGAGAGGTCTGCAGCACCATATGGGTTTACTCAATGACAAGGGATCAAATTCAGGCTGTGGCTGTGATAACACTGAAGTTAATCCCTGAGTCACAAGGGAAGACCCTCTACCTAGGGCTTCTATGACTATTTTATAGTAATGGTGAGAGTGAACATCCTTATCTTGTACCAGATATCAGTCCTTGGTTTTGTATGATTTTTCATCATATATGGATGTCAAATTTTATGAAACACTTTGTCAGAATCAATTAAAATGCCCATGTGATTTTTTCTTTTCTTTTCATTGTGTGATGTACTACATTTATTGAGTTTTCTATGTTGAACCATCCTGGTGTTCCTGATTTAAATGCCACTTTGCCACAGAGTATAATCTTATTAACATATTGTTGGATTTGGTTTGTTAATATTTTATTGAGGATGCTTGCATCTGTGTTCATTAGGGATATTTGGTTCACTAGGGATATTTTTTTGGAGTTATCTCTGGTTTTTGTGTTAGTTTAAATGTTGACATCACAAAATATGTTTGAAAAAATTCTTTCTCAAATTTTGAAAGGTTCTAAGCAGGCTAGGTATAAGTTTATCATTGGAGGTTTGGTAGAACTCACTTGTGAAGCCATCCAGGACTGGACTTTATTTTTTAAGAGTTTTGAACACTGTTAAAATTTCCTTACTTCTGATTAGCTTTAATTTTGGTTTGGTTTGGGTTTGGGTTTTCTATTTCTTACCTATTCAATCTTGGAGAGTTGTATAATTCCAATCTTTCCATTTTGTATATGTTGTTTTCCTTTCTTTTTTTTTTTTGTATATACATGTTTAAAGTAATCTTTTACCTCCTTATAGAGGTGAGCAGAAAAGCACGAGCAGCCAGGCCCAGCCCCCAACTGTCTAGCAAGCCATGAACAAAAACCACGAATTGTTCAACTATTGCTGCCCCAACCCAGGTAGAACAGGACGGTGAGACCCACAGCCCTAAGGGAGGGAGAACATCTGGGGATGCCAGGAAGCCCATGGGAAGTGAAGATAAGGTAACCCCACCTGTCCCCACAGCAGTGAGCAGAAAAGTGTACACAGCTAGGCCCAGATACCCATTGGGGTTTTGGACTTGCCCATTACTGCTGCCTCAGTCCAGGTAGACTATAGGTGCCAGCCAAGTATGCTCAAGATGCCATTATTATAAAGAAGAGCTGCTCACAGTGATCCCAAGATGCCTCTAGGGAGTAGAGACATGGTAAATCCCCCAACAACCAAGAGCTGAAAAGTGTCTGCAGCCAGTGTCAGGAAAATGCCATCTTGAGTGTGTGGCATACAGTTTGGGAGAGGAACTCTGCTCCCACAGTGGCAGCAAGACTCTATCATGGGAACATACCAATGTTAAGACTTTTAACACCAACACTGCTTCAGGGCTGGCACAGCACTGGATATTAACTCCAGTGTTGAGGCTCCCCTACTACACCAACCATTCCTTGGAGAAGCAACAGGATAACCACAGTTCTGAAAGCTCAGAAAAAGAGGTTGCTGGCATCACCTGATTCCCAGAACAAAATCAACTACTACCTGTTGATGGAAATCAGGAACCCCAAGGTTCCCTTTATTTAAGAAAAGGAATACTCCAAAAATAAAAATAAGGACCTCGCGAGCTCCTTCCTGAACTGAGTAAATACAGAGAAAGCAAATCTCAAAGGTTGGCACTCATCAACTCAGCCACAACCTCAACACCCTTGTGAAGGTTTGACACAATAGTGCTGGGTCTGTCCTGGCCACCAGTTCCTGGGGAAATTAGGAGGAGCACCTAGTAGAGATGCCCAGTGTCATAACACATTACACAAATTAGAAGGCAAACCACAGGGAGACACAGAGATGCAGACAACCAAACAAGTCCTTAGAGGGACTCACCTCAAAAGGAAACCCAACAACCAACACACAACAATGACATGGAAAATTTCCACAAAATATCAGAGAGAGAATTTAACATTGTCATGATTAAAAATCTGAAAGATGTCATAAAGGAAAATAATGACAGTGATGATCAAAAGAATGAAATTGAGTCCCTAACAAGGGAATGAAAGAAATGCAAGAAATTTAAAGATCAACAGAGGACATTAAGAACCCTGGGAAAAGCAATGGAAACATAATAGATGAAGTGGAAGAACGAATCAGTACTCTCAAAGATACATAAAGAACGAAAACAGAAAAGGCAAGAGAAGTGCATAGGGGGGAAATGAACAAACAATGCAAGAAATATGTGACTCCGTGAGGAAAGGAAATATATGAGTTGAAGGAATACCAGAAGGAAAGGAAAGAAACAGAGACAGAAAATATTTGAGGAGATAATCAAACAGAACTTCCCAAACATGAAGGAGGTGAAAATAGACATACAAAAAGCAAGAACACCTAACTTTCATGATGAAAACGAAAAATACAGCAAGACACATAATAGTAAAGCTCTCAAGAATCCAAATCAAAGTTAAAAATAATGAAACATAACATACAAAGGAAAAACAATCAGACTGACATCAGACTTCTATGAAGAAACACTATAAGCAAGAAGAGAGTGGAGGAATATATTCAACAAACTCCAAGAAAACAGATGTTAACCAAGAACACCCTACAAAGATCACTTTCATCTATGAAGAAAAAATTAAAACCTTCCCATATAAACAGAAACTGCAGATATTTGTTATGACTAACCCCACTCAAAAAATTACAAGAAGTCCTGAAGCTTAAACAAAAAGATAAATTAATAAAAAGAGAATATTAGGGCAAGGAATAAATCCATAAAAAGGAACAAAATGGTAAATACCGAAATATCTATATTAATGTAAATGTAGATGGTCTTAAGTCATCAATAAAAAGACACAGAGTAGCAGGCTGGATTGAAAAACAAAATCCAACCTTTAGCTGTCTACAATAAACACATCTAATTACAAAGACAAACGTAGACTGAAAATGAAAGGTTGGAAAACAAATTGACCTAAAAAGAAGGCAGGAATAGCTATAGTTTTAGCAGACAAAAAAGATTTCAAACTAAAAAAAGTAAAAAGAGAAAAGATGGTCAAGACACCCTACTGACTGGTAAAAAAGTCTTTGCAGTCCATACAATGGATAAAGGACTGATCACAAAGATATACAAAAAGCTCACTCAAATCAACAAAAGCAAAACAAACAACCCAGTCAAGAAATGGGCAGAAGAACTTAAAAGACAGTTATCCAAAGAGGAATTGCAAATGGCCAACAGGCATATGAAAAAAAAGTTCAACATCACTCATAATTAAATGCAAATCAAACCACAATGAGATGCTATCTCACACCAGTGAAAATGGAACCTATCCAAAAAACAAACAACAACAAATTTTGGTAAGAATGCAGTGAAAGAACTCTCCTACATTGCTGGTGAGAATACAAACCGGTACAACCACTATCAAAAGTTATATGGAGATTCCTCAGACTACAAAAATAGAACTAGCGTACGACTCAGTAATTTCACTCCTATGGATGTACCCAAACACAAAAACATTAATTCAAAAGGACACATGCACCCCTATGTTTATTTCAGCAATCCTTACTATAGTAAATTCTGAAAACAACTCAAATGCCCAAAACTAGATGATTGGATCAAGAAGATATGGTATACATATATACAATGGCATACTATTCACTGATTAAAAAAAGATAAACTCATGCCATTTGCAGCAACATGGATGGAGAGGAAGGGATTATGTCCACTGA
>NW_004567147.1:480651-506335 GCF_000260355.1 Condylura cristata | reverse complement strand
TTACAATACAAAACACATCAAAGCAAAAACAAAGAGATAATTACAAACCAGAGAGATACTACAGGGGAGGGGGACAGAGAGGGATCAGAAGGAGGGAGGAATGTGGGAAGGCTATGGTGATGATAAGTGGGTGAAGTGGGGGAGGAGGGAAGCAAACATTGTTTTAAAATGAACAATAATATAAATAGATATATAAAATAATTTTTTAACGTTAAAATAAAAAAGATATCTGTATACACAGTGGGATACTACACAGCCATAAAAAATGAATTCTTTCCATTTGTGTCAATGTAGATGGCACTGGATAGTATGCTAAGTGGAATGTCAGAAGGAAAAAGACAAATACCAGATGATATCACTAATACATAGAATGTAGGGGGTGGTAAAACAAAAGATTGTAACTAAACTAAAACAAAACCTGGACAAGAGTGCAGAATTGAGGCTATGGGAGGTAGATGGAAAGTGTAGATAAAGGAAAGGGAGGAGGGAACACAATGCTTAGGTCTGTTGCTGGTGTGGGTAGTGTGGCTACATCAGAGGAGATGTGACCTGTTTTCCTAAGTCATACACAGTATTGTAAACCAGTGTTGCCTCAATAAATAACAAAATGAAGGAAGAGTAATGACTGTAGGAGCAGTTATTGTGCTCTTTATGTATTAAATACTAAAATATGTACAGCGATGCAACCTCTACATTCAAAGAATGAACTTAAATTCACAAATACATGTTTATTCCACCTCATAATACACAATTAAGAAAACTACTATTCTTTAGAGAGAGATCTGTAAATCCTCTGATAGCATTATGTTTTCACCTTTATGACTCCTTGCTCTGGCCAGCCTTATGAAATCACTCTTATCCCTCACATTGCTATTGTGGTTTTGATATCCATTCCTCATTAACTGCATCAGAGACAATCATTGCCAAGAGACAGGACCTAGGGCTCTATATGCCTTGGTTCCTGAGTGAATGAATCATCTTCATGTTGGTTCTTTCCTTGCAATATAGAAAGACCCAGAGTGAACCACAGCAAGACAACTGGCTCTTCTCATGTGATCCATGACCCAAGAAGCTGGCTATTGCTGCCTTCCACTCCACAGTCCCATGTACTTCTTCCCAGCCAGTTCTCTCTGACAGATCTCTGCCTTACTCTGCCACAGCCACACAATACTTGAGGATTTGTGAGCCAACTAGATATCTCTTCTTCTGGATATCTGGACCCAATTATATCTCTTTGCTTCTTTTGATAATATGAATGACCTGCTTTTGACACCATGACAGTCAGCCTCTGTGCTGCTGCCTGCAGCCTCTGGACTGTCCCCTGTTAATGACTCGTTACAGTTGTGTGTTGATGGTGGGAGAGTACGGGGAGTGGCTCAGGCCAACTCTTTCCCTCCAACCTTGTTGCTAACCTGGTTATTCTATGTTAATCTAGAGATTCCACACTTTTTCTGTGATTTTTGCCCATTCATAGAGCTTTGAATCCCACTTCATGAGGAACAGTTGTTAGTTTTGACTTGTTTTTTGGGGAATCTGTCCTCTCTTCTGTACCCTAAGTTCTTATACCCATACTTCCATGATGTGGCTCAGGGTAAGAGCGCCCTGGATTCATTCAGCTCCCATCTCTCCATGGTCATTCTGTTCCTCAATACATGTCTTCCCACATACCTGAAAACTTTCTCAATTTCTCACTCTTCGAGGCAGCTGGTTGTTGTATTATATATACCCACTCTCAACCCTTTCATTCATTGTCTACAATGTAAAGATATGAAGAGTTCCCTAAAGTGAGTTCTGGTCATGGAGAGAGTTCTTGGGATTAGGAATAACATATAAACACATTTACGAAGTGAATCACTTCACACCAAGATTTCCAGAGAACATTAGAAAATCTATTGGAAAGAACACAGAAAATGAAATAAGGAGACATAGGTCCTTCTCCAGGTGGGTGTATATCTAAACTGGTTTGGATATAACAATTATATATACTGTATATGATGTCAAAGTAAATACACACACACATACACACACAATGTGCTAATTGCTAATCATACACTCTGCTGCATTTTTGAGAAATATATATGATATATATATCTCAAATAACATATATATATGATATATATATGACATACATATATTTCAAAAATACAACAGTATATGATTAGCAATTTTCAAATTTACCTTCTAGTAGTAATAATAAAATTGTTGGGTACTCCCTGGTGGTACAACAGGTTAAAGCGCCATGAAGCTATCCCCAGCCACTGCAGCATAAGTTCGATCCCTAGCCATGGAGCTGACCCACATGGTGCAGCAGACTTCTCCTGCTTGTTGCTCCCCTCAGCAGTGTGTTTCAATAGATCTACCTGTTCTGCTTTCTACTCTGTCTCTGGTGAATCCTCTCATGCCCTACACCTCTGGTTTATAACCCAGTTCTGTGTGCATAAATAAATAAATCTTTTTTAAAAAATAAAATATAGTAGTTAAAATTTCATCATCTACTACTATTAATGCCATTTTTATTACCATTGCTATTTCTATCAGTGGCTTGATAATAAAGGTTCTCATCATCATTGTTATTATAGCCAATATCACCTTTATCACCATGAGAATCACCAGTTAAATTACTGTTTGATATAACCCTCATTAACACCACCAGGACCATTAGCATAAAAGCATTTAATACAGCTTTTCCACTTTTGAGTCCTCATTTTTTCTAGAATGTTTTATATACTTGTGCATGTTTCAGAATTTCTGGGAAAATTCTGATAACTATGACTGAGAATTGGGAGATAGTTAAAAGGAGTGTTTTTAAGAGTCTTTTATAATAGAACAATATATTATTTTCCAGGCTTTAATTATTTTATTTTTCAAAAATAAAATGGGATGTGAATCATTCAAGGAATGAATTCTTCCAGACATATATTACCACAGGGTAATGAAGAGTAATGTTGCTGTGATTATGAAGACAATTCACTCTCATTAGTTCAGTCAACATGATATGTTATGGTAAATCAGTGACTAAAATGTTTACTTAAATAATTCATGCTATTACTCATTTTATGGTCCGATTAAATACCTGATGATTAATTCTATCAAGAGAATAGATTGTACATGGGTTAGATAAGCACATCACACTGAGAATATCCCTGAGATTCTCACACTGGGTTCCCTGTTCAGCAACTGCAACTAACCTATGCACAGATCAGAATTTCTTCCTGAATCATCAAGAAGTTAGTACTTCCTTTCCAATTCTATTCTAAAGACTTCTTATGCTGTAGCATGTGTTCAGGCAATTATTTTCAAGTGATTGTTTATTAGAAAATACAACTTGTTATCTTTTCTGGCTCTTATAAGCATTTTCTCCAGTTCTCTGGAAAAACTGGAATCTGGTGAATAGATTTTTCCTGATTTCCATTCTTCAGTAGGATCTCAGGTGCAGCTGACAAGAGAATCCAGCCTCTATGTGCTATAAAGCTGCAACAGAGGTCAAAAGTCAATGAGGGAGGGCCCTCCCTGATAGCACAACAGGTTAAAGCACAGCACTATGAAACTAGCTGCAGATGCTTCAACATGAGTTCCATTCCCAGCCAAGGAGGTGACCCACCTGTCATGGCAGACCTCTCCTGTCTTGCCCACTGCTCTCCTCAGCAGAGTACTTCATCAATCTGCCTATTCTACTCCCCACTATCTCTGGTGAATCCTCACATGCTCCTAAACATCTGGTCTTTAGCCAAGTTCTGTATGCATAAATAATAATTTTTTTATAAAGTCCAAATTAAAAAAAAGTCAGTAAGAGTTCAGGAATCCAGTAATGGTAATATAGTCCAGGGCATCAGTAGCAGATGAAGGTATAATATCAAGTTTATTTAGTGCCTCATAGAGGAAAAGTTTCCTGAAGACAGGAAGCCAAGCTAAAACTTAACCAGTTTGGGAAAAAATAATAAACATGAGAGAAAACACATGGGTAAAGGGATTATTTTCCCCATAAGAATAAACTTCTTAGAAGAAATGCAGTAACTATTCCTGGAAGAGAATTGTTATAAAATCAGATGATTAACTGGTAATAAGAAAGTTTCTAGGAAACTTTATAGGAAAAGGAACTTTCTTTTTTAAATATATATTACATCTTGCTATTTTGAGCAGCATTTTTAAGGAAAAAAGGATCCACAGTTCTGACCTGAGGTTTTGCAACAAAGATTACTTAACTCTTCTTATACAGATTCACCATCAACACCAAGACAATTCTCCATACCCTCATTTTTTATCATCATTTTATAACATTTAATTCATTTCTGTTGAAGCACTAAAGACGTTGACCAGCCTTTACCCATGAAAAACTTAGATTCAGATGTATAAACTTAGATAAGTTTTGGAAATGATGGAGTAACCAGTACTAGCCTATCCTACCCTCATAAATAACCATAGAGAAGGGAATAATAGATGGGTGAATTGTTCAGGAAATAGAAAACAATAAAATCAGGCCATGATCCCTGAAAGTAGAAAGCTCACAAAGTAAGCCACAGAAACACATTGGGATGATTTTCTGATCATGGCCCAGAGAAATGAAGCAAAAACGGAGAACCACTGTGTTGCAGGTCACTGACAGAACATGACCATGACCTCCTCGTGATCCTTGATAAGCCTGGGCAATCTGAGGCATCTTAGTCCTGCCTCCTATTTTTGGATTACACATTGTGTTCACCACTCCCATACTAGGAGATGTTTCAGGTATGCCACCTTGAGAGAGTGATGCATTGTAGAAACCATCAAGCTGTGTATGTGACTGAACCCTGTTTAAAGTCTTCATATAAACATTTAAGATTCTGATAGACAGATGCAGAAACCTATTCATCTTACAAACACCCCAGGCAATCCTTATATGTAAGTTCCCTTGCTTATTAAAGTCACCACCTACCACTGTGAAGTAGTCTTCCTCTCTTTGATCTCTCCTTGTTTTCTGTTTTTAGGGGCCAACTTCAAGTTTCACCCAAAGAATTTCTGAGGTTTTGAATAAACACAAAAGCACTTCCACTGATTGGAGAAAGCAGCCTATGGGCATCCAAAACAATTGAACATTGTATTATGGCGCATCAAAGAGGAGAGAGATATGCATGGAGGACTGCAGGGTAAAGAGTTAAAAATCAGACCTTTAAGCTCTCCTGCCATTCACCTCCATGGCTATCACCTGTGCTCATGCCCATTTCCTGTGATTGTAGACCCCTGGGTCCAGAGAGCATGAGGTGTGTGCATGTGTAAAGGCAGATACCTGTGCCTGGGGGCAAACGATGACAGGATGGTGTCTCTGAGGAAGAGGAGGGCGCAAGTTGCTGCTTCATCTCCTTGATTCAAAGTAAAAGCCTGTACAAATCTACCAAAGCCTCCAGAATTATCTTTTCCTATGCATGAACTGATGATGGGCCCGGGATATTTGCAAAACAGGGACCCAAATGGTTGGGGGAGGGGTCTTTCAATGGCAATGGATAACCAGATTGTACATATGAAGGAAAAGACCATTTGAGACTTATCAAAGAGGATCAGCCACAGGATTAAAATATAACAGACATGAGAAGTGGAGCAGGGGTTATAGAAGAGCAGTACCAGGAGGTAATATCATGACCTCCTGGTCATATATTATGCTATTATGACCCTACTAAAGTGGGGAAATCCAATTCACACCTCATTAGCACCCTAAAATCAACTTGATGCTCTTAAACCCAAGTCTTAAGAGTAAAAACTTTAAATAAGGTATTCTCTAGACTTGGCCTAACAAAGGCTAAAGCCAAGTCCTGATTATGTCAATCAGAAAGAAAAAATTTGGAAGTTGAATTATGGCACACGAGAGAGAGATTTGCAAAAGAGCCGAGACTTTCCATAAATCCATACTTCCAAAACATAAAAGCAAGCCCACTCAATTCAAGGTAATCCTCTGTGATAGGAAATGTCTGCTAAACAAAAACCGATGTTCTTCCTCTGAAGAAAAAAAATCCAGATTATTTTATAATGACCTATATTCAGTCAAAAAAAATACTAATCTTAGAAAGATGGGCAATCTGATCAATACTCAAGAAAAAAGTAAGTCAATATAAACTAAGTTTGATGTGGCACAGATAGAGATATCTATGAAGATTTTATATCAGCATTTTATAAATATATTTAAAACATTAAAAGAAAATATTTTCAAAGAATTAAATCACTTTAAACATTAGTCACTTTTCATCAAAGGATGCTAAAATATTGGATGAGAAGTTGATTCAAAATGAACAACCTATGGATCAGAATGACATTACATCCATGGCTTCACAATACAAACATCACTAAAAGTGGGATTGTTTGCCTCATGATATGATGCATTAGAAATACTGGAGCAACTTAGGGATATTCTGCTAAGAAATTAACCAAGGTACAATCAAAGTCTACCTCAATGTTAGTTTTGTAGTGTTCATGTCTGACAATCAGAATAGGTCTGACATTAATCTTTTGATTGCTGAGCCATTTATTTCAAAGACATCCATTTCCAATAAACATACTGTCTCTAATACAACTAGATAAAGACCCACCCCACCCATGAAATTGCCCAAGAGTAACCTAAATAACAGATTTCCTGAATGACTTGGCTTTTTGCATCATGCACTTAATTCCTGTTGTTATGTTTTAAATTCACTAATAAAGAGTGAACCCATGAGACCCTAGGTGCACCACCCTCCTACCCCAGTAAAAATGAAACCTAGACAGAGAGAGATCCTCACTGAATCTTTCTACCCAACACCTCTCTGTGGCAGGCAATGTACCCTATGCAACTGAGTCACCAACCTTGATTTTTCAGTTCCCTGATGACTGTTGCTGAGGTGCATCTTGACTTAATGTGGTCCATAATAAGAAATACAAAAGCCATTCTAGCCACAATGCTGGCTCTTGGCTGGAGAAATGCCTATCAAATCTTGCCTCAAGGAGTGCGAGCCCATGTGAGTACCTCCAGGCATTCCTAGTCAGTTAACATCACTATGGAGAGCCTGAGAACAACACAAAATGAGCTTATATAAAATGTAAGATAGAGGGAAAACTCTAAACAAATCCATAAGGAAACAGTAAATCCTATTTAGAGTACAGAACATTCTATAGGACAAATAGATTTTTTTCAAAAAATCAATAGTATGAAGAAAAGAAGGAAAGAGACTACTATAAAACAAGGAACTAACATCAACAAGATACAGTGTATGAAACTTTGTTTACATTTTAATTTTAATAATTTTAAAATAATTGAATAAATTTGAGCATGACTTGTATATTATGCAGCATTGAAGAAATGATAATTATAACAGCTGGTATGGCATATTTTTAAAAATATCAATATCAATCAGAAAGCATTCTAAATATTTGCACGTTGAATATATACATAACACAATATCTGGAACTTGCTCCAAATTTTTCCAGAAAAAAAAAGGGAGCTGTAGTTAGTTGAAATAGGGTTGGCAAATGTTGTATTGAAGGTGGATGGCAGTTATGTGAGGTTTCTTTAAACTAATATCTCTATTTGGGGTACATATGAAATTTCCTACAATAAAAAATTAAAATAAATTCAGCTTTACTTTTTTAAAAATATGCATCTCCTCGGCCCTCCCTGGTGGCGCAGCGGGTTAAAACACAGCACTGAGAAGCTAAAGCCACTTCCGCATGAGTTCGATCCCCGCCTGCCCGGGAGGTGACCACATGGCGCGGCAGACCTCTCCTGACCCTCCCGCTGCTCCCCTCAGCAGTGTACTTCATCGATCTGCCTGTTCTGGTCCCCACTCTGTCTCTGGTGAATCCTCTCACCCTCCTCATCTCTGGCCTTTACCCCAGTTCTGTATGAATAAATGAATAAATCTTTAAAAAAAAAAAAATATGCATCTCCTCAGACCTGGTGGTTCAACTCCTAAGAATTTATTGTAGGAAAATCTGGATATAAACTATGTGTGTATGGTGAAATAATTAAATACAACTGAAAATTTCCACAATGGAAGATTATTTAAATAATTCATCTTTAGCCATACAAGAAATTCCAGGAAAATAAATTAAGTATATACTTGTTGAAATGGAAAGATGTTCAAGATATAGCATGCAGTGGAAAATCAGACCACAAGCATCCATAATCCAACTTGTTATAATGTGTTTGCAATACAAGTAGCCAATATTTCTAGGTTTGTTTTGTGTTGCTAATTTTTATATATCTATTTTTATATTAAATGCTATAGACTACTTAATAAAAAAATTAAGAAAAATCTTCAACTTAGCACTTAAATTATTTTTTTTTTTGCTTTACTGTCCTTTTCTATAGTAACTATAAATTGTTTCACAGGGGTATGCATCAGAATACAACAAAATTATTCCTTCTCAACCAATCCTTGAAGATACCCAATGGAAATATCCAAAGTCCAAATAAAATCTATAGTTCTACTCCTTCAGTCAAATATTTCATTTTGTTTATTGTAGAAAAGCCTCTGTAGTGCCTGATGAACCTCCTTATTCCTCAGGGTGTAGATTACAGGATTGAAGAGAGGGGTGACCACAGTGTAAAGCAGGGCAAAGATCTTGGGGAGGAGCTGGGAATGGACAGCAGAGGGTGCAATATACAAAACCATAAGTGTTCCATAGAATGTAGACACAACAGCTATGTGGGAGGAACATGTGGAGAAAGCCTTGCGCCTGCTGGCCCCAGCTGGAATTTTCAGCACAGTTACCACAATCCGGGCATAAGATGTCAGAATCAGTCCAAACGGAACAGTGAGGCAGACCACAGAGAGTACAAATGTTGTCATCTGGGCTACGTGGGGATCTGAGCAGGCCAAGTTCACCAACGGCATGAAATCACAGTAAAAGTGGTCAATGTGGTTAGGGCCACAGAATCTCAGTTGGACCATCAGGATCACAACCAACCCATCTACCAGGAATCCAGAGAGCCAGGCTATAGCCACCAACACCACACAACACCTGGGAGCCATCAAGAGTGGGTAACGTAGTGGGTAGCAGATGGCCAAGTAGCGATCATATGCCATGATGGCTAACAGGAAGCATTCCGCAGTGGCTAAAGAACCAAAGATGAAGAACTGGAGCAAGCAGCCAGTAACAGAAATGGCTACCTCCTGCAAGAAACCCTCCAACATTTTTGGCACCACTGTGGAGGTATAGAGGATCTCCAAGAAGGACAGGTTAGCCAGGAAGAAATACATGGGTGTGTGGAGCCTCTGGGAATTAACCACAGCCACAATGATTAGCATATTGCCTGTTATAATGGAAGCATAGATGACAGTGAACATAATAAATAACAGGGGATGAAGCTCAATTATATCATAGAAGCCAAGAAGGACAAATCCAGTAATAGTTTGGTTTTCTATAGAGACAATTTCCATGTGAATCATCCAATTTTCTTTCTGGCGGTGATTAAGGGAGAAAATTTAGTGAATCTTATATCTTCTTCACCAAGCCTGAGATAAGTAGGGCTAAAATTGAAAAGATAAAAGTGAGTCTCCACAACAAGAAGCACTTTCACAAGTTTTCCTCTGTCTGTATTTTCAGCTGCTTACTCCCTCCCCAACTCCAAATTCCCCAGCTTCCCTTCATAAGAGTTTATCTAAACTCACAGTTTCCGTCTTTCAAAGTCCTTGACTTTATTAATTCTATCTAAAGGCCCTATTACAATGTAAATGCCATCACCCTCATTTGTGTAAGCAGCCATAACCTTCCTCATGAGAACCGTTATAATAGCTTCCGAATGCATTCCACAATGAGAGCAAAAATCAGTATGATCAGCAACAAACTCTTACCTTTCCCATAATAATCAATGCTACTAAAATGGATTGAAATTTCTGCTTGATACCCAAGCATACTCTATTGTAGTCTTCTTTATCTCAACACCTTTTCTCTCTTTCCCCATCAGTGAAATCTCATCAGTTGTTCCTTGGAAAAATCTTCTATATTCCCACCTCACTGTTACAACTTATTTATAACTGTCTTACAGGATTTCCTTCTGTGTAGCTTTCTGCTTTTTAGTGTTCCCTATCTTTTAATCAAATAATCTTTGTTATTACTTGTTTCATCAAATAATAACAGGATTTGCAATGGAAGCATGAAAAAATTGTCACATAAAGTCTAGGTGCTGTGGTAGCAGAGAGGCACCAAACCCAGGCAGAAGTTGAGGAGTCTGAGATCAGGTTCAGGGAAGTCACTCTGAAGAAAATATTGGGTTGGCAAAAAGTCATGATGTATTGTTTCTGTTTTCTATGCAAAAATGTGTCATGACTTTTCTGAAAACACAATAGGTGTAGGTTAAGTTTTAAAGAATAGATAAAAGGCAAAGACTATTAATATATATATCACTATATACTATATGTATACTACATATAGTATAGGAAAAGACTTTATATAGTATAGGCAAAGATTATGTACTATATATATATATATATATATATATATATACATACTCATACTGTATCATATGTATGACATATTTTTTTCGTGTGTTTCTGTAGCTACCAAATCCTAACAATGTTATTTTGGCCATGTATTTAAAAAATATTATACTTATTATATTAAATAAAATGTGACTTTTTAAATACAAATAGGCTAAAACATCAGTTTTCTGAGAGGTGGAATTTTATGATTAAAGAGCACTACACTCTATTGTAGTGTTCTCTGAGTGCAGATCTAGCACTTGTATATAATCCATTTCCCATTCCCTTCTCAATTGCTACTAACAAGTCTCCAAAAGTCCACTGTGTACAAAATCAACACATCAAGAGAAAATTTCAATACACTAAAAGAGGTTGGCAAATAACCTGGAGAAAATACTAGTAGAAATGTGTGACCCTGAACTGATCTGTGATTTCTGTGGAAAAATGGAAAATATGGAGATGAGACATTTCAGGTAAAGGCTCTAAACAGCACAGATGTGAGGAAAAGGCAACCGGGGAAAGAAGTGAAAAGCAGTTCAAAGAATTTCACTCCTGAAGAAGCACAGAATTGATGAGAATGATGGAGGGTATGAATAGAGATGGAGGGGTAAGTCAGGACCAAAATGCGAAGGCTGTTTCTGTCATGAGGATGAGCTCAAACTTTAACCTGTAGACAACAAGTCTCACCTGAAAGTTTTTAAACATCAGGACAGTGAGGCCCAATAAGCACTTAAATGGTACTAGGGAAGCTAGAACCTCAACAACAAGGATGAAAGAAGGGCGGGCTCCATGCAGCTGAAACCTGCTGTGCAAATGTGTGCCACCTTGAATTGATTATTTTATTGCTTGTACTTTTACCTCCACAAGACTGCTAGTTTATTTATCACAGCGATTAAAAGGCATATCTACTATAGCTAACAAAGTCCTAAACAAAGATGCTATCGCAATAAACAGCTACTGTCTGAAATGACCCCTGCTATAGCCAAAGTTCTGTGAAATGACTGGAGTGGGGTTCTGTACTACTGAGACCTAGAAACCTACATGTTCTGGTAAATGTCCTCTAACACCTGCCTCTCAAATCTATTCCTTTACCCTTTACCCCATTTGTGCCTCCTTGTTATATGGATTTGGCATTCCTCTGGGCAAGTCCTTTATCTTGTTTATTTACCTAGCCCAAATTCAACTTAAGGTTTGGGTTTCTTTCTACAACATTCCTTTGCAAGAGAGGCATCAAGCAAAAAAAAAAAAAAAAAAAAGGTTATAATTCCTCAAGTAATAAACAGCTAACCACCACTCCCTGAGAAATTGCCAACAATGAGTCATATAGACTCTAAATAATTTATTCCTATAGTGAACCAAGGTTTTTATTTTAGATTTCATTCATTCATCTTCCAGTTCCTGAGGTGTAATCAATCCTTCTTTTCTATGACACCACTTTGGCTCGCTGAAATCAGAAAGAAACATAAAGAACAAAAGTAAGTTTAAGAATTATGCTGTGAACTTCACATAAGCCTATTGCAATCAATTTCACAACTCTGCTCAGAGGAAAGATGCTACACTCTCTCATTCCAATTATCCTGACTATTTTAGAGAATGCAGAATGAGTACAAGAGGAAGCAGGAAACTTAAGGAAAGGCACGTCTACTGATCTTCAAATGCAAGAGGCTATAAAAGGGATAGTAGTGAGTGACAATCTTCAGGACCCCACAAAGAATTTCATCTTCATCTTGGTAAAACCTAGCAATGAGAAAGAGATAGAGCTTTATTCTGTAGATACCATGGCACACTTGAAGGTTTTGAAGCAACACACACTGTGCTCACGCACACACACTATACAATATGGGAAAAGAAAAAACAAACATTACGATATCCCTAGGCACCATTTACCTTCATTATGCCACTGAACAAATACTAAAATATGCCAATGTATCCGAGGACTTGGTTAGAAGATAACAGCTTGGATGAGAATGAAACACAAATATCTTGGGGTCTTAAACTATTTGTGATTGAGGTGACAGTAGTGTAATGTATGAGCTAGTCAACCTCAAAGAAAATATTGGAATTCCTAATGACAAATTAAAGGTCTAATTTAAATAGATGGTCACAAATTTGCTTACAAAATTTGTGAAAATATAGATTTAGCCCAATCAATTATAGTCTTCACAATCAGACTGTTTTTGGTAATGTTTTAAAAGTTTATTCATATGAAAACTAATTTTACATTTTAATGTGAGAAACATAATGCTGGTTTTTCAGGTCACCACATTCAAAAGCCTGTTTTTCAAAGAATTAGGATGGGGAATAGAGAAAAAGAGGAAAGTAAAGAGAAGGTAATAGGGTATGAGGATTATAGAGAAATTGGAAAGACACCAGCAGGGAAAGGGACCAAGAGATCATTACTACGTTAGAAACAGTGATAACACAGGGGAAGGAACTGAATTTAGACTTGGGACACTCCGAGGAATGGAGTAAAATTTGTAGCGAGAAGACTCCAAAAAATGTAGGAAATGTTTGATATCAAGATGAAAAAATAGTGCAAAATTTTAGCCTCTGAAGAAGAAATGTAAACGACATTTCAAGAAGAAAGAAGTGAAGAATAATATATCAAACAATGAAGTTTAATTTATCCTGCAGAAATGAAAATAATTTATTATCTAGCATATTTTCAAAGTCTAGTATACATGTTATTTTTATAAATAGAAAACAAACAGTAAGAATTTTATTTTGAATTCTTAATCTATTGACTAGTTAATTCCCTTTAGAATTTATTCTATAATATGGCCCGCCCAGTAGCGCAACAGTTTAAGATGCACCAATTCAAGAAAGCAGTCACCGCTTCAGTGCCGGTGACCCTGGAGCTGACCCACATGGTGCAGCAGACCCCTCCTGACCTGCCCGCTGCTCCCCTCAGCAGTGTACTTCGTCGATCTGCCTGTTCTGCTCCCCACTCTGTCTCTGGTGAATCCCCTGACTGCCCCTATACCTCTGGCCTGCACACCAGCTCTGTATACACAAATAAGTAAATCTTTAAAAAAAAGAATTTATTCTATAATAAAGTAGAAAATATACCAAAAGTCATTTTAATATAACGAATTTCAAAAAGTAGTGGAACACATTGTTAACGTGATAACAATTGGTGTGCAGCTTTCCTACACCATACCTGTTCTCTTGAATATATTCAGCTACTGACACCTGCAGTTCCCCACCTCCAGAAGTAAAGGAGAGAACAAAGTTCTCAACGTGGGTAGAACTGGGAGGGACTAGGGAAACAGAAAGAGCAGGGGAAATAAAAAATAGACAAAACAAACTTTAAAATCAACCATTGAGGGGCTCTCCCTGGTGGCGCAATGGGTTAGAGCACCGCGTGATGAAGCTCTCCGAAGCCACTCAGGACGAGTTCCATCCTGGGCCAGGAAGCTGACCCACATGGCGCGGCAGACCTCTCCTGACGCGCCCGCTGCTCCCTCCGGCAGTGTGCTTTGTCGATCTGCCTGTTCTGCTCCCCACTCTGCCTCTGGTGAATCCTCTCACCCCCCTGCACCTCTGGCCTGTACCCCAGTTTTTGTAAGCATAAATAGATAAATCTTAAAAAGAAAATCAAGCCTTGAAGCAGAGATGTGTGACTTTCAGAGGAGGAGAGGTGAGAAATGGGGTTCAGGAGTTGGGGAGCCCTATGACTATGGGTGCTTTGGGGTGGGAGCGCTGTGGTGACGACACCTGACAGGAAATCTGATGCTGTAACACACTAGCAGGGACGTAAAGCAGTAGAATTTCAGTAAGTGTCTAAAAGCAATTTGCTGCAGGATGGACTAGGACTCAAATTTTTAAAGATTCAAATGAAGTAGCAAAACTTTGAGTCTAGAAGAGGACTGTGGAATTCCTCTAAGTACCTTTGGGGAAAAAGAGAGAGAGAGAAAGATTTTGACTTTCTGAGTTAGATGAATTATATTACTGGTTAGAAAAGAAAAATTTGTAAACACCATACTTTAGCTGTTCTAAAGATCTCTGGCAACTATAATTAACTTTACAACAACAAGAAACTCACCTGAAATAGCAAACCTAAAGAAAAGATTGTGAATAGAAGAATAGGTGCTAAGGTCTGCTGAATACTTCAAAATATTGAGTCCTGTCTTCAAACCCCTCCCACCTGGAGTTCAGTCTGAAATCATGAAGGACATTGATAAAAAAAATGTCACACTTGCCACCTGCCACTCCCCAGAGCCATTTCTTCTCTGGCCTCCATCCCCTTTTCTAGCTCCCAGATTCTTCCACCCTTTCATTGTAGATTCTTTCCTTTATCACCAGGGAGGGCTGACAATTGTTGAGAGGAGAGAGGTCCCTGAGAGCCAATTACGGATTGTTGGTGAGCAGCCTTATGAACAAGAAATATCAGCCACCTGAGACATTCATTTGTCTTTTTCCAGAGGAAGTTCCTTAACTGTTGGCTTCACCAAAAGCAGAGCAGAAAAAATGTCACATGGGAACCCATTTTTCCATCTCCATGAGAACCAATGCTCTCCACCAAGGATCTCCTAACTCCAAGTATCCCTTTCAGAATTCATCACCCCATTGATCTAAGTTCTCTGCAGCATCCTTAAACTACACCACCAATAGTTGTCCTCCAAAAGACTTTTTTAGTCTTCACTCCCCACCCCATAACCATCACTTAATCTCATTATTCCTGGCAACTCTCAACAGAAACTACTCATAGTAGTAGCATTTTATACAGCTTATCAAAGTCTTGTCAAAGTTGGGCCTTCTTTAAAGGTAGTATTGCTGACATGTCATTGCAAAGTCCAAATATTTATTTCAGTGGCCTATTTTAGTTATTGATGCAACACAGGTTAACAATTATATGATTTAGAGATAAAGGATCTCCCCTACATTGTGACTGCATCCGCATGCCATCTTCCTCCGCATGCCATCTTCCTCCTCTACAGTCTATTGTGTTCCCTCCCCACTTTTCCCCCATCCTCAACTTCCTTCTCTGGTAGACAAGCCCAAGCCTGCCTCACAACTCTCTCACTGTTCGCTTCTGTGAAGTTGCTATAGAAATCAGGTTTCTCATCCAAATGTGTGTTCGGACACATATTTCTGAGTCTGACCTTTACTTCATGTAAGTTCGAGGCAGTCAGGGCAAGGTTGGGCTGGGAACCTTGACTCTGGGGCTGTTACTGTCTGCATACCCGGGGCCTCCTAACCTTGAGCCTCCTAAAGTTTGGGAACTACCTGCAATCTGGGAACTGATAAGCGTCATTGATGAATCAGTTTCTGAAAAGCAGCTTCCATGTCCTGCTTACCTGTGTTCCCCAGCAAGTGAACCACACCTGGGAGAGCAATAGAATTTTTACCTGTCAGAAAATTTGCCTGACTATCACTTAACTGCACCAAAATTTTCATCTTGGTACTAAACCCTGGACCAAAACTTTCACTTCAATCCCACTTTCTCTCTGACTAACAAATAAGCACAGAAATCCCCTTCCCTGAACCAATGTAAGGGCTTGATATTTTGCCACCATATATTTTTTATTGACGTGTAATACAGTTTTTATTTTAGCTTCAGATGTATATAATAATGATTTTATATTTGCATACCTTACAAAATGATCATTATAAGTTCTCTTAACAATTTTCATTTGTGCAGTCCACACTATTTATTAGAGGCCCCATGCCATACACTTGCAGATCCTTTCCTTATTTTGTAGTTGGAAGTTTGTTCTTCTTGATCCCTTTACCTATTACATCTACCCATCAATCTTCCACACCTCTAGTCAACAACAGTCTGGTTTCTGTCTCTATGATTTGATGGTTTTTTATGCATTTTGGCTTTTTAGGCTCTACTTATAAGTGAAATAATATGGTGTTTGTCTCTGTCTGACTTATTTCACTTACCATAACACCCTCTTGGTATATTCATGTTGTTACAAATAGCAAGGTTTCGTTCATTTTCATGGTTGAGTAGTATTCCATTGTTGAGATGTGTGGTTTGTGTATCTATGTATGTGCATGTATCTTCTTATCCATTCACCTATTCATAAATACCTAGATGTTTCCATATCTTGGCCACCATAAGCTAGTCTAGTTTTTCTCAGGCCTGCGTTACTTCCTCCATTCCTTCATACCAAAACCACACAAAGACAACACAAAAGAAGCAAACTACAAGCCAATCTCCCTGTATATTCATGTAAAAATCCTTAATAAAATCCCTGTCAATAGAATCAAGCAATACATGAAGAGGATAATACACCACAACCAGGTGAAATTTACTCCAAAGGCACAAGAGTGGTTCCACATCTGAAAATCAATTAATGTAATCCAACACATCAACAAAAAAGGAAAATAAAAGTCATATGATCATTATCAATAGATTTTAAGAAAGCATTTGACAAAATTCAACACTCAGTTATAATGAAGGCCTTTGAAATTCTTGGGATAGAAGCAACATACCTTAACATGAGAAAAGCCATCTGTCGAAAACCCACAACCAATATTATTCTCAATGGTGAAAAGCTGAAAGCGTTCCATTTAAGACCTGTAACAAGACAAAGTTATCTTGTTACAGGATTCTCACCACTGCTTTACAATATAATATTGGAAGTCTTAGCCAGAACACTAAGACAAGCAAAAGATATACAAGTAATCTACGTAGGGAAAAAACAATTTAAATTTTCATTATGTGCAGACAATAATAACTTACATAGATAATCCTAAAAAGTCCATAGTAAAACTGTTTAAAATAATAAACCAATTTAGTAAAGTAGCAGGATACAAAATCAACACACAAAAACCAGTAGCTTTCCAATAGCTTTCATTAGTCAAGCTGAAGAAGAAATTAAGAAAACCATCCCACATACAATTGACTCCAAAAAAAAAAAAAAAACCTGGGAATAAACTTAACCAAGGAGGTAAGTGACCTCCTTTACAATGAAAATTATAAAATATTGTTAAAGAAACAGAAGAAGACACAAAGGGATGGAAAGATATCCCCTGCTCGTGGGTTGGAAGAATTGACATTATTAAAATGGTCATTGTACTGAAAACAATTTACCAATTCAGTGCAATTCCCATAAAATTCTAAATGACATTCTTCAAAGAAATAGAACAAATATTAATGAAATTCATATGAAGCCACAAAAAAAACTTAATACCAAAGCTCTCCCAACGAAAAAGAAGAAAGGGGCCATCACAGTGCCAGACCTCAGACTATTACTATCAAGCCATAGTAATTTAAACAGTATGGGACTGGAACAAAAACAAAGAAAAAAGTGAAATAGAGTAGAAAACCCAAAAAGAAAAGCATATATATATATAGACAGAGAGAAAATCTTTGATAAAGGAGCAAAGAATATTCAATGGAACAAGGACAGTTTGCTGGATAAATGGTGCCTGGAAAACTGAACCACCAAGTGCAAAGGAATGAAGCTAGACTTGCAAAGGAGGTAGCTAGCTACCTCACACCATTCACAAAAGTCAACTCATAATGAATAAAAAATTGAACATAAGACCTAAAGCCATAGAATATTTAGAATAAAATATTGGTAATACACTACATGAGGACCCTCCCTGGTGGTGCAATGGGTTAGGAAGCAGCACTGCAAGCTAGCCACACATGCTTTAGTGCAAGTTGGCTCCATTGGTTATGATCCACATGATACAGCAGACCTCTCCTGTCTTGCCCACTGCTCCCCTCAGCAGATTATCTGCCTGGTCTGCTCCCCACTCTGTCTCTGGTGAATCTTCTCACCACCTCTATACCTATGGCCAGTACCCCAATCCTTATGCATACATAAATAAATCTTTAAAAAAAAAAAACACTACATGACATACATCTTAGTGACATCCCCCAAAGCAAAGAAATGAAGGAAAAGATGAACAGCTCGTATTACATCAAACCAAAAGGCTGCTATGCGGCAAAAGAGACACTAACCAAAACAAAGAGACACCCCACCAGCTGGGAGAAATGTTTTGCATTCCATTCAGCTGATAAGGAAGTGATCACAAAGAACTCAGTAACTCAACAAAAACAAAATAAACTGAAAAGCTCAAAAGACACTTCTCCAAAGAGGAAATGCAAATGGCCAAAAGGCAAATGAAAAAGTGTTCAACATTACTTATAAACAGGGAGATGCAAATCGAAACCACAATGAGATACCACCTCACACCAGCCAAGTGTTAAACATATTTAAAAAGCTAGCAACAACAAATGTTGTTGAGAATGTAGAATAAAAGGAACTCTCTTCCACTGCTGGTGGGAATGCAGATTGGTTCAAACACAATGGAAAACTGTGTGGAGTTTCCTCATGCTACTGAAAATGGAGCTTCCAGATGACCTGGCAATTCCATACATAAAAAAAACACAAAAACATTACTTCAAAAGGATACTTGCATTCATATGATTACTGCAGTACTATTTAAAATAGGTAAGACATTGAAATAGCCCAAATTAGATGACTAGAACAAGAAGATGTGGGATATCTACACAATGGAATACTACTCAGCAATCAAAAAAGATAAGCTCATGCCCTTCACAGCAACATTGATGGAACTGGAAGAGATTATGCTAAGTGAAATAAGTCAGAAGGAAAAAGAAAAATACCAAATGGTTTCACTTATAGGCAGAATATAGAGGAACCAAATAAGGGATCCAGAAAAAAAAATTAATAAATTAAAAACAAAATTAACAAACAGGGCAGGGGGAAAGAGAATGATCAAAACAGGGAAGGGGAAAGCACAAGGGACTCTGGTGATGATTCACAAGTTAATTAATAGTAAGAATTTTAAGGGGACTACACCTTAGAAGAGAAAGCATAGAGTGTACAAAAATAATGATGTAAAAATATTCGCAAATAAAATTAATTAAATTTAAAAAGCAGAAATTACAAGTGCTGATAAGGGTGTGGAGAAAAGTAATCCCTTGTTCACTGTTCTAGTTTATCCCCTATAGAAAATAGCATGGAGTTTTCTGAACTATTAGAAATAGATCCACTATATAATGTAGCAATTCTACTCCTAAGTATCTATTTGAACACCAAAATATCTAATTCAGAAGGAAACTTGCATTCCCATGTCCACTGCAGCACTGTTTACAAGAGTCAAGTTATGGGAACCATGATCCACACACATTCACATACACACATACACACTCACATATACACACTCACATATACACACTCATATATACACACTCACATATACACACTCACATATGCATACACACAGTGGGATATCATTCAACTATAAGAAAAATGAACTGTTGCCATTTGCAACATACGGATAAAATCTGAGGGAATAATGTTAAGCAAAATAAGTCAGAAGAAGAAATGCAAAAATAAGATGGTTTCACTTATAAGTAGACTATGGAGAACTTTTTTAAATGGGTTGGTCAAAACCAAACTAAAAAGAAACCCCAGAAATCAGGTTGTAGAACTGAAACTAAAAACCAGGAAGGAGAGAAGGAAAACAAAGCAGGGAAGGAACCCATGAGTGACGGTGCAGTCCGAACCTTGCCCCAGCGTGAGCGGGATGGTGACGTTCATCTTGGCGGTGATATACTTTCCCGTGACTGGGACTAACATACCGCGTTGTAAACCAATGTTACCTCAATAAAAATAAAGCGAAAGAGGCCCTCCCTGGTGGCGCAGCGGGTTAAAGCGCAGCACTAAGAAGTTAAAGCCACTTCAGCATATGTTCGATCCCCACCCAGGAAGTGATCCACATGGCGCAGCAGCCCCTGACCCGCCCACTGCTCCCCTCAGCAGTGTACTTCCTCTGTCTGCCCGTTCTGCTCCCCACTCTGTCTCTGGTGAATCCTCTCACTGCCCTTGCACCTCTGGCCTGTACCCCAGTTCTGTATGCACAAATAAATAAATCTTTTTTAAAAGTAAAAGAAATCAGACTACAAAAAGCACATACTTTATTACTCCATTTATATAATCCTCTAGAAAAGGCTAATTTATAGTCACAGAAATTTGATCAAAGTTTGTTTGGGAATAGAAGAGGTGAAAGGCAGAAATTGTGATGGAATATGAGGAAATTTTAAATCAAAAATATCCAGATCATGACTGGTTATGATTTCTTGGGTGTATACAAATAACAAAGCCTATTAAATTTTACATTAAAATATATGCAATTTATTATGTCAATTATATCTACAAAGAACTTTCAGAAAAAAGTTATTGTTTATATGATAAAAGTATATTTATTCCCAGCATTGAAACATGAAATTTTTCCTCAGAGTTTCATAACGTTTCTTATAATCCTCCTCAATGTAAACCATGGTAGAACGTCAAAACAATATTTATCAAGAACAGCTCTATGAAGGCTTTTGTGGGGTGTGTAAAGGTGGGAGGTAGAAAACAATGCATTTATGTGTGCAGGTCCTTGCTGGTCTGCTTTAGTCTGCAAAATCTATTTTATCAATCCTTCAGGCAATCCTTCCCTAATGTCCTTTCAATTTGAGGTCTTCCCTCAATATGAGGTCTTTATAAGTACTAAGGAACAGAAGGAACAGTAGTTTTGAGATTTTACTCATTTATATGTATATAGGTTATAGGAATATATTTAAACTGGGTTGAGCTCCTCTTGAAAATCAAGGACCCAGACAATTCGTGTGACTCCAGAGAAAGCCAGACCACCCCTCTGGGTGGTCTGATGGCAGATGGGAAGCATGTGACCATTGATTACCTTTTGTTTTGAGTATTTCCCTACATTGCACTGCTCTCTGAGTTTTGTGAGAATCAGTCTTGTCTCCCCAACCAGGTATAAGTACCATCTGGGCAAATCAAACCCTGTGGTTACTTGGTATTCATCACAGGGCCCCAGAAGGCTTTCCATAAATGATTGCAAAATTGAATAAAGCATTGGAATTTTTTAAAAGAATGTGCATTATATGTGCATTCCTCTGAGACATCTTTTTAAATTATGTGAGCTCATTTCTTTTTTTTTTTTTTGCATATTTTTGACACTCGTGCTTTGTCGTTATGTTTGCTCTAGTGTCTGGGTGTCTTTGTCTCTGTGCAGGGGCAGCTTTCTGCTGCAGTGGTGAGTGTAATTTCCTACTTCTTTTTGCTTTGGGTTAGCAGTGCAATTGACATTCCCAGAATACCCTTCTCTCCCACAAAATCACCCAATGTGGGGTGGATATTATCTTCCATATTACCTGTCTCTCTCTCTAAAAAAGCATTTATTGAGACATTATTTTTGCTAGACATTAAATTTGGTGGCTTACAAGTCTATAAGTTCTCATGAAGCCCCCCAAAAATAAAGTTTGTTATTATCCTAATTTTATTATAAGGAAATTAAAAGATTACATCATTCTTCACAGCCAGTCAGAAGACTTGAGTTTAAGTTTGGTATTAAAATCTATTCTCTTAATCCCCATGTCACACTGATTCCTTGAGAACCCACCACCACTGAAACTGATGTAACCCCCCTCCTCACTTCTTAAGAATTTTGCTCTTTACCTGGTAATCGGTTTAATTAGGTATAATTATTGTGGTAATCTATTAACCAGCAGTGCTACCCAGAAAAAAAATGCTTTACTTTGGATTACAAATGCTAAATTACTTTAAGTGTCATCAGTGTACCTGGAAATATTACTTGATCGTCTGATATGAATAATATTTTGTGACTTCTCCTTACTTGTCAACTTGCTCTGCTCCTTAGAGCAAGATTACAAATGCTAAATTACTTTAAGTGTCATCAGTGTACCTGGAAATATTACTTGATCGTCTGATATGAATAATATTTTGTGACTTCTCCTTACTTGTCAACTTGCTCTGCTCCTTAGATATGATCCTTCATGTGAGTTTCTAGTTTCTTACAATAGAAGGTACAATAGACTGTAGCTGGTGGGGGTGGGCTGTGTGAATAGGGAGCTTAGCTCCAGTAATTCTTACTTGCTAAGTAAATCTGTCTTCCTGACAGACTGGCCCTCTCCCAAGGTCAGGGCTAAGCCTTTTCTTTTTGAAGGTTTGGAGTTGACTGGGAGTGGCATTATTATCATCATCCCTAGTCAAATGTCTACCGGCCTTATTCTTTGAATGGTCCTTTTTAAAGCAGCTTTGACATCAGCATTCCGAAGACTGTAGATAATGGGATTGAGGATGGGGGTGACCACAGCATAGAAAAGAGATAGCAACGGGTCAGTGGCTGGATCATAGCTGGCCTTAGGGCGGATGTAGATAAAGATGGCAGTGCCGTAGAAGAGGGAGACCACAATCAGGTGCGAGGAGCACGTGGAGAAGGCCTTGCGGCGACCTGAACGGGATGGAATCCTGTATATGGTAGCCAGAATATGCCCATATGAGCCCAGGATAAGGCCAAAGGGGCAGAGGATGATGAGGGCCGCTGCCAAGATAATTTGCAGTTCATTGAGTGAAGTGTCTCCGCATACTAACTGCAGGATGGGTTGGATCTCACAGAAGAAGTGTGGGATGGCATTGGGACCACAGAAGGGCAAGGAGAAGATGAAGGAGGTGTGACCCAGCCCCACCAGAGCACCACAGGCCCACGCTGACCCAGCTAGCTGTAAGCACATCCTACGGTTCAGCAGCAGCGGGTAGCGAAGTGGTTCACAGATGGCCGCATAACGGTCATAAGCCATGGCGGCCAGGAGGCAACACTCTGTGGCGCCAAAAAATAGAAAGAAGAACATTTGGAGAGCACAGCCAGAGCGAGCGATGTGGCGCTGACCTGTGAGGAGGTGGTGCAGCAGCAGGGGGACCGTGACAGACGTGTAACAGATCTCCAGGGCTGAGAGAATCCGAAGGAAGAAGTACATGGGGGACTGGAGGGCAGCGTCCACTGAAACCAGAGTCACGATGAGAAGGTTCCCCGTCACCGTGAGCAAGTAGACAGTGAGAAAGACAGAGAAGAGCAGGCCCTGGAGGTGAGCCAGGTGGGAGAAACCTACCAGAATGAAATCAGTCACCACAGAGATGTTTGTGTTCATCCTGCTTACATCCCTGCTGACAGAAGGATGAAAGAAAACGCTGAGAGAGCCACAGTTATGGAACTGTTAGGTGGGCGGAGACGGCACGTTTCTGTAGAAGATCCCCACGACGTGGAATGCGATTCTGTCATGGAAATTCTCTCCTACTGCCGCCTGGCCTTGAGGCGCCATGAGTCCTGACTGAACTTCTGGCGTAGTTCCCTCACCTGATCTCTTGCTGTGAGCACCTACTTCTGCAGTGCACGCTCAGTTCCGCGTTTAGTTTCTCTCCGCGGGCCGGAGTACATCATTCTAGCCTCCCTTTTTCTTCTCGCCATTTCCCAGACCTTCTTCCCACGTGACAGAGGACAGAGTTTCTCTCCCAGCAGATTTTTTTTCCTGCTCAGTCAAAATTTGTTTTGTATTGAGACATAAAAAAACCCCAAGTCAAAGGAATTGTCTCCCTGTTCTTCTCCCATTTGAGGGCTTCTATTTCTTTTTCTTTCCTCTTTCCACGTGTTTTCTTTTCCTTTCCTCTCAGCTTGTCCGCTCTTTGCCCAATTTTCACCTTAGTTTCCTTTTCTGACTCTCGTCAGTTACCATTTCCCTTGAGTTTCTCTCCGTTACCATTTTGTCATTAGCTAACTTTCATTGTTTTCAAGGAAAAGAAATTTCAAAACTCGTCTTTTTTAGGCTTTTGTAGGAATTTAAGCAGTTCTGTTACCCAAATGTGCAAAGATATCTCTAGTTACTAAAACTATTTTAGAAGGAGATGACAAAACCTTTTTTGGTTGCCTATCTCTGTATTTTACAACCTCACAAATTCATCCCCTTATATTATAACCATATATAATATAAATGTAAATCCCAAAACCATATATAAAATTCCACAAGTTCACACTACATACTGCATTTCTAAATACAAGCAAAGTATAATATTTAAATAGCCCAATATTTTAAGATTCTAGATTCATATAAGGTCACTAGTAAATTGTGTGCTGCATATCCATACATATATCATTATGAATAACACAGAAAGTGAAAACGCATAGAAATATAAACAAACCTAGAGATACAGTTAAACAGATAGATAAATCCAAATTCTCTGCAAAATAGTAACATATTCAAGAATGTATATTAAAAATGCAAGCTCACACACAGATACTCTTGTAATTGCAGGGTCTTTGGCCCATTCTTCTAAGTGGCTTTTACAGAATTTTCCAGAAGATATTCTCTGAATAAAATCTTTCTACTTGAAGAAATAACCAGTGATAAAGGCAGACAGTACTATAATAGATGACTTGTTTATTTTCTAGAAATGGATAATAGATCCCTCATGAGAAAGGTGCTCTTATATTTGGTATCTTTTTAAGTAAGGTCTCTGAAGACCTAAGTCTCCAAGTATATTTGACTTTCCAATGGGAGGGCAGCTTCACCTAACTAATTAATCTGTTATTTGGTTCTGTTTCTTTTATTGCAAAAGTGTTGAGTGACCTGTCAAAAACATTTCAAACAAAATGTCCAGGGCTGTTGTTTCCCATTAGCTGGTTATTTGTTTGTTTAATGAATACCATTGCTTTATACTCTTGTCAATATTTTGACAGGATAGGATTTGTTCCCTCAGGGGTAGTTAAAATCTCTCTCCCACCACCACTACAGCTCTCTCCACCACCATACTCCACTTCCCTCTCCCCTCCAGTGCCACCCTGGGCTATCTTTTATCCTTTCTCTTGTTTTCTTCTTTTCATTTCTGTAAATGTCTGAATATACTCATAAAATGTAATAAGGTACATTTAGCTCATTATTATATATGTTATTCAGGAATCAATTTATTTTATCATCATTTATGCAGTCCCTTCTATCTTTCAGTCATTCTACAGAATAACAGAATATAAAAGAGAAAAAACATAATATTGACCTTAGTGAATTCATAAGTGCCATTTTCTTGGAAAATTGTTCCTAATTTCTCATTTTTATCTTTTTATTCATCATATGAGAACTTCGCACAACCACTTGAATTTGTTTTTGTACATTTTCATTGATCTGATAAAGCATATGTGTCAGGTATGATGATAAAGCTTAGAATGTTTTCAAGATATGTAGCAACCACTTTAGAAATAAGCCCTGAACTCAAACTGATTAAAATAATTTCATTGATCGATTATTATAAAGAAGTTCAAGATTTACTTAAAGCGGATCTACTTGGTTTCAATTCCTTTGTATCGGTCCCTTTTATTACGTTTGGCTGAAAGTAATGGAAATTCCAGTGATTGCAAAAATATGCACAAATCTGTTTATCTTTCCCTGAAATGTCTGAGGTTGTGTGGCT
>NW_004567147.1:470457-478761 GCF_000260355.1 Condylura cristata | reverse complement strand
TCTGCTCCCCACTCTGTCTCTGGTGAAGCCTCTCACCGCCCCTGAGCCTCTGGCCTGTACCCCAGTTCTGTATGTACAAATAAATAAATCTTAAAAAGAAAAAAAATCATCCTGAATCAGTTCCAGACGTGAGAGTGATTATGACAGCCAGCTGATTCCAGACCTCAGCCCTCTTATTACCTCTAGTCTTTATTACTCAATCTTTATTCCTTTAATTGAGTTCCTTCACTGTGAAGTCAAGACAAGACATCCTGCTCAACCCTATTGAAATTGCTGGCCCAAAAACTTCATAAATTTAACAAAATACAGTAAAATAATTTTTGGTTTTGGAGCTTTACATTTTTTCATTTTTGTACACTGTTCAATTTGATTTCTTCTCTCAGGTGTAATCCACGAAATCCACCAAGACACCCATGAACCATCACCATAGTGTCTTGTGGCCTTCCCTTCCATTTTGCCCCCTCTCCCTCCCCCATGTCTGTTATGTCTGTTGTATGCCTCAAATCTATTGTCTGCCTGCAAGTTCCGTCTTTTTTGGGGGAGGGGGGGCTTTTTTCGGTTTCCCTATATACCTCTTGTAAGTGAAACCATCTGATATTTTTCTTTTTCCTTCTGACTTATCTCACTGAGTAGAAATCCTTCCAGCTCCATCCATGTTGCTGTGAATGGCACATGGCATTTTATCTTTTATTTAATGAATAGTATTCTGAATAGTATTCCATTGTGTATATACACCACATCTCCTTGATCCAGTCATCTGTTTTGAGGCATTCAGGTTGTTTCCATATCTTAGCTATATAATAAAATCATTTAAGTACATAGGTTTGAAAATTATTTTATTACATAGTAATAGCATCCAGAACACATTTTGGGGTTTCAACTGGGATCATATTCTAACAAAACCTTGATATATGGCATTGATTTTGGGAATAAGTAGCAAGTGAAAGATGGAAGGAATTTTGGAAGATTTGTGGTGAAGAATGTGGAATAATGTTAAAGGTGAGGCAAATGTAATTGTGAACTGGAAAAAAAGATGTTATGTAGTGGCATAAAATTTGTCAAAACAACCTAACTGCATAAAATAGATGAGTGCATCAGGAAACTGTGATATATATGTATAATGGAATATTATACATATATAAGAAAAAAATAAAATCTTGACAGTTGTAGAACTGCTAAGTGAAATAAATCATGATAAGAGAGACAAAAAATGTATGTTCTCACTTATATGTGGATTATAAAGAAATTAAACAAAGGATCAAATAAAGCCAAAACAAATAAAAAATCCTAGAAATTAGAATGTAGATCTGTAGATTCTTTTGGGTTCTCTGTTTATGGCTTCTGTGAAAAATGATAACTCTAATGCTTTTGAAATTTGTATTTTTTAACATCTTTTTCCTTTCTCTGACTAGGATTTCCAATACTATATTGAACATTAATAGTCACAGATTACATCCTTGTATGATGCTGTTCTCAGTGGAGATTTTTTTCAGTTTTTCACCTTTGAATATATTAGCTGTATGTTTGTCATAAATAAATTTCACTTTATTGAAGTATGCTCCTTCTTTCCCTAGCAGAGTAAGGAAGAGAAGAAATTAGATTTTATACTTAAATTAGCCTGGTATCTAATTCTTAAGTTCATGAAAGAATTTAACCTTTATACAAATTATAAAACCAATTCTATTTGTATATTGCCTTAATTTTATAAGCATCTATTTTAATGATATTTAAGTTTGATTTTTTAAATAAGATATTTAAAACTTTATTTTTAAGGAAGTGGACAAACTCTTACTTTATGCTCATATATCAAATTTATTTCAAACCATGTAAAATTTATTTTCAAATATTCAATTGAATGTATATTTTAAGTTAATTTTATATGTTGTTGATTCAAGTAAGTGAAATGTGAAAATAAGAAAATGGAATGAAAACTGTGTACTTCAGAGTTTAAATTGCATTAATGAATAATATGATTAAATAAATAAGTCACAGTATTGGGCCCTCCCTGGTGGTGCAGCAGGTTAAAGTGCAGCACTAAGAAACTAAAGCCACTTCAGCACAAGTTCGATCCCCACCCAGGAGGTGACCCACATGGAGCAGCAGACCTCTCCTGACCCCTGCAGCTCCCACAGCATTGTACTTCGTCAGTCGGCCTGTTCTGCTCCCCACTCTGTCTCTGGTGAATCCACTCATCGCCCCTGCACCTCTGGCCTGTACCCTAGTTCTGCATGCATAAATAAATAAAATCTAAAAAAAAAAAAAAATCACAGGATTGGCCCTCCCATGTACCCATGGAGTGCAGCAGGCTAAAACTCAGCACTGCAAGCCAGCCACAGTCCCTTCAGCGCGAGTTGGGTCCCTGCCCAGGAGGTGATCCACATGGCACTGGACTTCTCCTGGCCTGCCTGCTGCTCCCCTCAGCAGTGTACTTCATTAGTCTGCCTGTTCTGCTCCGTGTTCCATCTCTGGTGAGTCCTCTCACTGTCCCTGCACCTCTGGCCTGCACCCAGTTCTGTAAGTATAAATAAATTTTTTTAAAAAAAAATACACATTTAAAAAGAAGTGACAGTATTTTTAGGGTGGAAAAAATACTGTGAATAGATATATGAAGTCAATGGTATTAGAATAAAAATAGACACATCCCAGTGGAATAGAACTGGACACCCAGATATAAGCTCATTGCAAGAACCATAGATAATTTCACCAACTTTGCTTTCTCTGGCTTCTCATGTGGCACCATCACTGATTCTCCTTCCTGGGGTGGCAGAACTTTTGAATCCGAAATACCAACACTTTCAATGCTTCTTTAACATCCTTGTTGCGGAGCGTATAGATGAGTGGATTGAGAAGTGGGGTGATAACTGAGTAGAAGATGGACACAATCTTATTGCTACTTGACTCATACTTCACAGCTGGGCGGACATACATAAATATGAGTGTGCCAAAATAGATGGTGATCACAGAAAGGTGGGCTGTGCATGTGGAAAAGGCCTTGCGCCGGGCAGCAGCAGAAGCCATGCCTAGAATTGTGACCAGAATTTTAGCATAAGAAGCCATGGTAAAGACCAGGGCACCTAGGATAATGACAGTACTAAATGTATAGCCCACCACTTGGATGGTATATGTGTCTGTGCAGGAAAGGCGGAAAATCTGATCAGCATCACAAAAGAAGTGGTTGATCTGGTTTGGGGTACAGAAGGATATTTGTGCAAGTAGAAATGAGGGGAACATAGGGCAGAGGAATCCTACAGACCAACAGACTCCAGCCAGAGTTCCACACGTTTGGGGACTGAGCAGCAGTGGGTAGTGGAGAGGTCGGCAGATGGCAGCGTAACGGTCAAAGGCCATTGTGGTGAGAATGAAAAGCTCAGTGGCAGCCAGAGAGAAGAAGAAGTAGTACTGGGTGATGCAGCTGGGAACTGAGATGATGCCTTTGGAAGTGAGAAAGTTGGCCAACATCTTGGGCACAGTGACCGTGGTGTACCAGAATTCTACTAAGGAGAGATTGCAGATGAAGAAGTACATGGGAGTGTGAAGGCGGCTATCCAAGGCCACAATGAGCAAAATTAGCACGTTGCCCGCCAGGGACAAGAGGTATACAAGGAGGAAGAAGGAAAAGTAGAGTAGTTGGAGACTTGGGGAGTTGGAAAATCTCAGGAAGACAAATTCAGTGACCAAAGTGCGATTGGCTTTTTCCATTCAGCCTGGTAAGTCAACTGGACCAGGAGAAAAGTGGGTGTGTGAAGATGCTAAAATATCCTTAGACATGTGGTTTTGTCTCCAGTTCTCACCCACCTTTGGTACGTGCACACAGTCCCATTATTCCTCTTCATTCACTTCTTGGCTGCCTTTTGATTTTTCCAAAGCAGAGAATATTTTGCCTATTGATAAGGATACAAGACTGCCTTTCTCCTCTCATTGAAGAAGGTCATTAAGTACCACATTCCACAGTATGGAAATTTCAAAATATATAAAATTGTTTTTATATTGATTCAAGGATTTAGCATCGAATGCTTCTACTATAGCTGGAGTGGATATGTAACATATTCATACCTGTACCCAGTTATATATCAAACTGTTTTTATTGATAACAATTTTTAAACCATATTTTAATGTTGTTAAGTTATTATCTCTAAGGATTATTTCGTGTGTACCCTTGAGGCTCTAACCTAAGATTCCTTAGGCTTATATATGGAATCTTACTGCTTTGTCTGTTCTAAACAGAGAACCTAGCCTCTGACTATGCTTCATATCATCAGATATCTGAAGGTAGAAGGGTTCTTGTATCTCCTTCTGTATATCCACAAAAAAGGGTAAAGATATTTTATGTGGATTCTGGATTCTGAGTAGTAGAGAGCTTGCACAATTGATAGTAAGGTTAGAAATATATTTTAAAGTAAAAAATGACTTCAGTCTTGAACTTCCAAGTCAAATTTTGAGATTTGATTAGATTCCTCAAAAGAACAACTTTGATAGGTATTGAAACCCAAAGTGATTTTTTAAAAAATCTCCGAAGATACTGAGGCTTTCTGAGTTAAAGTTAACTTTGGGGCGAATGAAGATAATAGTGCTGATATTATCAAAACAAGAATCTGAAATAGATTTCCAATTCTTGAAGATTTCTTCTTTTGAAGTATCTCTAAAGAAGAACATATTAAGAATATTTATCATTAGTAATTCAGTTAATATAGCATGTTGAAATAATTGAGAAATTGTTTAGATACTATGTAAAATTAAAAATATGCAAAATCGAATATTTAATATGATGTACTGTATACCTCCAAAATATCAGATTGCCAATGATTTTTTTAAATTTAATGTCTCCCAATTTTTATAATAAACATTTTAATTTAAGCAATTCTTTTATTTTGCTATTAAAATATTTGTTTTATTTACTTGGAATATATTGTTAGTTGGGAATTAACACATTAACTTCTCAAATCTATAATTTGAGAAGTATCAAAAACAAAACAAGAATCATCTGAGTTTTTCATTAAGGGATAAATCCTATTTATAGTAGAGTGTTTACTTAAAGGCCCTCTTAATTGTGTGCCTGTATTTATACACATACTTGTATACACATGTGCACACATATACAAAAGTGAACCATTGAAACTACTAAAAGAAATATTATATTTGTTGATCTTTAATTTTATTTTTTCCATGGGTCAAAGGAGCATTAAGGGTGGTGGTGGGGAAAACTGATAGCTTCTACCACCAACTAGAAAACCCTAATATGTGTCACACATTTCATACTTATTTTCAAATAAGAAAATGCAATAAATGTGGAATTTTTAAAAAATTGCATTCTCCTTCCCTCAGGGTCCAAGTTTCCCTACTATCTCTTTTGTTCATGATGGTTAAACACTTCCAGTTTCCCTTGCTGGGAATATGAATTCATGGGCCTCCTTAGTGGCCAAATGTTAAGTCTTAGGCTGTTATTGCTATGGCCTGAGTTCATCCTGGGCCAGGGAGCTGACCCGCATGGCGCAGCAGACCTCTCCTGTCCTGCCCACTGCTCCTCTCAGCAGTGTATTTCAGTAGATTTGCCTGTCTTGTGCTCCCCACTTTGTCTCTGGAGAATCCTCTCACCCCTTGTACCTCTGGCTTATACCCCAATTCTTCTATGCATAGATAATTAAAAATAAATTTTGTAATGAATTCATGATCAATTATCTTTCTGTCTCTCCTTTTTACATCCCCCATCATTCTTTTGAAAAAAATCCGCTGTTATATTCCAATTACCTCCTTCATTTTTGTTCTTATTACTACAGTTTTACAAAAATCCTGGTCCTGGAGATAGAG
Organism: Condylura cristata; assembly: GCF_000260355.1. Taxonomy (NCBI): domain Eukaryota; kingdom Metazoa; phylum Chordata; class Mammalia; order Eulipotyphla; family Talpidae; genus Condylura; species Condylura cristata. The sequence continues at coordinate 472,956 of NW_004567147.1, read as the reverse complement.
CACAGTGGCTATGGGGAGACTGGGTGCTTTAGTGTGGGTGCACTGTGGTCACTACACGTGAAGGGAGAGATCCTGTATTTCTAAAATACTAACAGAATTGTAAGACAATGGTATTTTAATAAAAAATAATAATTTAAATCCTTTTCATCATTCACCTTGACTAATCCAACAGCTTCCTTAAAGTAATCAGTCACATTTATACTCAGTTATCAGTTTTCCTATTTTTTCACCAGTGTCACTCTTAGTTATGCCTAAAATCTTTATTCATTTCATATTATTGAAGAATAATCGCTGTAATTATTGAGATTTCTGGAACCACAGATTAGCTATGTTCCAAATAAATTTAATATAATCCACAAATACTATATTAGTAAAAAATCTGTAAAAAAAAAAATCTGCAAAGTGTGTATGATTATCTACTGCATACACATAAAAATTGACTCAACGTATTTAGTAAGAGATGAAAGCATGGGCCCTCCCTGGTGGCACAATGGGTTAAAGTGCAGCACTGTGAAGCTAGCTGCAGCTACTTCAGTGCGAGTTCAATCCCTGGTCCTGGAGATGTCTCACATGGTGCAGCAGAATTCTCCTGTCTCACCCACTGCTCCCCTCAATGGTGTACTTTGTCGATCTGCCTGTTCTGCTCCCCACTCTGACTGTGGTGAATCCTCTCATACTCCCACACCTCTGACTTAAACCCCAGTTCTGTATGCATAAATAAATAAATAAATCTTAAAAAAAAAAATGGAAACATGACTCAAATCCATGCTTTGTTGTCTTGAGTTCACAAATACTTCTATAAATGGTTGCCCAGATGACCAGGTCCAAACTCCTGAGTAGAGCATGAAAGATCCTTCACAATCTGTACCTCATCTACCTTTCAGTCTCATGAGTCACCTCCAACATCAAACTTTTGTAATGTGACTGTACAAAGTTCTTCACAGTTTTCATTTCATACTTCTATACCTTTGCAAACATTCTACTCACCTAAAAATTCACTTTTATCGATCAAAACTCATGTTGAATTTGACCTCTTCTATGAAAACATTCACCCTTGTTCATCAGATAGATCCTTATCTTTGGTACTTTCTAAGGGCAATTTAACTTGTTCAAGTGACCTAGCAAAATGCTCATGATATATATGTTTATGTCTATTTTCGAGCTTCTTGAAATCAGAAGCTCTGTTTTTCATGTTTGTATTCTCAAAGTCTAGGATACTGCCTGGGAAACATACCAGTAAAAACTGAATATTGACTGGGGAAATTAATTAAATTTCTTTCTAATTGTTATCCTCTTTTTATCTTCCCCAAGGTGTCCTGTGTTTCCTATCAGATGGATTTTCCTATATACACCTTTCAGAAATCCTTTTCTTAAAACATAATGAACATCATATAACATACAATATCAAGTTCTAATTCATTTGGTTAGCATTCTTTTCCAGATGCAAAATCTCCTCCTACATCATCTGTCTATAAAAGTATATTTTTAAGTCTATCAGTAGGCCTACTGATTTTTCAGAGAAAATCCGAATTTTTTTCTGAGAGACAGCTCTTTCCCAGAAGGGATTGCTGCAAAATTGTATAGGAGACCTAGTGGGGGAATGACCTCTCCACTTCTCCAGTTCCCAGTTTATTTAAAGGAAGAAAGTTTTTTCAAATGAGTTACCCCCATCTAAGAACTTCCTATGGAATAAGGAGTATGTTTTCAATTTGTCTTCCTCCTTGATACCAAAAAAAAAAAAAAGGATACTATTAAGAGAATGTGACCACAGGTTGACCAGTTAGCTGGACCAGACATTTAGAGGCTCCTCACCCCTTCTCTTGACATGTAGATTTTGTTTGCTTTCCCTGCTCCCAAATGTCTCCCCAAGTATATAGTCTTTTTTTTTTTTTTGAGCTGTCTATTGGAAATGTTTTTTTAATATAATCATTACACCATCCTTCAAACTACTAAAAATGGAGCTTCCATATGATCCAGCAATTCCACTCCTAGGAATCTACCCAACAGACACAAAAACATTAATTCAAAAGAACACCTGCACTCCTATGTTTACTGCAGCACAATTTCTGGTAATAGCATGGTATGCCAGCATACATTTGTAGATGTGTGACTCTATTCCCCTAAAATATACAGTGTTGTGAACCACTGTTACCTCAGTAAACAATATTTAGAAAAATAAATAAATAAGCACTGATGTGAAATTTGATTCAAACTAAAAAACAAACTGTTCCAGGCATATGAGATTACTTTCTATAAAAAATAAAAGAAACTAAAACTAGCAGGCTTTTTGTGAAAAATTATACTTCAGCAGAAGTAAAGTAAAAGTAAAAATCTTAATAATGACAATTTTTTTTAAAACTTACTATGATTGGTGACTCCACGGGACTTCCGGAAGATGGCGGCAGAGTAAAGATGCCGAGATCACCGCCTCCAAGCCGGCATAGGAATTGAGGACTGAAAACGGACTATAGACTCACTTACTACAAGTTTTAACCCAAA
>NW_004567147.1:449337-463927 GCF_000260355.1 Condylura cristata | reverse complement strand
AAAAAAACTTACTATGATTGACACATTAGGGAATCTGACTGAGGTTCATTAGGGAAGTTTGCTCTCCAGTGGAAAGGGAGGGTATAAACAGAAACAGTTTTGGTAGTAATCATTAAAATAAAGCCATTTAGCTGAGAGGAGAGGCAGTCTAGTGGGCTACAGTGGGGAACTATGGGTGTTCTGTGATGGACAAGAGATTGTAATGTACATCTGAAGAGGCGTGAACCTATAACCCACAGTCATATGTAATGTTTTAAACAATTATTATCTTAATAAAAATAAAACAATCAAAAATAAACATGGGAAAAAAACAGTTCATATTCACACCTCATGCACTGAAACTCCAAACTACAGATAGATATATATATATCATTAATTCATAATACACATTTAACATTAGGTAATCTAATGGTTGCATGCCAGTTTAGGCTGCTTTCCTTATTTGTTTTGAATTCTTTGTTCTTCCTCCCTCTGTGACTTTGCTCATACTTGGTATCCTTGTTTGTGTTTTATTCTTCTTGATTACTTCATGAAACACTGGCTAGTAGTTCTACTCACTGACCTTTACACTTCTGAGCTCATGTTGTTCTGAGAGGCCATATGGTCACAGTAGAAACTGGATCTGGATAGTTCCAGTAAAAACTGGATCTGGATAGTTCAAAAACCACATCTGCAGTGTACTGAAACCCAGAGACCTTCTTGTGGGAGGTCACCCGGTTTCTGTGCAGTACTGTGTGTGAACTGGAGAAATCTAGTCTTCTGGTTCTTGGGGCCACTTGCTGGCTTGCAGTCCTCAGTTCTCTTCAAACGTCTGTATTTCTACCTCAAGATTGCAAATTCAGTGTTCCCATCATAAACTCTTTATCCTTTTCCTCAGCTAAGTTCTCACCATTCTACCAGATTCAGGATGGCTGGGATAGATTTGCTTCTAAACTTTCCTGATTCCCTTCCATTTATACTTTTTCTACTAGTGTCCAATCACACACTTTGGTAACACTGATGGTTAAGTGAATGGTGTACCCACTCCTTGGCAAAGTTGTGAACAAATAAAAGGACAAGACTCTTGCTAAGAGAATTCATGTTCATATTGAGCATATTAAACACTGTGTGAGTCAAGATAGATTTCTGAATCACATGCGAGAAAATGATCAGGAAAAAAGAAAGCCAAAGAGAAAAGAGTTTGCACTTAGCTGAAGCACTAACCTGCTCCATCTAGAGAAGCAACTTTGTGAGAACACCTGGAAAGAAACCTGAGCCACTAGGACCCCGTACCACGTGAATTCATAGCATGACAGATGTGGGGGATAAATAAAAGAGCTCTGGAGTATAAAAATTTTATCATAAAATTTATGATATCACTAAGATAAAACTGACAATTGTCATTGCCTTTTGTGAATCTGTGAACAGGAAGTTAGAAAAGATAAATACAGACACAGCTAAAATTTAAAATATGAGGCATCAACGTGTTTGGCATAAGCTGTAGAGGAGCCAGCTGGGTAACATAATGGGGATCTGCACGCACTCCACCTTCTCCCTTTCTTCCCATAGCTGACACCGACCTTTTCTCGGTAGTCACACCAGATAGCTGTTCTCTGATTCTAGAGGAGGAGGATCCTCCACACCACTCTTCTCTTGAATGAAGTTTCAGGTTATCTGTGCAGTGTCCTATCGTGACTCCTGAATTTTAATTTCCTTCTTGACTTCCTTCTTTCACTAAAGAAGGAAATTCACTGCTCACAGGAAAATATGATTTTATGAGCAGTGTGTAGAAAATTCTGGCTCACTACATTGACTATATTTCAATTTTCCATTCCTAGTATGTTTCATGTGATCAGAAACACCGACCCTCACATCCTGGGCCCAGGGCAGGGGCAATGGCACTCACCAGTGATGGGAAAGTAGACTGGAATGAGGGTTCTGTGGGATGATGAGATAAGGTGCAGCTTTTGTCTCAGGAAAAACAGTTAAGAAAGATTCAACGGAGCAAGAAGCTTTAGACAGATGTCTGGCTCCTTTCCCTCCGCTCAGCTGCGTACTGAAGGGTAGCGGCTTTGGAGACCTTCTGAGGATCCCTCACGAGGAACTTCCAGCTTACTTTTCAGCCCTTGAGCTTTCAGACTCTGAGATAATTGCCCCAAGAAAGAATGGGTTAAGGTATGATTCGTTTCTCCTCAGGGCAACTGTGCCCCTGATGACTCACGCACGGAGTGACTCAGCATAATTTGTGTTAGAAGTGCAGCAGGCACACTATTCCCTGAAGAGGGACCACTTCTGTGTGCCTGCTGGGAGCTTTGTGGGGACCAAGTTTTGTCACCTGTTATCTGAAATGTGAGCTCTAAGATTATGAATTTCTGAAGCCCTTAAGATGTCATACTCTTCAGCAATTAGCTCCCAACAAGATCATTTCTCATATGGGCCCTAGATAATTGATAATGACCTTAATTAATGAGACATGTGGTCATTTGCCATCAATTTTACTATTGTTCAACACAAACACTTTCTCAGAAGCTTTAAGGGAGACCTTCCACTCTGGCAGTAAAGAGTCAGGAAAGACAAGGACAGGGAGCAATTTGGTGAATTTGAACTTTTAAATTAATTATTCTTTTCATTGAGGTAAATGTATTGTTGGTATTTTGTTAGTAAGGATCCCACCTCTGGTATCACTACTGTGGTGAAGCACACCAATCTCCCACAGTCCTCAGCCATAGTCTGCTGTGCTTCTTTTCCTCTTTGTTCTCAAACCACCCCCATCCCCGCCACCTCCATCTCTGAAGGCTTAATTCTAGAGTCAGCTTTTAATAGTTAAGCTTATCTTTATCTGACCTTTAGTTCGGTTTTTATTTCACAAATATTTGACACCAACTGGTATTTACCTTTCTCCTTCTGAATTATTTCACTTCATATGATCCCTTCCAGCTCCATCCATGTCGTCACAAATGGCATGGGATGTGGATTTTATTTTTCTTCTTGTATTATCAACTGCTCAAGAGAGGGAGCCATCCTCCCTTCCTCTCGTAGTATTTCAGTTTGTTATGCTCAGCGTGTAGACTATCAATCATAATCTTCTTTGCAGCTTCCTGTGACTGTGGGATGCTATGAAGTGAAGTATGAAAGGGATCTCCTCGAACTGCTTCCTAGAATTTTTTTAAGCTCAAATCCTCTCTTAGGCCATTTCCCTTCATCAGTCTGCCACCCTGCTTCCTAGAACAATTATGTCACAGCTAAAGCACTACTTACCTTTCGGACCACAAAAATGTGGGCCATTATCTTAAGAATAATTCAAAAGCACTTTACCTGGATGGGAACATGGATGAATTTTCTAGCCCTGGACTTCGCTGTGGAATGAAATATATATCTATCTTTTTAATTCACACATGTTTATATCTCTGCTAGCGGTAGCTGAGCCAAAGTGAAACTCCCAACTTACAGAAGAAAATGAAACTGAGCAAAGATGAGGTGGTCTACCGGGGAGGGGGAGGGATCTGATTGGTGGGTCCTCGCCTACACGCTTAGACTGCAAGGCACAACTCAAAAGCAGACACACGGGTAGAAACAATAGCAGCAGTCATAGTGAGTGTGAAGATGGGAGAGGGAGGAAAGAAAGAAAATTAATAGGCCATCCCAGCACTCCTACGCCATCTTCTCTACTCTAAGCATCCACAGTTCAGAGATCAGAATCTACGCAGAAGCCAGCAATAGCAGCCGGAGGCTTAAAGGGCAAGTGTGAGCCCAGCGGCCATAGCGGATGGCAACCTGGAGGAGGACGGGACGTGCAGATCAGAGACTGAGAGCAACGGAAGCTGCTGTCTGGGCAACCAGAAGCCAAACATGGAGACCGGCTAAGTGGCAAAGAAAGAGAAACTGCCCAATCATTTGAGTTTTGAAATCTTCATGGTCACTGTGGTGATGGCACACAGATGATTTGGTGGTGGGAAGCTTACGGAATTACAACTGAGATGGAAAAAGGCACAAAATGATGTAAAAATAAACTTTTATAATATTAAAAAATAATAATAATATATATCCCCCCCAAAAAAACTGTAAATGATGTATTGAACCTGCTTTTTCAGAACATTGGATCATAAATGCTAATTTTATGTCATCATTAGATCATTGTTGGAAAAAACTAACCTTGGGAAAACAGCACTTACGTTGCCAACCAGCGACAGTGCCTGTGATGTGCTTACTCATGGTACAATGCGAAAGCCTATAATTTGCCAATTTGTGCTATGCTCTCGATGGTCATCTTTTAAAGCTAATAAAATCCCTGAAAACAGAAAAAAAAAATAATCATGGTCACTCTACTCCCCTTTTCCAACAGTCCTTCAAACAGAGATTTTGAAATCTGGAAACTCCATCTCCCACCTTTGAGCACCATCCACAATCTCCAGACTGCCAGCCCAGCCTTTCTGAGGTCACAGGGCCAGGCCACAAGGGGCAGAAACATGACAGTCTGCCCACTGCCCTGGGCTGCTACTGGCCAATGCGGTCCTGCCTGAGCTCACAGGGGCCACCAGGTCCAGCACACTTGGCCAGGCAGCGCAGCGTGCTGGACCTGTCTGTAGTAGCTGCCTCCAGGCCATCCATGGTGGCTCCAATTGCTGTTCTGACACTGTTATTCAAGTTATCCCCCGCCAGCCCATGGTTGCTTCAATGCACACCCTGAGCACACCATGCATGCTCAGGCGTCCATGAAGGGGCACTGGTGTGCTGCTCCTCAGAAAGAACACAGCTGAAACCACCATGCACATGTGCGTTCAGGGGACCGCAGGCCAGTACAGCCCCATGCGGAGCCATCACAGGTCCTAGAGCTGTCTGTCTCACCAAGCCTCAAGCAGGACCTGCACAGCTTACAGAAGTGCTGTAGCATTGACGACTTCAGTCTGGCTCTTCCTGTTATAAGGGTGCAAAGCTTCAAGGTGGTTAACTAATCTGCAGGGGTAGTAGCAGGAAAAACCTACAAGGGCTAAGTGCTGCAAAGTGCAAGTGCTAAGTGCCGGATGTTGACTCCCGCAACATCCTATACCAACGACTGCATCAGCTACTCCAAGTACTTTGGCTTCTTCAATCTCTGCATATCGCATCAGACCCAAGAATCAGACCCAGTGAATTACATTATTTTTTGTCACGGTCAGGAATGGCCTCTGATTTTAGCTAAGTTTAGGTTACCTTGCTTTCAGGCTATGTTATCAATCTTTCTAAATTCTTCGATATGTAAAATATTAATAATGGTGCATGTTTGAGAGAGAGAAAAGCACGGGATCAAGGTACTTTATTAGAGCGCCAAGCTTTTCATGGCTGGTGTCTTGGCAACTAATTGCAAAATCGAAACTGGTTCCCATTGGCGTGTGGCCTTTAGCCAATTTCTGTTGAGTCCACAACAGCACTTTGAACACTACTTCCTACCAGATTATCATCTATCACTTTATCCAATATGCATCATCACTAACTATTGAATAGCTAACCACAGATCAAGGAATATAATATAAAGTAAGGGAGCCCCAAATCTTTGCATGCGGACTTCTCTCTTCTCCCCCATCTTTGTTTTGGGTTGTTTTAGTGTCTGGCATGCCGATCTTGAATGTCCAGAGGTGTTTCCAAAGTTGTCCTTCCTTGAGAGACAACAACCATCAGTAAGTGATGATTCACAGCAGTAGCCTTTGATTCAGTTTGGCTGGCATTTCTGAAGCAATCTTCCACATCTCAAAGCAGTTTTATCAACTTGCTCATGGCATTAATAAAGAGATCAGAAAGAGGTCTCTGCTCCAGGGAAGCCTCACTGGGAGAGAATGTAGCCCAAGGCTGTCCCATCACCTAGGGCCAAGGTGTAAACTAGTGTTCTGTGACCTGACAAATCTCCAAAACAGGATCTTTCACGTTTGTTGTTTTCATGAGTTTGGTAGCAGGACTTTCTGTTTCTGAAAAACTTACTGTGACAGGAAGAGGGGAAAGTCAGGTGGACACTGTGGTTAGAAGCCAAGAAGAGAGCAGGTCCCAGAAGAAAACCCACCCTGTGGCCACACAGGGCAGCATAGTCTGACACACCCTACACCCAGCTTTGACTGGTTGAGGACTTCACACAGGACGTAAGGAAGGAAAAGAGAAGGATGAAAGTCCAGATTTGTTTGTTTAGATTCCTTGAAAGGACACTGTTTCTCAGAAACCAGATGCTCTCTGCTCTGTCACAGAGCAGAGATCCTTTAGTGATACATTAATAGTTTTCCTGTGAGGATTCCAGGTTTGCCCTCGACTTTGCTGTGAATCCCCAGCAGACTGGATGGTCTCCCCACTGCCACGTGGCCTGTTGCCTGGACAGTGCCCTTTATCACAGGCCTGGGAGAGCAGTGTTTGTGCCTTACACCAGGCTGGGCATTGGATTCCCCCAGGCTCTGAGTCCTGCATCCCAGGCTCCTGTCACTCTGCCTGGTGGGAAACACAGGGTGGCTCAGGCAGGGCCTGGCAGAGGGATGATGCTGTCACTCTCCCTTGCTCCTGGCACCCACCCCTACCCCCACCCCACCCCCGCATTGCAGCCTCCGCTTTCCTGCATCTGCCTTTACTCCTTTCCCAGAGTGCACCATCCCTGCAAAAGGGCGCTGTGGGAGACTTTGTCCCTGATCACGGATTAATAGGGGGCAGAACAGGCAGGGTCTCAAGGTGGGAACAGCTTAGGCGAACGGAGATTCCTAGAAAAAGGGGAAAAAAGGAAAAAAGGGGAGCGGGCGCCAGGAAGACACGGGAATGGGAGTTGGGTGCAAGTCTTCCTGCTCTGCCTTCAGCAGAGGTTTATTTTATACATTTCAAGCAGGAAGAGGGATGACATTAGCATATGAAATGGGCTGAGATCACAATCACCTTTTTGCTAAGAATAGTCTGGGGTCCTTTTGACCTTTAGTTGAGATTATAACATTTTAAAAATCAATCTATCAAGGTGAAAACAAGTACATAGATTCACAAAGTTTAAGACTAATTTTACTATATTTACCACAGTGAAGATTAACCAAAATAAAGTCCCTGAAACATTATCTTTTACTTAAGGGCTTTCATGCTCATAGAGACATCCTAGGGGATAAAGTGAGGGCAGGAAGAGGAAATTTCTTGTAAATCAAATTAAGGTAAGGTTCTATGAAAAACTTGTTAAAAGATTTTAAGTGAGTTTTCTTGAAGTCTAGATGGTAGAAAACCTGATTAGCTCTGTATAGGCGACTTGGGTGAAGCTTGAGTGGGTATTTAGAAACTGAATAAAAGGCTGTGTGAGATAGAGTGATAAGATTTGGGTTTTCCTCAGTCTGGCAGTGAGAGAGACTTTGCGGTAACAGCCATTTGTTTTTATTAATGACTTTTGACTTCAAGAGGAATTTCTCACCCTGGTGCAGTACTTGGTTGTCAGGGCCAGGTAGCACCTTCTGAGGCTGAGGCAATCCAATTGTAAGCTGCAGGTTGCTCAGAATATTTTGATATTACGATTATACAAAAAAGGGAGATTATAACAAGTTAGCAGTGGAAAGTCTGATTTTTCAGAGCTTTTCCCAATCTACTCAGAATCTGTCAGACAGATAGACATTGCATAGCTTGTGTCAGGGCGCCACTCCTGCCAGGGTATCATGTAATGAGGTTAAAATCTAAGTCTCCACACCTGCCCAGCTGGAACATAGGGAGACTTGAATACATGAAAGGGAATTGATAAGGTTCCCCTGGAGCCAGGCCAGAGTCTGAATGTAGAAACAGAGCCAGGACCCATCCAGTAGCAGAGTCAACATCCGAGACCAGGTGTCCAGGCACTCAGGAGCCTTCTTCCTTCTCCTACTCTACTTCTTTCTTTCTGCTCCAGTCATTGCTATTTCCTCTCCAAGAGCAGCCCTGAGGCTGTTTTGTCTTCACAGCAATCCCCTCAGGGAGGGCACCACCTGCAACTGTCCTTGACCTCAGGACCCCGACTACATGAAGTGACAAGCCTCAGGTGTTACTAATGCACACAAAATGTATGGCAGCAGTTTCCTCAAGTCTGGGTTTTACAGCGTTTTCTTTTTCTTTTTCTTTTTCTTTTTCTCTTTCCAGGCCCAATACCTTCTCTTCCTCTGCAGCCCTTCACATACTACCTCCCTCAACCTTCCCTCACATGTTCTGCCTGGTCACTGGTGATGATTCAGAGTCCCCAGATCCTATTGGACAGGGGGTACAAGGAGTCCTTTTCTGCTGTACTGCAACCAACAGTTTCTTGGTTTTGAAGCATAAGAGGTGATAGAAATTTGGAGACATATTTATAAAGAGAACAGCAGGGCCAAGCTTTGCAATTGACCCACCATGCACTCTCCCCTCCTATTAGCAGAAGCATTTAAAATATGTCTACCCTGCAAATACATTGAAATAGTAATTACTCATTCCAGTTTTAGTAACTGGCTAAAAAGAGTTTAATGTAAGAACAAGCTATGTGTCAAGTATTGTTCTGTTCGGTTTGGTTTGGTTTTAATATTGCCTTGAGCTCTCAGATAGCATTACTCTGTATAGATTTCTATAAATTTAGTTTCTACAGGGTGGAAATTCTTTGATTGCGGAGAAATAACAGAGTCACAGCCTGGTACATGTTGTGGGTCTATGTGGACTATGGCGGGGTCCCTGTGATTGGATCTCTGAGCGCACTCCCACAAACAAGATCTGAAAATGGGCCTCTAGGGTACATGACCAGTGGCCAGACCTCCCGGGAGGAACCTTGGGCAGACTCTTCTGGTTCGCCCTAGACCCATCATCTGCACACAGGAATGTCCACCTAGTGTGGGCAGAGGTGGTTAATGTTCCTCGAGAAACCACCCACTTTATAACTTTGATCCTTATTTCAACAATGTAAGCATTAATTTGATAATGTAAAACTTTTCTTAATCACAAGCACTGCCTGCATGATATAATGCCACATACAATTTTCACAGATGGTTAGCAAAATGCTAAAATAAGGTCTGTGATGAAGTGTTAAAGCGATGTCATGTTTAGAATGCTAATGATGAGAAGGTGGGAATAAAAAACCTGGAGAAATAAAAACTACACTGGAGCCTGGAGCTCAGTCCCTCACTCCAGTCTCTGGGACTCAGTTCCTTTCATGTCCCAGGTCCAAAATCCCCTGTGACATTGGATGGTCACAGTAAATGGCTGTTTTTTATAGATTTTAAACTTTGGGGGAAAATTGGAGCACATATATACATATGTGTATATATGTGTATATATACACATATGTAAAACAAAATTAAAGACAACTATTATATATGTGTGTATATATATGTATATATATATGTATATGTGTGTATATATATATTTGGATAAATATATATATTTATACAAATATATATACGTATATACATTGCTCTCAGGAGCAATATCCTGAAAGTTTGGGAGAGGGCTGCAATAAGTTTGGAAAATTAGGAGGACCAGAGTGGTTGAGTCAACTCCCTGAAGGCATCAAGCATGCCTGCCTACCCCATCCAATTCCCAAGAGAAGTAGCACCTTAGCCATTTCTGAGCTCACAGTTGGAGTGCCCAGGAGTCAGGGGGGAAACAGAGGCACCGTGATGTGAAACTGGATACAGCTGTTGGGGTGTCCAGTGGGAGAAGGGAGTGAACCTTTGATTACAGCCTTGGAAATGTTCTCAAATAGCCGCTTGCATTGCAAGTTTGGGGGTAGGTACGATGTTGGTTAATGAGCTTAAGACCGGGAATTCTTTGTACAACACATCACACCATGAAAGTTTGTGACCCAAGAAAAGGCTTAGGAATTTTCTTTGATGATTCCATTTTATACACTAGAAACCAAGCATAAAAGTTGATGAGCAGACTTTCCCATGGCAACATAGCAGGGGCACCTTTGGGAATGGACATTACTCTTCTGCTCAGGAGGGCTCTTTACACCATGTTCTCTCCAGGTACACTGCTCACATCCTGACAGGCTGGTGGGAACAGGCTGCTCATAGTCACATCGATTCTCATTCGCTCCCGGCTCATTCGCTCAGGAAGGCCTTTGACAAGCAGCAGGAAGGACCACAAAGGATTAAATGTTCTCTCCAGTGCGAACACAGAAATGTATACTGGACAGTCATAAATCAGGAAGAGGGGGGTCGGATGAGGTGGGCAAGGATGTTAATCAGGGGAAAATACTCAACAAAAATGGATCATAGTGTCTTTAAAAATGAGAGAGCAGATGGATTGTTGAAGGAAAACTGTTTTACTGCAAAGTCTTTTTGCCATTCTCTCCAGCAAGCAAAAGTGAAAGAGAACAAAAAACATCACACATTGGCCAACACAGCCGCCCAGTAGGGGATTTCCAGCTGAGCCCTGCATATAAGCAGGTGAGGAGCCCTGCATATAAGGAGGTGCACTTCCATTCCTGGTTTCCGTGATCCTGCTTACGCTCTTCTGAACGAGATGGCTGCTGCTGCCACTTCCACCCTACAAGTAAGTAGGGATGATAACGGGCATGGGAACAGGGAAGCCCCTCCAGGGCTAGGGAGAGATGGTGAGAATGGATGGGGGCCATGCCCAGGGAGGCCAGTGGCTGGGAAGAGACCTTGAGGGGGCTGAGAGGGGCACTGATACCTACACAATACTCGGGAAAGATCTATCCAGGGAAGTTGGTCAGCTGAGCTCTCTTTCATGTCAGATCTCACACTGGCCACAGTTAGGGATAAATGACAGAGTGGGGTGAGCTCTGTGCCAAGATGGCGGAAAGATTAGAGATTGAAAATATGATCATGGGCCCCTTTCACTTTATCCTGTCTAGGGGTTCAGGACTTTATGCTTCCCTCTCCTCCCCATAGAGAAATTCACAAGACTCAACTATCCTAAGTAGTACTGACCCGATGCCTCCCCAGTCTAGACAGCAGGCATCTGAGGAGACCCGACTGAGGGCAATGCTTCCCCACGAGTGACCGTCCGTGAAGTTCCTGTGGCATCTAGATTAGGAATATTCCCATAAGAGCATGAAAGTTTAATTATAAACACATTTTGAAATGTGCCATTTTGATCACTATTTAAATAACAATCTTTGTAATAATAAAGGAGAAGTTACGGTCACATGCCACAGGAATATAACTTTATCTAGAAATCCTTCACACAGATAAACATTTACTGTTATTTTTATTTAAGCAAGACATCCCCTTTTAGTAAAAAAACATGGAATTTGCTACCCCAGACAAAGGAAATGAGGGGACTTACTTTTTTTCTTATCTGGATCTGGTTTAAAATCCAATGAAGCCATTAATGTCCTTCCCAATCAGGTCTGTTTTGACATCACTTCACTGTCCTGAAACTAGCCAGCAATTGGAGCTGCCCAGACCCAAAAAAAGTGGTGGGGAGTTTGTTGAAAATAGAATTATTGTTTAGGAAGTTTGTTTTGAATGGAGCATGATGGAGTCCTTCCCAAGACTTTCAAGTGAAAAAGCAGGGGTGAGCTTCCCATTTTCAGGTTATTGAAGCAGGAGTCAGACATAGTCCCTCTTCTCTGTGAATGGGGACTGGTCTAACTGGGAGATAATATTCTATAGTAGGTAGATCTGAGACCATGGGAAATACAGATGAGCAAGTGACATTGAACATACTGTTATAATAACATGTAGGTGACTGTAATAAAAACAATGGGACATTAAAAAAGAAACCAACAGTACAGAGACTGTGTCCTAATCAGTTTCTCTAAGGTAGTCATGGTGAGCAGCCCTGTGAGTGTCCCAACAAGCTGCCAAGACTCAGAAATTATTTTTGGGGTGTTATCTGCAGAGCCTGGCGTACATATGTAGATGTTGCTTTTGATATTTGTCATACCATCTCCAGGGCACTTGACAAAAAAAAAAAAAAAAGAGGTGGGAATTATTAATGACATTTTGGATGGAAAAGAGGCGTGGTTGTAGAGGAATAAAACTGATTTCTTGCTTGTGTCAAAAACTGGAATTTCCAAAAGACAAGTTCCAGAAAATGGAGGGGCATGACTTCCTGTAAAGGAGCTGGAGGATCAGACAGGCAGAGAAGGGGTGGGAGCAACTCAAGACAGGAAGCACTTAAGGCGTGTGAAGGTGACAAGCATTCTCAGCAACTGTCCCTTGTGCTTTGTCGTCCAGGTGCATGTCCATTCTGAGGAATGGAAATTAACGACTTTCCCTGCCAACTCTGGTGACAGAGTGAGGAAGATCAATGAATATGTCCGATCTCGCACCAAGATTCCCGTGCAGGACCAGGTCCTTATGCTCGGCTCAAAGACCCTAGAGCCCCGCAGAACGCTGTCATCGTACGGCATTGACAAGGAGACAACCATCCACCTCACTCTGAAGGTAGTGACGCCCAGTGACGAGGAGCTGCCCGTGATTCTGGTGGAGGCAGGTGACCAGGGGCAAAGGCACCTCCTCCAGGTGCGAAGGTCCAGCTCGGTGACTCAGGTGAAAGAGATGATTGAGGGCAGCACTGGTGTAACCCCTGAGAGACAGATTGTGACTTGCAATGGGAAGAAACTGGAAGATGGGAAGACCATGGCAGAGTATGGCATCAAAAAGAGCACTACTTTCTTCCTGACCCCTTTCTGTGTTGGGGGGTGACCACCCTTGGGAAGGAGTGATACCAGAGAAGTGAAATATTTTCTTCTAGTTCTTACTTGCCAATCAAATCCTTGATACTTTTCAAATTAATGACAAAAAATACATAGGTAAAGGAAATTTTGCATGATGATAATGTAAGTGAATTTGCTGGAATGGTATAAGTGGTAATGCTGTATGGAGTATATTCCTAGGGCCATGAAATAAATTTTAAGGACAATAGAGATAGCATTCAAAGCCAGCTTGCAATTTAATATTAACTTGACTGATTTATGGAAAACTTGACATTTACTTTCCCATTGAACTAATTCCTGTTGTATTAATTTCTGTGTTTCTATGTTGACCCAGGGATTCAGCTATCATACTTTGCATAACTGCTGAGCCAAACTGAATTTTACATATAGAGAACAGTGAAATGATATGAAATGAATTAATTACCCTACATGATCATCATCTAATAAAAAATTTGGAAGTTCAGTTAAATTACATCTGTCCTTATTTAAAACTGTGTATGAAATCACCCTGGCATGTGCTCCCTCTTGCTGTGTCCCATACCCAATTAAAACTGACCTTCTTTCTGGGGATAATAGTGGGCATGGAATACTCTTCCCTGGACAGCTAGAGATTTTATGTCTCCTGTGTAGTTTCCTTAGGAGCAGATTGCCTTTCAGAGGGACCCATTTGCTGAAAGGCAGGGGATGGTGGAGCCATCTCTGTTCTGCACATCCAAGGTCTGGGAAGTCCTGTCTGGGCTGGGGCTTCTAACTGAGGGAGGCTGGGCAGGAGCTGCTTTCTGGCTGGACCCAGACACTGCCCAAATCCTGGTGCATTGTGCTTCTTCCTCACCGCTTCCCTCACCACCAGCTGATGTTCCACTTTGGATACTCCAGTTGTTCCAATTCACTCCCTTCATTTATTGCTCTGTCTCACTGTTCCTCTCACCTTTCTCACATGACACACACCCACCTCTTCTCCATTAAACTATTCCCTTCTCTTTAAAATGTGCTCAAGAACCACCCCCCCAAAGCAGAGTTTCTCAAGCTAACCCACCCACTAAACTCACGCTGTGAGGTCCTCTTTGCTGAACTCTGTGGTCTAGAAATATGTTGTGGGCATGGTCACCGAGCTGGTGAGCACTGGGTGGGACTGATTCCTCTCACAAACATGCTCCTTTTTCTAGATGGAGGTTTCCTGTAGGGCAGAGCCTTTGAATTTCTTGCCAATTTGAGACACCTGTTGCAGACACCATAGGCCTTCCATGGTGACTTTCAGGACACCAGATGGGGAGAGAGCCATGACGAAGCATCACGTCGCACGTCCTCTTATCACTCTATGGATTCTCAGGGCTCTACAGTACCCTTGGGTTGGAAACGATATCCCTAAGTCATGCTTTCTCTTCCCGTTTCAGAAAAAAGCTGGAGGCCATGACCCCTCCCTAAGCTGGCATCTGTGGAGGACACAGGGATTGTCCTCAAGCACAGGAACATATTTCCTGATGGGAAAGGGACTTCCCATTAGCTTTGGACTCCGCGAGGACAGGTCTTGGCGATTCTCATAAAGGGTCAACAGGCTGAGGCTGAGGGGACAGACCTGCCAAGGGGCAGCTCCGTCCTCGAGCTGGGCTAACACTCTCCCGCCAGCTGAACTCACTGTCCAGCCTGCCCTCGCGCCAGGAGTCTCCTGGCTGCGCCCTTCACTTCCTTATTCCTGAGGGTGTAGATGAGTGGGTTGAGGGCCGGTGTGACCACAGTGTAGAAGAGGGAAACAAACTTGCCCCGTCCCTGGCTGTAGCTGTGCGCAGGCTGCAGGTAGGTGTAGATGGCTGAGCCATAGAACAGGCAGACCGCGGTCAGGTGCGACCCGCAGGTGCCCAAGGCTTTCCTGCGGCCCCCGCTGGCGCGCATGCCCCACACGGCGCGCGCCACCGCCCCATAGGAGGCCAGGATCACGGTGGACGGCACCAGCAGGATGACCACGCGGGCAGCGAACATCTGCCGCTCCGTGGCATCGCGGCCGCCACCGCAGGCCAG
>NW_004567147.1:444593-448957 GCF_000260355.1 Condylura cristata | reverse complement strand
CAGGGCCAGGTGGCACAGGAAGTAGTACATGGGCGTGTGCAGGCGCGGGTCGCGCACAGCCAGCAGCACCAGCGCAGCGTTGCCTGCGAGCGTCAGGAGGTAGCAGAAAAGCACGAAGGCTAAGAGGATGGGCTGCAGCAAAGGCCAGTCCAGGAAGCCCAGCAGCACAAAGCGCTCCCCTGCGCTGTGGTTGGCCTGGAGGAGGGAAGCTGCCAGATGTTTAGAAACATAAAATGTACTGGAGGACACTAATACATAGAAACAAAGGAAACCCGGGTGTGGATGCCAGCAGGGGAAGGAGAAACAGGGCACCCTACGGTCTGACCCTTATGGCCTGGCACTCCTGAGCTGTGCTCTGTGGGGTCCGGTTCCCAAAACCCTGCTTTTCAGCTATTTGTCTAATTCTGGTTGGACTCCGAGGACCAAGCTGATTTTCCTCTTAAACACTAACACTTTCAGATCTGTTTTTATCTTAATTTATTCTTAATCTGTACATTTTGTTCCTTTATATTAATACATGTTCCACTCACCTCAACAAACCCCTGTAACCTCTGTACCTCCTCCTCCTCCACTCCTCCCCTAATGATTAAATTCATTCAGTGAGTCCACATTTATACCTGCTTATTTTTCTGTGTATTTCTTTTTGTTATTTATTCTCCACATGAGTGAAACCATCAGTTATCTGTCACTTCTTTCACTTATTTCACGTAACATAATCACTTTGAACTTATTTTGTCCCCAAAGTCTCATTTCATTTCACTGCCATGTGGTACTCTACTGAGTCTACACTCCACAATTTCAGGATCCACTCTTCTGCTGGTTGCAAGCCAGACTTCACTCTGGGTCTCCTTCCAGCTTGGAAAATGTGCACTGCTAGAAATAGGGTGACAGACACCCCAGGCTTGCTGTTCCCCACTCTCGGCATGTTCTTTCCTTTCCAGGTGCTCTGCTCCTGGTAAAACAACCTTTCACTTTGCTGACCACTGAACTCTCACCTGGAGTGAATCTCACAGGCTGCTCGCCATGTCCATTCTCCTCCTGCCTATGGCTCAGGTGGACCAGCATTTACATCAACAGTTATCAGGGTAGGGGGAGGAAAATAAAGTAGAAGTCAGGGATCTGGACCCCACCTGGCTTAACTGCCTTTGGTCCGAGGTTTGATATCAGCATCACAGCATTGCCCTTCGCTTTAATTTTTTGACATGTTAAAGGAAAAGTTGGGACTAAATGACCACAGTTCTAATGTCAATATTATTCAAAGCAGTGTAAAGGGGAGATAGAAGCCTTTAGCCCTTAAAATGATTGGCTCTGATTTCCAAATGGCACAAAAACCATAATGATTGATGTGATGGATTCCAGGTACACAGAAATCTTTCTAATGTGTGTTTCCCAACAGGCATCATTATACAGATAGCTGTCTAAGCATCTTATTCACTGTTTTTAATTTAAAATTCATAATCTTCAAATTGTTTTATTTTTCCAGTTTCTATTTTTTCCCAAATAGAACATTCTATTTATATGCTCTCTCATTTTATTCTCATTTGCTAGAAGGGACAATAATGATTTCAAGCAAAGAGTCCTAAATTTACAAACCCATGTTGGACCCTGCAATATCTTGACTCAGCATCTGGGACACAGGGCTTACTGCTCTGTAATAGAATCCTGTGGCCAGGATTCTTCAAATGGAAGCAGAATTGGCAAGGTGTGTTCAAAACACAAGGCTCTTTAAACAGTGCCGTTACTGGGGAGCTCATAGTAGGTCCTCAATAAAGGGGCACCATTGTCCTCCCTGTCCTACTTTGGGTAGCCCAGACATGTATGGAAGATTATGTCCTTTCAGGGACTGATCTTTACTAACTGGAAAAACTGGATAATACTCCTCTTTTGCAGAGTAAGAGAAGTGAGGTTCTGTAACTTGCTGCAGCCTTATAGCTTGTGAATGTTGATCAGGAGTTCAACGCCGAGCTGACTGACCCTGAAATCCTTGGGGTTTTTGTTTACGTGCTTGTTTATTCAATAAAGCAGGTTTTCATATGGCTAAGGACTCAGAGAATAATAGTCCATGCTTTATTTAATGTTATATCGTGACAGTCATCATGGAGATGAGCCTAGTACTGGAGATGAATTCAGGCATATGGTTTAACAGTGCTAGATGGAGAGCTATAAAGTCAGATTTTCTAATTCTGTGTTGATATAGACACATACCTGTTCAGCCAGGCAATCATCTACCACTTCCCTCCAAACATGTCAGATTCTGAAAACAGGTACAGAGTAGCAAATTGCACAGACAACATCCTTGCTACATACATGCACATTCCCAACAGAGAGCTCATCCCTTTGTGACTTCTTATACTCCCCACTCACTATTATTTCTCTCTACCATTCACAGGCAAATTTGCTTTAAAAAAAAAAAAAAGTTCACCCTCATTTGGCATTCTAAGAAGTCCTTCATCTGCAAGACTTACCCTCATATCTTGATCTCTGGCTCTAGCATTTAGGCCTTTACTTTTCAAAGAAGTTGGTCTCCTGCTTCTGTTCTGATTCCTCTGAAGATGGAAGGGCCGTTGACAGGATGAAAGGAAAACTCAACCCTAACTGTTGACTTCTGGAACAGACAGACACCTTAGAGCAGAGTCCAGTGCCTTAGGAAGAAGATAGATGGGCACCTCTGTCTTGTCACCAGATTGTGTTTAGTATAGAATTCACCTCTGCCCTGGAAGCATCAGTGCTCAGCAGAAGGGACGAGATCTTTCTTGAAAAGCCGCATAACAGGAGATCAATGTGAAAAAGCACACGACCCTTTTTGGTGGCAGCAAAGCAGCATGAGCTGGTGAAGGTGGCAGAAATGCCTCTGGGCTCTGAAGGGCACAGGAGTTATAGAGGAGGTAGGAGGGCATTGATGGGGCTTCTCACTAGAGAAACAAGGGAATTGACTGACTCACTCCAGAGGACGGATCTCTGTGGAATCTATGTCCCAGTCCCGTAACCAGTAATTCATATGGAGGTGTCCAGAGAGCAGTCCCCCAAGGTGAGGAAGGGAAAATTCTGGAGGGAAAGGTCTTTTTAGGATGTACATCGATTTTTTTGCTCTCAGGGCAACTTTTAAGTAAATGAAACATATTTTTAATAATTGCAATGGCTGCATATTTCATCCAGTGTTTATTCACTGTATAGGTGTAAGATAGCACCCTCTGACCAACATCTCCTCCTTCTGCCACCCTTCAGCCCCTGCATCCACAGTTCTTCTCTCTGTCTCTATGAGTTCAGTGGCTTCAGGTGCCACATACACAGGAGGCCACCTGCCATTTTCTTTCTCTTTATAACTTATTTCACTCAGCAGAATGCCCTGAAGGTGTGTCTGTGTTGGAGCAAATGGCAGGATGCCTTGTTCTCCATTGCTGACCTGTCTATGTTATCTGTGTATATTCTGGTTTCTTCATCAAAGGTTAGTTGTCCATGTGGGCTTATTTCTGGGTTTTTTATTCAATTCCATTTTTCTGTAGTTTGTTCCAGAACTATAGTATTTAATTGTTTTGCTTTGTATTATGCTTTGAAGTCAGGGAGTTTGAGACTTCCATTCACTACTTTTTAGTCAGGAGAACTTTGGCTACTGGAGGTTTTTTGGTAGCTCTGTGTGAATTTCATGAGTAGTCGTTCATTTTTCTTTGAATAATGTCATTGTAATTTTTATCAGAATAGCATAGATATGTAAATTGTTTTCATAGCATGGCCATTTTGATAAAGTTAATTCTTACAATCAATAAGCAAGCCATATCTTTCCATTTTTTTTGTCTCTTCTGCCATTTTTTAATGATGCCTATAGTTTTACATATAGATCCCCTTCACCTCTTTTGTTAGGTTTATTCCCAATTATTTTTATATTTATGGTTTCAATTATGAAAGACATGTTTTTCTTGATTTCTTCTTCTTTGATTGCATATAGGAAGGCTACTGACTGTGTGTGTTGATTTTGTAAACTGCTACTTCACTAAACTGCTCTGTCGGACACTAGCTCCAACTTTTGAGGTGTCTGGAGGCAGCACAGGCAGGACCCTGAGATTGGAAGGCGTCAGCAAGCGGATGTTCCAAAAGGGGAGACAGGAGCGGGTGCGAGGAAGACACGGGAGTCAGGATAGGGTGCAAGTCTTCCTGCTTTTCCTTCAGCAGGTCCTTATTTATACTGTGTAGCAAGTAGTTAATTATAATGCATAGGGTAAGTTAATGAGATATCTCCATAAAATATTCTCAAGGACAAGGGGAAAAAGCATTCTTCTGTTTACAATTTATGGTATGCTAAATTATACGTTTTTGTGACATATATCCAGCTGTCTAGTTATCATCAAAGGAAGAGGGGTCTGGGAAAG
>NW_004567147.1:440361-444112 GCF_000260355.1 Condylura cristata | reverse complement strand
TCCTTGAGCTTTCAGGCTCTAGGTAATTGCCCTGTTAGCAGTGGTCAGACTGATTTTTCAGAGCTTATCCCGATCCACCCGGAATCTGTCAGACGATGGACGTTGGATAGCTTGTGTCACTGTTCTATAAATTTTATTAGCTTTTCTGAGGAGCTTTTATGATTCTGTGGGTATAGTATAACATCTGCAAAAAGTGATAGTTTGAGTTCTTTTCCTATGTTGATTCCTTATATGTGTTTCTCTTGTCTTATTGCTCTGACTAGGACTTCCAATTTATATTGATAAGCAGTGATGAGAGTGGATATCCTTGAATTCTTGCACACCTTACGGGAATAGCATTCAGCTTTATACTGTTGAGGAAGTATTGGTTGTGGGCTTCTAATATACGTTTTTATTATTATTATTATTATGTTATGTTCCTTCTTGTCCAAGAATTTTAAATGCCTTCATCTTTATTATTATTATTATTATTATTATTATTATTATTATCATTATTATCATTATTATCATTATTATCATTATTATTATTATTATGTTATGTTCCTTCTAGTCCAAGAATTTCAAATACCTTCATCATAATTGAATATTGAACTTTCTCAAATGCTTTCTCAGCATCTCTGGATGTGATCATATGGCTTTATTTTCCCTTTTGGTTGATGTGTTGGGTTATACTGATTGATTTTTGGATGTTGAACCATCTTTGTGTCCATGGAACAAATCCCACTTGGTCATGGTGTATTATTGTTTTAAGGCTCTGTTAGGTTCTGATGGCTGGTTGAGGATTTTGTATTAGTGTTCGTAGAGAGATTGGGATGTCATGTGTTGCCTTTGGTTTTGATATTAATGTACTACTGGCTTCATAAAATGTATTTGGTGGTGTAACTTCCTTCTCCATTTTTGGACAGAGTTTATGTTAGACAGGAACTATTTCGTTTCTGAATTGTTGGTGGAAATCATTTGTGAATCCAACTGGACCTGGGCTTTTGTTTTCAAGAAAGCCCAGGTTTCAATTTCATGATTTGCAATTGGTCTGTTTCGCGGTTCTATTTCTTCTTTATCTAGTTTTGGATGATTGGACAGTTTAGGTATTTGTTGATCTCTTCTAGATTGTTGAGTTTGTTTGCATATGCATGTTTACAGTAGTCTCTGGTTAATACTGTGATTTATGCTGTGGTGTTGTACTTTCTCCATTTTCATTTATGATCCTATTTATGTGGGTTTTCTCCCCTATTTTCTTCATGGGTCTGACTAGAGGTTTGTCTATTATTTATTTTTTCAAAGAAGCAACTATGGTTTCACCGAGCTTTAGGATATTTTATAACTTCTATTCTATTTACTTCTTCTGTGATTTTTATTATTTCCTATCTTTTGACTTTTCTTCCTGATCAGAAAGATCAGAAATCAGGATGGAGATGTGGATGCCTGCTGAGCCGCCGTGGCTGGTGAGCAGATGTGTGAGTGTGGGCTTTTGTACTATTACACTCCACTGTCTTCAGCTGTACTACTGCTCTAGAAAGGTGGTGATTCCCGTCAGACTTCCCAGGGCATTGGGGGTTACAGGAGTTGAGAGTTGGGGATCCTGCAGTTCCCACCTGAGTGCATAGGCAATATTTAAATTAGAAGGAAGCTGTCAATGTGTTTGGCACAAGCTGCATAGAAGCCAGCTGAGTAACATGAAGAAATGGGGGTCTACATACACCCCACCTTCTCCATGCTCTCCCATTCCATAGCTGACACTTGACTTTTTCTCATTCATCACACCAGATATTTCTTGTCTGGTTCTAGAGGAGGAAAGTACCCCAAGCCACTCTTCCGTTGAGTGAAGATTCAGGTTATCTGTGCAGTGTCCTATCCTGACTCCTGAATTTCATTTTCTTCTTCATTTCCAACATATACTAAGGAAGGAAATTCATTGCTCACAGGAATAATGTGATTTATGATGTATGTAAAAATGTCAGGCTCACTGTCATTGACTGCATCTCAACTCTCCATTCCTACTCACTCTGTTTCACATGATCAGAGACACGGACCCTCACATCCTGGGCCCAGGGCAGGGGAGATGGCCCTCACCAGTGACAGGAAAGAGGACTGGAATGACCACTCTATGGGATGATGAGGTAAGGTGCTGCTTTTGTCTCAGGAAAAGCAGTGAAGAAAGATTCAACTGAGCAAGAAACTTTTGGACACATACCCGGTCCCTGTCCCTCCACTCAGTAGCATACCCTGCTGAAGGGCAGGGGCTCTGAGGGACCATGGACACCTCAGAAGCAGCCTCCAGTTTACTTTTCAGTCCTTGAGCTTTCAGGCTCTAGATAATTGCCCTGGGAAAGGACGTGTTAATGGTGTGATTTGCTGCTCCTGGGGAGCTGTGCCCCCTTTAACCCCATGCATGGAGTGACTCACAGGGCTCAGTGTCAGGTGTGCAGCAGCCAAAGTCCTGCAGAGGGATGCAGCGGCATGTCTGTGTTGAGAGTGGCTCTGTGGGACCTGGTTTTCTCTCCTGCTCCTGAAATGTGAGAGCTGAGATTTGGGTTTTTTTTTTTTGTCCAGATAGGAATGTACATCTTTATTAATGCATTACATAATTTCATATATAGTTTGAACATAATTTATTCATTCATGCATATTTCGTACATAGTGCTCATTATTGTACAATGCTTGCTTTCTTCTCTCAGGTTTAGACCCCATAAAATTCCCACCACCAACTCACTCATGCACCATCACCAAAATCCCCATGCTCTCCCTCTCTGCTTTGCTATCTCTCCTCCTTCCTCCCCTGTAGAATGGCTCTGATTTATAGCTTCCTGTTAATTGTGAGGTTTTTTAGTTGCTATGATTTTCTTTCCCTGACCCCTTATTAGGTTCCCCTATAGCCCTCCAATTTGTGAGATCATATGATAGTTTTCTTTCCCCTTTTGTCTTATTTCTTGGAACATAACCCCTTCCAGCTCATCCATGTTTTGCAAATGTTATTTTTTATCTTTGATAGCTGACTAGTATTCCATTGAGTATATACACCACTGATTCTTGATCCAGTCACCTTATTTTTGGACACTTGGGTTGTTTCCATATTTTACCTTCTATACTGTGATTCCATAGCCACAGGGGTGCAGATATCCTTTTGAGTTAGTCTTTTTGTGCTCTTTGGGCAGATTCTTAGGAGTGGAATTGCCAGGTCATATAGTAGCTTTCAGTATTGGGAAAAGAGATAACTGATATTAAAGTATCATCAGCAGTAAAAATGTGTGAAGCAACAATGTGGATAAATAGGATAGAAACCTACTAAGCCTAGACTAAGAAGATAGCATCAAATATAATAGACTATAAATCTTAAAACTGCATTTTTAGTATAAACAGTTTCTTATTTTCTGCCATCTCCTTTGTCTAGTTTTTCTCACGCTGTAGTTTTCTAGTTTATGTATCCATGTTATTGCTTACAGGTATAATTCACATACTGTCAATTCTGATGATACTTTAATATCAGTTATCTCTTGCTCAATTCCTGCACAGTATTGGGTTATTTTAGCGTGCATGCATATGTTAATCTGGGAGGGTTTCCAAATTGTCCTTCTTTGAGAATGAACAGTGTTTTTGCCAATCATCAATAAGCGAGGGTTCACAGTAGCTTCTGATTCATTTGGGTTCACATTCCTGAAGCAATATTCCAGATCTCAAAGCAGTTTTATCAACTTGTTCATGGACATTATTAAAGAGATCAGAAAGAGGTCTCTGCTCCAGGGAAGCCTCACTG
>NW_004567147.1:427090-440127 GCF_000260355.1 Condylura cristata | reverse complement strand
CTGAAGAAATCCCACCAGTGGCCACACAGGGCAGCAGAGAGTCTGACAGTCTGACAGCCACACCCCACTTGGCCTGCTTAGGACCTTGACATAGAAAGCGAGGAAGGAAAACACAAGGATGAAAGTCCAGATTTGCTTGTTTAGATTCCTTGAAAGGACACTGTTTCTCAGAAACCAGATGCTCTCTGCTCTGTCACGGAGCAGAGATCCTTTAGTGATACATTAATAGTTTTCCTGTGAGGATTCCAGGTTTGCCCTTGACTTTGCTGTGAATCCCCAGTAGACTGGATGGTCCCCCCACTGCCACGTGGCCTGTTGCCTGGACAGTGCCCTTTATCACAGGCCTGGGAGAGCAGTGTCTGTGCCTTACACCAGGCTTGGCCCTGGGTTCCTCCAGGCTCTGAGTCCTGCACCCAGGCTCCTGTCACTCTGCCTGATGGGAAGTGCAGGGTGGCTCAGGCAGGGCCTGGCAGAGGGATGATTCTGTCAATCTCCCTTGCTCCCGAGGCCCCGCATTGCAGCCTCCGCTTTCCTGCATCTGCCTTTACTCCTTCTCAGAGTGCACCATCCCTGCAAAAGGGCGCCACTCCTGCCAGGGTATCATGTAGTGAGGTTAAAATCTAAGTCTCCACCCTTGCCTAGCCGGAACATTGGGGAGGCTTGAATACATGAAAGGGAATTGATAAGGTTCCCATGGAGCCAGGCCAGAGTCTGAATGTGGAAACAGAGCCAGGACTCATCCTGTATCAACATCCAAGATCAGGCATCCAGGCACTCACCAGCCTAAACCAACTCCCAGTCACAAAAGCCCAAGATGACAGGTTCCAAATGGAGCCCAGATGTTTCTTTGCACACGGCCTTCTCCCTTCTAGCCCATGCTTCTCTGAACAGTTCATTTCAGTCAATGCCCCTTTCTGTTCTCCACTCAGTCTCTGGTGAATCCTTTCACCCCTACCTCAGGCCTCACCCTGATCTTCTCCCCACCACAATTCCTGCAAAAAAAAAGATAAATACCCAGAGTTAGAAGTGCTGGATCACATGATGGTTCTATTTTCAGCTTTTTGAGAAAACTCCATATTGTTGTCCACAGTGACTGCACCAAGGTACACTCCGAACAATGCAGGAAGTAGTGATGTGAGAGTGATTTCAACCACTTGAAATGTCTGCTCTCCTTTCTTTTTGAGAAATGATATGCCTAAGATGGTGCAAATCAAATCTGTAAATGTGAGCAGGGTCCTCGAGGCTGGGTTTTACAGTATTTTCTTTTTTCTTTTTCCAGGCCTAATACCTTCTCTGCCGCTGCAGGCCTTCTTGTTCCCCATCACCCACAACTTTTCTTTACATGTTCTGCCTGGTCACTGGTGATGATTCAGAGTCCCCAGATCCTGTTGGGGGTGGGGGTGTAAGGAGGCCCTGCTCTGCAGCAACCAACTGTTTCTTCGATTCAAGATATAGGGGGAGAATAGAAATCTGGGGACATATTTGTAAAGAGAACAGCAGTGGGCAAGCTTTGCAATCTATCCCACCATGCACTCTTCTACCTCATATTAACTAGGTGTTTAAAATATGTCTACTCCACTACAGAAATTGAAATAATAACCACTTTTTCCAATTTTATTAACTAGCTAAAATGAGTTTAATGTAAGAACATGATTTGTGTCAAGTATTATTCTG
Source organism: Condylura cristata (assembly GCF_000260355.1). Lineage (NCBI taxonomy): Eukaryota > Metazoa > Chordata > Mammalia > Eulipotyphla > Talpidae > Condylura > Condylura cristata. The sequence continues at coordinate 438,453 of NW_004567147.1, read as the reverse complement.
TTTTGTTTTGTTTTGTTTTAATACTACCTTGAACTCTCAGATCTCATGACTGTGTATAGGCTTCTATAAATTTAGGTTTCACAGGATGGAAATTCTTGAATGGTCACAGTAAATTACCATTTTTTTTTTAAGATTTATTTATTTGTGCATACAGAACTGGGGGCCAGGCCAGAGATGCAGAGGGTGAGAGGAGTCACCAGAGAAAGAGCGGGAAGCAGAACAGACTGATGTTCAAATTTCTCTGCTGAGAGAGCAGTGGGCGGGTCAGGAGAGGCCTGCCACGCCATGTGGTCACCTCCGGGGCAGGCGGGAATCGAACTCATGCGGAAGCGGCTTTAGATTCTCAGTGCTGTGCTTTAACCCGCTGCGCCACCAGGGAGGGCCGTAAATGACCATTTTTATAGATTTTTCAATTTCAAAAACATTGGAGCACTCCATAATTTTTTAATTTTTTTACATTTTAATTTTTTTTTTAAACTCTCAGGAGTAGTATCCTGAGATCTTGGGAAAGGGTAGTGATTCGTTTGGAAAATTAGAAAGATCAAAATAATTGAGTCAATTCCCTGAAGGCATTAGGCATGCCCACCTGTCCCCAGCCAAATCCCAAAAGAGCAGCACCTTAGCCATTTCTGAGATCACAGTGGCATGCCCAGGAATCAGGGGGGAAACAGAGGCACCGTGGTGTGACACTGGATGCAGCTGTTCAGGTGTGGGAAGACAGGAGTCCGTCTTTGATTACAGCATTTGAAATATTCTCAAATAGCGGCCAGGGATTGCAGGTTTGGGGATAGGTAAGATGTGGATTAGAGATGCAAGACCAGGAGTTCTTCATAAAAGACATTTCATAGATTAAGTTTCTGAGCCCAGAAAACACTTAGGAACTTTTTTGCAATCATCCCATTGTATAAACCAGAAAACCAACATCACAGAAGGTGAGCACTTGCCCAAGGTAACGTAGCAGGGGCACCCTTGCGAATGGGCCTTAGCTTTTTACCCCCCCTCCTCCCCAGGTGCACTGCCTACGTCCTGGCAGGCCAGTAGGAATAGGCAGCTCAAGGTCAGTCGAATCTCATTCACTCCCAGCTCCCTCACTCTCAAGGAAGACCCTTGACTAACAGCAGGAAAGGACCACAGAGCTGAACACTGGATAGTCATTAGTCAGGACTGGGGAAGGGGAAGGGTGTTAATCATGGGGAAATTCTCAAAAGGAAGGATCCTTTTTTTTTTTTTTGAAAAAAGGAGGGCAGATGGATTGTTGAGGGAAGAGTGATTTTTGCAAAGCCATTTTGTCTATTCCCTCCACAAAGCAAAAGTGAAAGAGAACAATGGCAACAGAGACCAAAGAGCAGCAAAAACAGCTACGTAGTGGGGAATTCCAGCAGAGCCGCTATATATAAACAGGTGCAAGGGCCTTGCCTCTCTCTCCTGCTTCCACTACCCAGCGAAAAGATGCCTCCCAACTCCTCCAGCCTCTTGGTAAGTGGGATGATACAGGTGTGGGAACAGGGAAGCCCCTCCAGGGCTGGGGAGAGATGGTGAGAATGGATGGGGGCCATGCCCAGGGAGGCCGGTGGCTGGGAAGAGACCTTGAGGGGGCTGAGAGGGGCACAGATACCTACACAATCCTCAGGGAAGTGTCTGCCCAGGGACGTTAGCTGGAGCTCTCTTTCATGTCAGACCTCAGACTGGCCACAGTTAACAATGAATGACAAGGTGGGGTGAGCTCTACCCCAAGTTTCTGTCAGGATTAGAAAACATGAAACTATGATCATGGGCCCCTTTCACCTTATCCTGTTTAGAGTTTCAGGACTTTATGCTTCCCTCTCCTCCCCATAGAGAAAGTCACAAGGCTCACCTATCCTAAGTAGTACTGACCCGATGCCTCCCTGCTCTAGACAGCAGGCACCCAAGGAGACCCGACTGAGGGCAATGCTTCCCCACGAGTGACCGTCCGTGAAGTTTCTGTGGCATCTAGATTAGGAATATTCCCATAAGAGCATGAAAGGTTAATTATAAGCACATTTTGAAATGTGCCATTTTGATCACTATTTAAATAACAACCTTTGTTATAATAAAGTAGAAGTAATGTCACAATGTGACAGGAATATAGCTTTATCTATAAACTCATCACACAATTCTATACTCAGTGTCATTTTTACTTAAGCAAGACACCCCCTTTTAGTCTAAAATAAAGGCTGTGTCACCCCAATGACAAAGGAAAGGAAGGACTTAATTTTCTCTTATTTAGAGTTGGTCTAAATTCTAATGAAACCATTAATGTCCTTCCGGTAAGGTCTTTTTTGACACACTTCTCTGACTTGAAACTAACAAGCACCTGGAGCTTCCCAAACCTAAAAATGGGAGTAATGAAAATAGAATTATTGATTAGGAAAATTTTTTTGAATGGAGCAAGTCTTTCCAGTAACAAAACAGGGGTGAGCTTCCCATTTTCAGGTTATTGAAGCAGGAGTCAGACATAGGCCTTGTCCTCTGTGAGTGGAGCCCGGTCTAAGTAAAGAAGATAATATTCTATGTTAGGTAGACGTGAGAACATGGGACATAGATGAGCAAGTGACACTGAACATACAGTCGTTATAACATGTGGGTGACTGTAATGAAACAATGAGACATTATAAAATGAAACCAACAGTACAGAGCCATGGGTCCTAACTGTCCCTCTGAGGTAATGATGGAGAGCGGCCCTGTGAGGGCCCCAACAGGCTGCCAAGACTCAGAAATTCTTATGGGGTGTTTTCTGTAGAGTCTGTGTACATATTTGGATGCTGTGTTGTTGCTTTGCTTTGGACATTTCATTTGACACATCATCTCCGGGGGGTTGGGGGAGGGCTCTGATTAAAGAAATAAAGGCAGGACATGATTAATGACATTTTGGGATGGACAAGAGATGTGAGTACAGAAGAATAAGACTGATTTCCTTGTTTGTGTTAAAAAAAACTGGAATTTCTGGCCCTCCCTGGTGGCGCAGTGGGTTAAAGCACAACACTGAGAAGCTAAAGCCACTTCCGCATGAGTTCGATTCCCACCTGCCCCGGAGGTGACCACATGGCGTGGCAGACCTCTCCTGATCCGCCTGCTGCTCCCCTCAGCAGTGTACTTCGTCGATCTGCCTGTTCTGTTCCCCACTCTGTCTCTGGTGCAGCCTCTCACCGCCCCTGAGCCTCTGGCCTGTACCCCAGTTCTGTATGCATAAATAAATAAAATCTTTAAAAAAAAAAAACTGGAATTTCCAAAAGACATGTTCCAGAAAAAATAGGGACACCATTCCATGTAAAGATGCTGGAGGCTCAGACAGCCAGTGAAGGGTGGGAGCAACTGATAAGGAAAAGTAATTAAGGATGTAAAAGGGAGACAAGCATTCTCAGAAACTGTCCCTGTGCTTTGTTATCCAGGTGCATATCCAGCCACCAGAATGGAAGGTAATGCCCTTCACTGCCAACTTTGGTGACAGAGTGAACAAGATCAATGAACATGTCCAATCTCAGACCAAAGTTCCTGTGTGCAACCAGGTCCTTCTGTTTGACTCAAAGACCCTAGAGCCCCAGAAAACACTATCATCGTATGGTATTGACAAGGAGACAACTATTTACCTCACTCTGCAAGTAGTGAAGCCCAATGATGAGGAGCTGGACTTGACTGTGATGGAGCCTGGTGAGGGGGGGCTGAAGCACCACATCCAGGTGTCAAGGTCCAACTCCGGGGCTCAGGTGAAAGGGAAGATTGAGAGTAACACTGCTGTAAACCTCAACGAAAAGTTTGTGATCTACAAGGGGAAGAGAATAGAAGATGGGAAGACCATGGGAGAGCATGGCATCAAAGGGGGCGATACTCTCTACGTAATCCCCAAATATAAAGGGGGTTGACCACCCTCGGGAAGCAGTGATATTTGGAAAGAATCTTACATAGATCTTTCAAAATTAAGGAGAAAGAAATATATGGGGAAGTGATTTTGCATGCAATAGGGAAGAAAATGCAGCTAAATCTATGATGCTTGGAGTCTAACATAATTAATTAAGTAGCAATGTTGTACATAATGTTTTACTGAGAATATAAAAGAAGTTTTAAGACACACTGGAGAAAGCATTCCAGGCCAGCTTGCAATTCAATGTCACTTGGAAAATTTGTCAAAAATCTAGTAATTCCTTGCCCACTCAACAAATTCATGTTATGTTAATTTCTTTGTTTCTATGTTTGACCCAGAAATTCATCTATCACTTTTTGCAATAATTGTTGAGGCAGATTGAATTTTACTTAGAGAGAACAGTGAAATATATGGAAAAAAATAATAACCCAACATGATCATCATCTAATAAAGAACTTGGAAATTCAATTAAATTACATCTTTCCTTATTCAAAACCATTTAGGACCAAATGAAACCTGGCACTGTGCTCCCTCCTGCTGTGTCCCACACCCAGTAAAAACTGCCCTATTTCCAGTGATGACAGTGGGCATGGAAATACACTTGCCTGAACACCTAGAGATTTTCTGTTTCCTGTGGAGGTTCCTTAGGAGCTGATTATCTTTTACAAGGAACTGATTTTCTGAAAGGCAGTGGGTGGTGGAGCTGTGGCTGTTTGCATGTCCTAGGTCTGGGCGGTCCTCTCTACGCTGGGGGCAACTACCTCAGAGAGCTGGTTTCTGACAAACCCTACACTGCCTAAGTTCTGGTGACAGTGCTTCTCTCTGCTTCCCTCCTCTCAGCTCTCTGCTCCCTTTTCCGGAACTCAAGTCCTGTCCCACTTCACTCCCTTCATTTACTCCTCAGTCTCACTGCTGCTCTCTCATTTCTTACAACACGACATACATCCGCCTGCTTCTCCACTACACGAATTCCTTCTCTTCTTTAAAACTTGCTCAAGACCCTCCCCCACAGAAGACTTTCTCAAGGTAACCCACCCAGCAACACCCACACTGAGAGGTCCTCCTTGCTGCATTAAATCATACTTCCTCTTCCCATTTTAGAAGAAAGCTGGAGGGCCATGCCCCTCCCTAAGCTGACATCTGTGGAGGACACAGGGATTGTCCTCAAGCACAGGAACATTTTTCCTGATGGGAAAGGGACCTCCCGTTAGCTTTGGACTCCGCGAGGACAGGTCTTGGCGATTCTCATAAAGGGTCAACAGGCTGAGGCTAAGGGGACAGACCTGCCAAGGGGCAGCTCCGTCCTCCGGCTGGGCTAACACTCTCCCGCCAGCTGAACTCACTGTCCAGCCTGCCCTCGCGCCAGGAGTCTCCTGGCTGCGCCCTTCACTTCCTTATTCCTGAGGGTGTAGATGAGTGGGTTGAGGGCCGGTGTGACCACAGTGTAGAAGAGGGAAACAAACTTGCCCCGTCCCTGGCTGTAGCTGTGCGCAGGCTGCAGGTAGGTGTAGATGGCTGAGCCATAGAACAGGCAGACCGCGGTCAGGTGCGACCCGCAGGTGCCCAAGGCTTTCCTGCGGCCCCCGCTGGCGCGCATGCCCCACACGGCGCGCGCCACCGCCCCATAGGAGGCCAGGATCACGGTGGACGGCACCAGCAGGATGACCACGCGGGCAGCGAACATCTGCCGCTCCGTGGCATCGCGGCCGCCACCGCAGGCCAGCTGGAGCAGCGCGGGCAGCTCGCAGATGAAGTGGTCCAGGCGGTAGGGTGGGCACAGCGGCCGCGCGGCCAGCAGCGCAGTTTGCGCGGCCGAGTTGGTGAGGCCGCCCAGCCAGGAGGCGGCCGCCAGCGCGCGGCACAGTCTGGGCGCCGCCAGCCCCGCGTAGCGCAGGGGGCGGCACACGGCGGCCGCGCGGTCCAGCGCCATCACCGCCAGGAGGACGCACTCGGCCGAGCCCAGCGCCAGCGACGTGTACAGCTGGGCCATGCAGCCGCCGCGCTGCAGCCACAGCGCTCGGCCGCGCAGGGTGACCAGCAGCGGTGGCACCACGCTCGAGGTGAAGCCAACGTCCACCAGGGCCAGGTGGCACAGGAAGTAGTACATGGGCGTGTGCAGGCGCGGGTCGCGCACAGCCAGCAGCACCAGCGCAGCGTTGCCTGCGAGCGTCAGGAGGTAGCAGAAAAGCACCGACGAGAAGAGCACGGGCTGCAGCCAGGGCCAGTCCAGGAAGCCCAGCAGCACAAAGCGCTCCCCTGCGCTGTGGTTGGCCTGGAGGAGGGAAGCTGCCAGATGTTTAGAAGCTTGAAATGTGCCAAGGGGAGTCTGTGCCTTAGAAACAAAGGAAGCCCTTAGAAACAAAGGGGCCAGCAGGGAAGGAGAAGGGGAGCACCCTAGGCTGTGTTGGTGGAATCCGGGGCTGACCCTATGACCCCACACTTCTGAGCTGTGCTCTGTGGGGTCTGGTTCCCAAACCCCTGCTTGTCAGCTTCTTGTCTGGTTATGGTTGGGGCCCTATGACTAAAGAAGAATCTGATTTCCTCCTAAACACTAACACTTTCAGATCTGTTTTTTATCTTAACTTATTCTTAATCTGTACATTTTGTTCCCCCATATTTGTACATGTTCCACTCACCTCAACAAACCCCTGTAACCCCTTACCTCCTCCCCCCTCACTCCTCCCATGACCTTTAAATTCATTCACCGAGCCTGACATTTATACCTGCTTATTTTTCTGTGTATTTCTTTTTGTTATTTATTCTCCACATGAGTGAAACCATCAGTTATCTGTCACTTCTTTCACTTATTTCACGTAACATAATCACTTTGAAGTTATTTTGTCCCCAAAGTCTCATTTCATTTCACTGCCATGTGGTACTCTACTGAGTCTACACTCCACAATTTCAGGATCCACTCTTCTGCTGGTTGCAAGCCAGACTTCACTCTGGGTCTCCTTCCAGCTTGGAAAATGTGCACTGCTAGAAATAGGGTGACAGACACCCCAGGCTTGCTGTTCCCCACTCTCGGCATGTCCTTTCCGTTCCAGGTGCTCTGCTCCTGGTAAAACAACCTTTCACTTTGCTGACCACTGAACTCTCACCTGGAGTGAATCTCACAGGCTGCTCGCCATGTCCATTCTCCTCCTGCTTATGGCCCAGGGTGATGACCATAGTCCACACTGATAGCTCAGGTGGACCAGCCTTTACATCAACAGTTATCAGGGTAGAAGAAAACAAAGTAAAAGTCAGGGATCTTGACTCCACCTGGCTTAACTGCCTTTGGTCCAAGGTTTGATATTGGCAGTCACTGCTTCAAGTTTTTGACGTGTTAAAGGAAAAGTTGGAACTAAATGACATCTAAGCTTCCTGTATTCTCCCACAGCTCTAATTTCAATATTTTTCAAACCAGTGTAAAAGGGACATAGAAGCCGTTAGCCCTTGAAAATGACTGACTGATTCCCAAATGGTACAAAAGTCATAATGATTGATATGATGGATTCACAAGGTACACAGAGATCTTTCCAACCTGTGTTTCCCAACAGGCATCATCATACAGAATATTATGGAGAACAGAAAGAGGTATTGACTGAAATGAACAGTTAAGAGAAGCATGGGCTGGAAGGGAGAAGGCCCTGTGCAAAGCAGCATTTGGGTTCCATTTTGTAACCTGTCTCCCTGGGAGTTTTGCGACTGTGAGTTGGTTTAAGCTGGCGGGTGCTGGACACCTGGTCTTGGATGTGGACTGATACATGTTGGACCCTGCAATATCCTGAGTAACCGCCTGGGACCCAAGCTTACTGCTCTGTGGCCAGGATTCTTCAAATGGAAGCAGAAATGGCAAGTTGGCTTCAAAACACAAGGGTCCTTGAATAGTGCCATTTCTGGGGAGCTCATAGTAGGTCTTCAGTAAGAGGCACCATTTTCCTCCCTGTCCTACACTGGGTAGACCACACTGCTATGTAAGTTTATGTACCCTGGCACGGACTGATCTTTACTCACTGGAAAACTGGATAATACTACTAATTTACAGAATAAGAGAAGTGAGGTTCTGTACTTGCTGCAGTCTTAGAGTTTGTGAATGTTGATCAGGACTTCAACGCCCAGATGACTAGCCCTGAGATCCTTGGGGTGTTTTTGTTTATGTGCTTGTTTATTTAATAAACCAGATTCTAGTGTGCAAAGGGCTTAGAGAATAACAGTATATGTTTTATTTAATTTTATATTGTGACAGTCATCATGGAGATGAGCTAAGTACTGGAGATGAATCTAGGCCTATGACTCAACAGTGCTACAGATGTGAAGCCATTAAGTCAGATTTTCTAATTCTCTGATGATGTAGACACATACCTGTTCAGCCAGGCAATCATCCACCACTTCCCTCCAAATATGCCAAATTCTGAAAACAGGTACACAGTAACAACTTGCACAGACAATATCCTTGGTACATGTATGCACATTCCCAACACAGAGCTCAAGCAGATGTGAACTCACACTACCTACTCACCATGATTTCTCTCTACCATCCAAAGGGCAAATTTGTTTTCAAAAAAAAAAGTTCATCCTGACTTCATTTGGTATTCTAGAACATGCTTCATCTGCAAGACTTACCCTCATGTCTTGCTCTCTGGCACTAGCATTTAGGCCTTCACTTTCCAAATTTGAAGTTGGTCTCTTATTTCTGTTCTGGGTCCTCTGAGGATGAAAGGGCAGATGGCAGGATGAAAGAAAAACTCACCACATGACTGCTGACTTCTGAAACAGACAGCTTAGAGCAGAGTCCAGTGCCTTAGTAAGAAAGTGGGTGGGAACGTCTGGCTTGTCACCAGAGGAATGAATAGAATGTCTACAGTATAGAATTCACCTCTGCCCTGGAAGCCTCAGTGCTCAGGCAGAAGTGACAAGATCTTTCTTGAAGAACCCCATAACAGGAGACAGACAAGTCAAGGACAGGAGCCTTTTTAATGCAGCAAAGCAGCATGGGCTGGTGGAGGTGGCAGAAATGCCTCCAGGTTCTGAAGGGCACAGGGGAGGAGGGAGGACATCGACAGGCTCTCAAAAGAGGACACAGGGGAATTGACTGACTTGACTCCAGGGGATGGATCGCTGTGGAAACTGTGTCCCACTCCCGTAGCCAGTAATTGGTATGGAGGTGTCCAGAGAGCAGTCCCCAAGGTGAGGAAGGGAAAATTATGGAGGAAAGTTCTTTGGGGGGCGGGTATCCCTGGCAATATGTGGAGAGCAGAGATACCATGGTTCCCAATGTCTTTTCTACTCTAATTTTTTTTTTTAAGATTAATTTGTGCTTACAGAACTGAGGAGCAGAGGGTGAGAGGATTCACCAGAGACAGTATGGGGAAAAGAACAGGCAGAGTTATGAAGTACACTGCTGAGGGGAGCAGCGGGGGGGTCAGGAGAGGTCTGCCATGCCATGTGGTCACCGCTGGGGGCAGGGATCAAACCGGCATTGAAGCGGCTGCCTCTATCTGGCAGTGCTGCGCTTTAACCCACTGCCCGCCAGAGAGGGCCTTACTCTCATTTTTACCTGATTTAGAACCACATCCTCTGAGCGCCATTACTCTGGCCACTGACCTCAGTGACTCTGGGCATCACTGAAAACCACCCTATATATGTGAGGTGATGGGGACATTCTCAGTCTTCAATCCAGGTTTCAGTGTAGCTCTGGTTCATGCCATCCACCTTTTGCCCACAACCCTCCTTGTTGCTGCCATCGCCCTGTTTACCACCTTTATTTCTTGAAGATGTTTGTTCCTAATTCTTAATCATCCTCTCCAAGGATGCCACACTCATAATTCTTAATTTCCAGTATCTACATAAATTATGCTTCTCTCCTCTCGGCTCTCAGTTCCTTCCTCAGTAGGCATCTGGAAAGTTACCTCAGTCCTCAGGTCTCTCATGCCTCTGCTTTTGTCGAGATCCAGCATATATACCTGGTCAATCAACAACTTTGTCTTTGCCCACGTGCGCTTGCTATTCCTGCCTCTCTCTGCATTGTTACCCTCCCTTCAGTAAGTCGCTGTTATTTCAATCCCATCTAATCCTACTCATCCTCTAGATTGGTTTGATTGATTGTATCTTTAAAAAGTCACGACCACACTGACAAGTTCCACTTCATGTTCTGACCACTACTTTTACTTTTTTTTCCTTTTAGCTTTACTTTAATATTTTAGCTTTATTGAGGTATAATTGACATGTAACAGTGTATAAATTTAAGGTGATTTGTGATGATTTAGGATGAGTGTATATTGCAAACAAACATAAATGTTTACTCCACGTTAGTAGAATTCCCTCCATTTACATAATATTTTTGAATTTGTGTTGTTATTGTTAAAGTAAAAACATCATTTTTTTTACTCTCAGAGGAACTTTTAAGTAAATTAAACATGTTACCTATAGTTGCAATGGCTGTATATTTCATCCAGTGTTTATTCACTATACAGCTGCAAATTCACACCCTTTGACCAACATCTCCCCTTTTCTGCCACCCTTCAGCTGAGCAACCACCATTCTACTCTTTGTCTCTGAGTTCAGTGGTTTCAGATGCCACATACACAGAAGGCCACCCAGCATTTTGTCTTTCTCTATATGACTCATTTCACTCAGCAGAACGCCGTTAAAGTGGAGCAATAGCAAGATGACTTTTTCTTTACTGCTGATCTGTGCATGTATCTGTGTGCATAAAAAATATTCTTTGCGGGCCCTCCCTGGTGGCGCAGCGGATTAAAGCACTGAGAAGCTAACACCACTTCCGCATGAGTTTGATTCCCGCCTTCCCCGGAGGTGACCATATGGCGTGGCAGACCTCTCCTGACCCGCCCACTGCTCCCCTCAGCAGTGTGCTTCGTGGATCTGCTTGTTCTGCTCCCCACTGTGTCTCTGGTGAAGGCTCTCACCGCCCCTAAGCCTCTGGCCTGTACCCCAGGTCTGTATGCACAAATAAATCTTTAAAAAAAAAATTCTTTGCACCTTCATCAAAGGTTAGTTATCCGTAAACATATGACTTTATTCCTAGGGTTTTTATTTTATTTCCTTGGTCTGTCTGTTTGTTCTAGCACCATAGTGTTTCATTATTTTGCTTTGTATTATGCTTTGAAATCAGAGAGTATGGTACCTCCATTCACCTTCTTTTTAGTCAGGAGCACTTTGGCTATCAGAGATTTTTGGTTCCATGTGAATTTTATCATACTTGTCCATTTTTCTTTGAAGAAATTGAAATTGTTATCAGAATAGCATGGAATATGTAAATTGTTTTCATAGAATGGCCATTTTGATAGTGTTAATTCCTCCAATCAATAAACAAGGGATACCTTTCCATTTCTTTTTATCTTCTACTATTCATTTTTTTATAGATTTATTTATTTATGCATACAGTACTGGCATACAGGCCAGAGGTGCAGGGGCGGTGAGAGGATCCACCAGAGACACAGTGGGGAGCAGAACAAGTCAACTTGATGAAGTCCACTCT
>NW_004567147.1:410661-426990 GCF_000260355.1 Condylura cristata | reverse complement strand
CCGCTGCGCCACCATGGAGGACCCTTCTGCTACTTATTTTAACAATGCCTTATGGTTATATGAATAGATCCTTCATCTCTTTCGTTAGATTTATTACCACTAATTTGATTTGGGGGTTTTAATTATGACAGAGATGGTTTTCTTGATTTCTTCTTCTTTGATTTTTGCATATAGGAAAGTTACTGATTTGTGTGTGTTGATAGTGTATCCTGCTACTTCACTAAACTAGTCTATACATTTTTTTATTAGTTTTTCTGTGGAGCTTTTAGGGTTCTCTAGGTATATTATCTTATTGTCTATAAAGAGTGATAGTTTGATTTCTACTTTTCCTATATTGATTCCCTATATGTCTTTCTCTTTTCTTATTGCCCTGGCTAGGACTTCCAGTATTATATTGAAAAGCAGTGGTGTGATGGACATCCTTGCCTTTTAACTCTTAAGAGAATAGCTTTTAGCTATACACTGTTAAGGATGTATTGGCTATAGTTTTCTCATATATGGCTTTTATTATGTTATGTTCCATCTATCCCAAGAATTTCAAGGGCCTTCATCGTAATTGAATATTGAACTTTGTCAAATGCTTTCTCAACATCTATTGACATGATCATATGGTATTTACTTTCCCGTTTTGTTGATGAGTTGTATTACATTGATTTTTGGAAGTTGAACATCCTGTGCCCCTGGAATTAATCCCACTAGGCCATGGCATATTATCTTTTTAACGCTTTATTACATTCTGATGGCTGAGATTTGGTTGAGGATTTTGCATCAGTGTTCAGTAGACAGATTGGCCTGTAATTTTCTTGTTGTGCATTGCCTTTGTTTGGTTTTAGTATTAATGTACTGTTGGCTTCATAAAATGTATTTGGTGGTATTCCTTCTTTCTCAATTTTTGACAGAGTTTGTGCAAGAAAGGAAATAGTTCGTTTCTGAATATTTGGTAGAATCCACAAATCTATCTGGTCCTGGGCTTTTGTTTTTAGAAAGGGTTTTAATAACGGTTTCAATTACATTCATGTAATGGGTCTGTTTCAGTGTTCTATTTCTTCCTTATCTAGCTTTGGATGTTGTATAGTCTAGGTATTTGTTGATCTTTTCTAGATTGTTGAACTTGATTGCATATAACAGTTCATAGTAATATCTGATTACTTTTCATTTATTCTGTGTGTGTTGTACTTTCTCCATTTTCATTTACGATCCTATTTATTTGTGTTTCCTCCCCTTTTTTCCTTCTATTACGTTTATTTTTTCAAAGACCCAACTATGGTTTCGTTGATCTTTTGGCAATCTTTTAACTTCTATTTCATTTATGTCTTCTGTGATTCTTATTATTTCCTTTCTTCTGACTTCTATTCCTGATGGGAAATCAGGGTGGGTATGTGTATGCCTGCTGTCTGAGGCGCTGTGGCTGGTGAGTAGAGGTGTCTGTGTGGGTTTTTGTACTTTTACTCTCTGCTGTCCTTAGCTGTACCACTGCTTAGGCAGGTGGTAAGTCCTGTCACTCTTCCGGGGACATTGCTGGTTACCCGACTTGGGAGCTAGGGATTCCTGCAGTTCTTCTGATGTGGGAGTTGTTGTTCTGAGCTGTGAATGCTCCAGGAACTTCTGCTTTTTCTCCCCCACAATGTAGAATGGACCCAACGTCTCAGGGTATGGTAGTCAAGAGTCTGGACTGATCACTGCACCTCTAGACACAGCTGAGACCAAGTCCACTGGGAGGTGCTGCCGGCTGGTGGGATGTTTTCTCTGTGAGCTTCTAGGTCCCTCAAGGTGTGCCTCAGAAAAATACAAGGATCTAAATTGATCTCTAAGTGAAAAAAGAGTAAGAGAAAGAAAAGAGGCCTCCCCAGTGGCACAGGCAGTACAGTCTCCATACTATCAAGCTAGCAGCCACTGCAGTGTGAGTTCATTCTTTGCAGGGAGCTGATCCACCTGGCACAGCAGAACTCTCCTGACCTGACCTGCCACTGCTTCCCTCAAGAGTGTATCTCAAGGGATCCACCTGTTCTGCTTCTCACTCTGTCTCTCATGAATCCTGTCATCTCCCAACCTCTGGTCTACACCCTGGCTCTTGTAGCATAAATAAAATTAATGAATCTTTTTTAAAAAAAAAAAAAAGAGGAAAGAAGTGGGTGATAAGGAAATGTAAAAGGAAGGATGGTGAAAGAAGAAAGAACGGCCCAGATAGAGGATGACAAAAGAGGAGAAGGAAGAGGACGGAAAGAGAGAGAGAAGGGAGATAGCGATAATGACGTTAAAAGGGAGATAGGAGAAAACAAGAGGAAACAAATAGGGAAGAGGGGAAGAAACAATGGGCAGCAAACTGGCCAATAAACAAACAAAACACATGGGGGCATGAGAGGGTGGGGAATTGCTTCTCGAGAATCTTTATGACTCCTAGGACTCAGATGGCAACCACTGAGCCAGTTGTGCTGGTTTAGTCTGGTCCCCTCGGGAACACCGCAGGTCTGAGTGGGGTAATGTTCCCAGGGCCTGCTATCTCCCTGGTTTTGTATTGAAGGAGGACAAAGAACAGGACTGAAAGGCGAGAAGGAAACTGTGGCATGTCCAATGTCTCTGGCAATCTCCGCTGCAGCTCTGGGTTGGGAAGCTCATTCTTTCTGGACCCCTGAGGTAGTTTGGCCAGAATGGGAGCTCAGAAGCTTCCTTCTACCTGAGGGCTTGGGGCATCAAGAAGACCCATGCAGGACACCGCCCTGCACACTGCAGGTGCAATGGGACACACGGCCTGTCCTTCCCGGAGTAACCTCAGCTACCATCTCCTGGTTTGGGGTGTAGGTGTTGGTTTACTGCTGAACACTAGGTGGTGCCAGAGATGCCTCCTAGCACACTCAGAATTGTGCTCCTTCCGGCCGGTCTCTTGAAAAAAGTGGGGGTGACAGGAGGGAAACTCAACAACTAAAGGGAACCCACCCTGCACTTTCTGAATGCATGAAGAACCCACTTGACCGCCTGTCACTTCCAGAACCCTCATATGGCTCAGGGTTCTCCAGGTGTCTTGGTCTCCAAGCTTTTCCTTCTTTACTGCTCTACAAAGTGGGCCAGCTTTGTGGGTGAGGGAGGAGAGAAGGAATCTGATAGATGATTTTCTCTCCTCCCTACCACTGTTTCCAATTTTCTTATACTTCTGGGCGAATCACAGGTATCGCCAAGTTTGTGAACATATCCAGTCCCCCCAGGAACAAACTATTATTTCTGCCTATCAATTGCGTTCAATGAGAGAACTTAATCCCAGTGAACCTTCACCACCACATTAGTGACATCCTTAAACACTTACTGTGACTGACACATTAGGGAATCTGGTCGAAGTTCATTAGGGAAATTTTCTCTCCAGTGGAAAGGGAGCGTGTAAACAGAAACCGTTTTGGTAGTAATCACCAAATAAAACCATTTTGGTAAGAGGAGAGACTATCTAGTGGGCTATGGTGGGGAGTTATGGGTGCTTTGTGATGGGCACCCATTGTAATGTACATCTAAAGAACTGTAAACCTGTAACTCCTAGTTATATCAGTGTTCTAAACCATTGTTACCTTAATAAAAACAATGCAACAAATGGGGGAAAACATTTCATATACATACCCCATACCACCCGCATGTCACCAATATGGTGGTGAAAGGTCACTAGGATTAAGTTTTTCTCATTAAAAACAACTGATGGCCCTCCCTGGTGGTGCAGTGGGTTAAAGCACAGCATTAAGAAGCTAAAAGCCACTCCACATGAGCTCAATTCCGACCTGCCCTGGAGGTGATCATATGGCGTGGCAGACCTCTCCTGACCTGCCCGCTGCTCCCCTCAGCAGTGTACTTCATCGATCTGCCTGTTCCACTCCCCACTCTCTGGTGAAGCCTCTCACTGCCCCTGAGCCTCTGGCCTGTACCCCAGTTCTGTATGCACAAATAAATAAATATTTTTTTAAAAAAAACTGATAGGCAGAAATAACAGTTTGTTCCTGGGGGGATTGGATATGTTCACAAACTTGGTGACGCCTGTGATTTGCCCAGAAGCATAGGAAAATTGAAAACAGGGTTAGGGAGGAGAATCATCTATCAGATTCCCTCTCTCCTCCCCTGCCCACAAAGCTGGCCCACTTTGTATAGCAGAAAAGAAAATCTAAATTATACATATCATTAATCCCTAATACTCATAAATATTTAGATATTCTAATGGTTACATGCCAGCATAAGCAGCTTTTGTATTTTGTAGAGAACCTCTAAATTCTTCTTGCCTGGGTGTATTTGCTCATACTTAGTATCCTCGTTTGTGTTTTGTGCACAACTTTCTTCTTGATTACTTCATGAAACACTGGCTAGTAGTTCTTCTGTATCAACCTTTACACTTCTGAACTCATATTGTCCTGAGAGGCCATATGGTCACAGTGGAAACTGGATCTGGACTATAGTTCAAAAACCACATCTATAGTTAGTGTACTGAAGCCCAGAGACCTTCTTGTGGGAGGTCACCCCATTTCTGTGCAATAGAGAAATCTTGTCTTCTGGTTCTCGGGGCTACCTGCTGGCTTGCAGTCTTCAGTTCTCCTCAAACGGCTGTATCTTTACATCAGGATTGTAAATTCAGCTTTCCTATCATAAACCCTTTTATCCTTTTCCTCATCTGTGTCCTCAGCCTGCTGCCAGTTCAGGGTAGCCAAGATAGAGTTGCTTCTAAACGTTTTTGATTCCCCTCCACTTGCACTTTTTCTACTTGTGTCCAACTGCAAACTTTTGGGACACTGATGGTCGAGTAAAGTTGTAACCATGGAAGTAATGAAACCAGATGGTTCTTTGGTAATGAAAAAAAAATCAGCTCTTTCCACTGACGCAGGGAATTCTGGATAGAGAGGAATGATTAGAACATTTTTATCTCATTCCTTACACCTGACCTGAATCAAGTGAAAAATTATAGGTCACTCATAGCATGAAAATCTGCACTGATGTTTACTCCCATCACTCCTGCTGTCCAGATTCTGTGCCACAAGTTTTAGCACATTCCCTTCCAGTTATTATTTCAAGTCATTGATAGAGCTGTCTGCGTGAGCTCAGGTTACAGCCCTTGGTCATTTTCTTCATTGTTCTTCTCAGTTGTGATGGAATTTAAACACTACCTCTTATGAGGATCTATTTAAGTTCTCTTTTTAAATCTTGGAATATTATATTTTGCTGTTGCCTGTATAAGTCCATCATTTCCTTCTATTATTTCCAGGATTAAATGAGTGAAAAGTGGCCAGAAGACTAATTCAAACTCTTTACGCTTCATTGATATTGCCATGAAATAAGTAGTGAGATTTTCTGTCACACAGTCCATTCTCCAGTAGGAGGTTGTAATTATAGTTGCTTGCACCACCAGATTTAGGGCTAGAATTTTAGCTAGTATTGCAGAATTGCTTTTATAGATGACTCAAGCTACTTCATGTTCTGAGTTAAATATTTTTCTGAAACTTTGGAAAAATCACCTCTGATCCTAGCTATAAGGACTCTAAAATTATTTCAAAAAAATTATAAAAAATTTTCATTTGTGCTTTCATTTCTTATTTAATTTTTTAAACACAAAGGGGAAAATATGAGGCATTACTATGTTCGCTAGGCCTTTTAGAAAACATTGAGTAGCTCCTCTAGCCAGACACATGCAAATCTACATGAAAGGCTGATATTGTAGACATCAAGAGGGTGGGCACTGTTCAAAAAGGAATGGCCCACCGATGTCATGATGGCAAAATGGAATCATCAACAGTGTCACCCAGCATGCACTTGGCAATATTATGACCGTATAAAAAGGGAGAATCTTGCCAAAAGAATTAATGTTCATACTGAGCATATTAAGCACTGTAAGACCCAAGATAGCTTCCTAAATCACATGATGGAAAATGATCACGAAAAAAAGGAAGCTCTAGAGTTCACCTGAAGTGCATAGGTCCCTGCCTGCTGGGACCCATCACCATGGAGTCATGGCATGAAAGGTGAGCAATAAAAGGTAAATCAAAGACCTGTGGAGTAAAAAAAGATACATAAAATTTAACATGTCACTAAGATAAAGATTTTGACTGTAATTGCCATTTGTGAATCTGTGGACAAATGGTCATAAAAGATAAACATGGAAACAAGTAATATTTAAAATGTGAGGTAAAATCAACGTGTTTGGCATAAGCTGCAGAGGAGCTAGCTGGCTAACGTTTATAATGGTGATCTACATGCACTCCACTTTCTCCCTTTCTTTCCATAGCTGACTCTGACCTTTTCTCGTTCATCACCCCAGATAGTTGTTCTCTGATCCTAGAGGAGGAAAATCCTCCACACCACTCTTGTGTTGAGTGAAGTTTCAGGTTATCTGTACAGAGTCCTATCCTGACCCCTGAGTTTTCATTTCCTTCTTGATATCCAACCTTCAGGAAATTCATTGATCACAGGAATAATGTGATATTATGAGCTGTAGATAGAAAATTCTAGCTCATTGTCATTGACTATATCTCAACTTTCCCTTCCTAGTCTGTTTCACGTGATCAGAGACACGGACCCTCACATCCTGGGCCCAGGGCAGGGGAGATGGCACTCACCAGTGACAGGAAAGAGGACTGGAATGACCACTCTATGGGACGATGAGGTAAGGTGCTGCTTTTGTCTCAGGAAAAGCAGTGAAGAAAGATTCAACTGAGCAAGAAGCTTTTGGACACATACCCGGTCCCTGTCCCTCCTCTCAGCAGCGTACCCTGCTGAAGGGCAGGGGCTCTGAGGGACCATGGACACCTCAGAAGCAGCCTCCAGTTTACTTTTCAGTCCTTGAGCTTTCAGGCTCTAGGTAATTGCCCTGGGAAACAACATGTTAATGGTGTGATTTGATTCTCCACAGAGGAGCTGTGCCCCCTATGACCCATGCACAAATGTGACTCAGGGCAACCTGTGTCAGAAGTGCAGCAGCAAGGTTGTTCCCTGCAGAGGGAACACACCTGTGTGTCTGTGTTAACAGTACCTTTGTGGGGACCAAACTCTGTGTCCTGTTCTCTGAAATGTGAGTTCTGAGATTTGGGTTTGTTTTTGTTTGTTTGTTTTTCAGGTAGAAATATACATCTTTATTGATACATTATATAATTTCATGTTTTATTTATTTATACATTACACCATTGTTCATTTTGTACAATGTTTGCTTTCTCCTCTCAGGTGTAGTCCCCATAGAATTCCCATCACCACCACCATAGATATTGTGTTTTACCTCCCCTCATTTGATATCTCTCCCTCCTACTCTTCTGCAGAATAAATTAGAATTCTCTGACTTACAGCAGCCTGTTTATTGGGGTTTTTTATTGTTATTATTTTCTTTCCCTGATCAGATGTGAAACCATCTGATATTTTTCTTTTCCACTCTATCTTACATCATTGAGCATAACCCCTTCTAGTTCCATCCACATTCTTGTGAAAAAGTTTTGTCCTTTTTGATTGCTGAATAGTATTCCATTGTGTATATATATTATCGCTTCATCTGGTTTCCTGTTTTTGGGTATTTGAATTGTTTCCATATTTTACCTATTATAAATAGTGTTGCAATGAGCATAGGGGTGGAGATATCCATTTGAATTAATTTTTTGTGGTCTTTGAACAGATTGCTAGGAGTGGAATTGCTGGGTCATATGGTAGCTTTCAGTATTAGGGAAACAGAAAATTTATTGTGAAGTGTCATCAGCAGTGAAAGTGTGTGAATAATACCTACAGACAGCAATGTGGATAGATAATGCTAGAACAAAGTGACTGAAAAAACCCAGAAAAGGAGATAGTACAAAATAAGATGCAATTATAAATGGTAAAACACACTTTTAGTATTAAGAGTATCATGCTTTATCACATCTATTCTAGGCTTTTTCACCCAATAGGTTTCTAGTCTATGTATCTACAGTGTTGCTTACAAGTATAATTCTCACATTTTCAATGCAGATGATGCTATACTCTCAGTTATCTCTTGCCCTATTCCTGAAAGGCACTGGGTAGTTTTAGTCTGGCATGCCTATATCAAATGTTGGTAAGTGTTTCCAAAATTGTCCTTTGAGAGTGAACAATGTTTTTACCAACCACCAATAAGTGAGGATTCACAGTAGCTTTTGATTCAGTTTGGCTGGCATTCCTGAAGCAATATTCCAGATCTCAAAGCAGTTTTATCAACTTGTTCATGGACATTATTAAAGAGATCAGAAAGAGGTGTCTGCTCCAGGGAAGCCTCACTGGGAGAGAATCTGGGCCAAGGCGAATCTAGCCCAAGGCTGTCCCGTCACCTAGGGCCAAGGCTTATAAACTTGTGTTCTGTGACCTGACAAGATCTCCATAGCAGGATCTTTCACTTTTGCTGGCATCATGAGTTTGGTAGCAGGACAAATGAAAAGAGACCTTTCTATCTCTGAAAAATGTATGTGACACACAGGGGGGAAAGTCAGATGGACACTGTGATAAGCAGCCAGGAAGAGAGCAGGTCCCTGTGGCCACACAAGGCCGCAGAGAGTCTGACAGTCTGACAGCCACACCCCACTTGGCCTGCTTAGGACCTTGACATAGAAAGCGAGGATGAAAGTCCAGATTTGCTTGTTTACATTCCTTGAAATGACACCGTTTCTCAGAAACCAGATCCTCTATGCTCTGTCACAGAGCAGGGAACCTCTCAATGACACATTTCACCCGCTCTGACCTCACCCTGGATTCCTTAGGTGCATTCCAGGTCACAGCATGGCTCAGGCAGGGCCTGACAGAGGGGATGATGCTGTCGCTCTCCGGTGTCCCAGGGCCCCGCATTGCAGCCTCTGTTTTCCTGCATCTGCTTTTACTCCTTCCCCAGAGTGCACCATCCTTTGCAAAAGGGCGCCACTCCTGCCAGGGTATCATGTAGTGAGGTTAAAATCTAAGTCTCCACCCCTTGCCCAGCTAGTTCATTGGGAAATCTTGAATACAGAAAAGGGAATTGATAAGGCTGCCCTGGGAGCCAGGCCAAAGTCTGACTGTGGAAGAAGAGCCAGAACCTTCCTGTATCAGAGTCAACCTCCAAGACCAGGTATCCAGGCACTCACCAGACTAAACAGACTCCCAGTCAGGAAAAGTCTGAGGAAACAGGTTACAAAAGGGAAGTTACGAAAGTCCCAAATCCTTTGCATGTGGACTTCTCCCTTCCCAAACACTGCTCCTTTTTTTTTAAGATTTATTTATTTATGGTTACAGAACTGGGGTTCAGGCCAGAGGTGTGGTAGGTGAGAGGAATCACCAGAGACAGAGTGGGGAGCAGAATTGTCAGATCTACTGAAATACACTGCTGAGGGGAGCAGCGGGTGGGTCAGGAGATGTCTGCTGAGCCATGTGGGTCAGCTCCCTGGCTGTGGAGGGAACTCATGGTGCAGTGGCTTCAGTGAGCTGTGCAGAGAGCCCTCACTGCTTCCTGTAACAGTTCACTTCTATAAATTCCCTTTCTGTTCTCCACTAATCTCTGGTGAATCTTTCACCCCCTCACCTCAGGCCTCACCTTTATCTTCTCCCCACAAGTCCTGCATAAAAAGATCATCAGATAAATACCCAAAGGTAGAACTGCCAGATCGCATGATGGTTCTTTGTCAACTTTTTGAGAAAACTCCATATTGTTATCCAGTGACGGCACCAAAGTACATACTAATTATACAACAGTGTATGAATTAGCGATTTTGAGAGTGATTTCAAGCTACTTTAAATGTCTGCCCTCCTTCACCTTCCAGAAGTAATGTGCCTATGATGGTAATCGGTGCACATAAAATTTGTAAAGAAGAGCAACTTAAGTCTGTGTGTTCTTTTCCATTTTTTTCTGTATTTATACATGTTTTAAATCAGGTGTTGTCCCCATAGAATTTCCACCACCAGGTCACTGGTGCACCAATCCTTACTCCCTTGTGTTCTTCCTGCCCATGTTTCATACCCACTCCCTCCCCATCCCCTGCAGAATGTCTCTGCTTTAAAATAATCAGATGTCTCCTGCACCCCTGGAAAAATACACAAAAAGATATAAAAATAAACTATTATATTATTAAAATAAATTTTAAAAAGTAATCAGCTGTCTGCTTATTTTTTTAAGCTTTACTATATTGCTTTTTTTCAATTGTTATTTTTCCTTGCTCCTTTATTTTTTCCCCATCTTTCTCCTATAAGTAAAACTACCTGAATTTTTCTTTTTCTTTCTGGCATACTTCACTGAGCATAATCTCTTCCAGCTCCATCCATGTTGCTATGAATGGCACTAGATTATCTTTTTGAAGTCTTTTTACATTTCCTTTCGTAGTTACAGGCTCAATACCGTCTCTGTAGTTATAAGGGCTTTCACTTTCCCATCATTCTCAACCTGATTTGACATATTCTGCCTGGCCACTGGTGATGATTCAGAGCCCCCAGCTCCTATTGGACAGGGGGGTGCAAGGAGCCCCTTCTCTGCCGCAACAACCAGTTTCCTGGTTTTGAAACACAGGAGGTGATAGATCTGGGTAAATATTTGAAAAGAGAACAATACTCACCAAATTTGCAATCTATCCCAAAATGCACTCTTCCCCTTCATATTAGCTATGTGTATTTTAAAAATATGTCTACCCCACAAATATTTGAAATAATAACCACCTTTACCAATGTTATTAGCTGGCTAAAAAGGGTATAATGTAAGAACAAGATTTACGTGAAGTATTGTTCTGTTCTATTCTGCTTTGTTTTAAATTAGCTGGAGCTCTCACATACCATAACTCCGTGTAGAGACTGCTATAAATGTAGGGTCTGCAAGGTGTAAATTCTTGAATCGTCACTGTAAATGGCTGTTTTTATCAATTTTTCATTTTGAAAAATAATGGCACTCACTAATTGTGTTTTATATGTTTTTGTTGTTGTTGTTATTTTAACTCTCAGGCACAATGTCCTGAGAGATTGGGAGAGGACAATGGTTCATTTGGAAAATTAGGAGGACCAGAAGGTTGAGTCATTTCCCTGAAGGCATCAGGCATGTCCTCTTGTCCCCATCCAAATCCCAAGAGAAGCAGCACCATTTCTGAGCTCACAGTCGGAGTGCCCAGGAGTCAGGGGGAAAACAGAGGCACCACAGTGTGAGACTGGATACAGCTACTGGGGTGTCCAATGGGAGATGGGAGTGAGCCTTTGATTACAGCCTTTGAAATGTTCTCAAATAGCCACCTTGGATTGCAGGCTTGGGGGTAGGTAGGATATGGGAACCCATGAGAGCTCAAGACCAGGAATTCTTTGTAAAACACATTTCATAACAGATGTTTCTGAGCCTAGAAAACCCATAGGGATTTTCTTCAATGATTCCATTTTATAAATCAGATAACCAACATCAAAGGCAGTGAGCACCCTTAAGGGGAGCATTCTTAAGGGGCACCCTTAAGAATGGAAGCTAGGTTTCTGCTCAGGAGGGCTCTTCACTTCATGTCTTCTCCAGGCCACTGCCCACGTCCTGGCAGGCTGGTGGGAACAGGCTGCTCGTGGTCACCTTGACGTGGTCAACATGAGGGATTCTCAATCCCTCCCAGCTCCCTCGCTCTCAGGTATGCCCTTGACAAGCAGCAGAAAGGACCACAAAGGATTAAAGTTTCTCATGAGTGAGGGTCCATAGTGTACACTGGACACTTCTAAGTCAGGACAGGGGGGAAGGGGTGGGGAAGGAGGAGGGAGGACGTGTTAATCAGGGAAAATTTCTCAAAAAGAAAGGTCATCATATTTTCGAAAAAATGTTGAGGGAAAAGTGTTTTACCACAGTCATTTTGTCTCTTCCCTCCACCAAGCAAAAGTGAAAGAGAACAGCACAAAAACAGTCAAAGGGTGCCCAACACACCCCGCCCAGTGGGGATTTCCAGCTGAGCCCTGCATCTAAGCAGGTGGGAGGACTTTGTTGCTCACTTCTTTTCATGATCTCCGTGTTGAAGAGATGCCTCCCAACGCCTCCTGCCTCCGTGTAAGTGGGAATGATTACGGGTGTGGGGACAGGGAAGCCCCATCTAGGGCTGGAGAGAAATGATGAGAATGGATGAGGCCATACTTAGGGAGGCAGCTAGCTGGGAAGGAACCTCGAAGGGGCTGAGAGGAGCACTCATACCTACACAATACTCGGGGAAGGGTCTGTCCAGGGAAGTGGGCCCCTGAGCTCTTTCGTGTCAGACCTCGGAGTGGCCACAGTTAGGGACAAAATGTCAGAAGAGTTGTGTGCTAAGATGGAGGCAAGATTAGAGACTGTGAAAATTTGATCATGGGCCCCTTTCACCTTATCCTGTCTAGGGGCTCAGGACTTTATGCTTCCCTCTCCTCCCCACAGAGAAAGTCACGAAACTCACCTTTCCTAAGTAGTATTTACCTGATGCCTCCCTTGATGTAGACTGCAGGCACCTGAGGAGACCTGTCTGAGGGCATTACTTCCCCACGGACTGTATGTGAAGTCCCTGTGGCATCTATATGAGGAAGATTTCCCATAGGAAAATGAAAGGCTAATTATAATGACTTTTGAAGTGTGCCATTTGATCACTATTTAAATAATAGCTTTTCTAATAGTAAAGTAGAAGGTACTGCCAAATGTGACAGGAATAAAGCTTTATCCAGAAACCCTTCATACAGATAAACATTCAGCGTCATTTTTATTTAAGCAAAACACCCCCTTTAGTCTAAAATATGGGACGTGTTACCCCAATGACAAAAAAAATGTGAGGACTTACTTTTTTCTTATCTGGAGCTGGTTTAAATTCCAGTGAAGTCAAAATTTCTTCCAGTAAGAGCTGTTTTGAGATCACTTCACTACCTTGAAACTAACAAACACAGGGGTTACACAAACCCAAAAGGGTGGATGGGGGAAGGGAGTGGAATCTAGATATTGATTAAGAAAATGTTTTCAATGGAGCATGAAGGACTCATACCCAAGTATTTCAAGTGGCAAAATAGAGAAAGCTTCCCATTTCAGGTTATTGAAGTAGGAGTCAGACATAGTCCCTATCTTCTGTGATTGGGAACTGGTCTAAATAGAAGATAATATTCTATAGTAGGTAGATCTGAGAACATGGAAAGTACAGATGAGCAAATGACACTGAACATACTGTCGCAATAACATGTGGGCAACTGTAATAAAACAATGGGACATTATAAAAAGAAACCAACAGTACAGAGCCCATGTGACATAATGGGTTCCTTTGGGGCAGTCATGGAGTACAGCCCTATGAGGGCCCCAATTCTTTTGGGGAGTTGTCTTTAGAATCTGGTGTACAACTTCGGATGATATATTGTTCCATTTCTCTTGACATTTGACACACCATCTCCAGGAGACTTTGGTTAAAAAAAAAGTAGGACATGATTAATGGTATTTTCAATGGATAAAAGGAATGGTTATAAAAGAATAAGACTGATTTCCATGTTTGTGCTATAAACTGGAATTTCCAAAAGAGAAGTTCCAGAAAATGGAGGGACATGACTTCCTGTAAAGGAGCTGGAGGATCAGACAGGCAGAGAAGGGGTGGGAGCAACTCAAGACAGGAAGCACTTAAGGCGTGTGAAGATGACAAGTATTCTCAGCAACTGTTCCTTGTGCTTTGTCGTCCAGGTGCATGTCCATTCTGAGGAATGGAAATTAAGAACTTTCCCTGCCAACTCTGGCGACAGAGTGAGGAAGATCAATGAATATGTCCGATCTCGCACCAAGATTCCCGTGCAGGACCAGGTCCTTATGCTCGGCTCAAAGACCCTAGAGCCCCGCAGAACGCTGTCATCGTACGGCATTGACAAGGAGACAACCATCCACCTCACTCTGAAGGTAGTGACGCCCAGTGACGAGGAGCTGCCCGTGATTCTGGTGGAGGCGGGTGACCAGGGGCAAAGGCACCTCCTCCAGGTGCGAAGGTCCAGCTCGGTGACTCAGGTGAAAGAGATGATTGAGGACAGCACTGGTGTAACCCCTGAGAGACAGATTGTGACTTGCAATGGGAAGAAACTGGAAGATGGGAAGACCATGGCAGAGTATGGCATCAAAAAGAGCACTACTTTCTTCCTGACCCCTTTCTGTGTTGGGGGGTGACCACCCTTGGGAAGGAGTGATACCAGAGAAACAAAATCTTATTTTTTTCTAGTTCTTACTTGCCAATCGCATCATAACCATAACCCCCCAAAATGAATAAGAAATATATGGGGAAAGTAGATTTCATGTGGAACAGGGAAGAAGCTTCAACTAACGCTGGGATGCTTTGATTCTAACATAATTAAGCGGCAATTCTGTGTATAATATATTACTGAAAATATAAAAAAAAAAGTTTTAAGGCAAAAAATTAGATCTAGCCAGCTTGCAATTTAATGTTCACTTAGCTGATTTATAGAAAAACTGGTATTTCCTTTCCCATTTAACAAATTCATGCTGTATTAATTTCTGTGTTTCTCTGTTGACCTAGGAATTCATCTATCATGTTACCCAATAATTGTTGAACCAAAATGAATTTACTTATAGAGAACAGTAAAGTGATTTTGAAGTGAATTCATTACCCAACATGATCATTCTCTAATAAAGAATTTGGAAATTAAATTAAATTAATTCTTTCCTTATTTAAAACTGTTTGGATTCTTACTGTGTCCCACACCCAATTAAAACTGTCCTTATTTCTGGGGATGATGGTGGGTATGGAAATATACTTCCTTGGGCACCTAGCGATTTTATCTCTCCTGTGGAGTTTCTTTAGAAGCAGATTGCCTTTCAGAGGGACCTGATATTTGAAAAGGCAGGCAACTGTGAAGTCCTCTCTCTTCTGCATGTCCTAGGGTCTGGGAGGTCCTCTCTGAGCTAGGGGCATCTATCTGAGTGCAGGAGCTGGATTCTGGCTGGATCCCAGCACTGCTCAAGTTCTGGTAAATAGTGCATCTTCCTCTGCTTCCCTCAACATCAGTTGTCTGCTCCTCTTTGGTGATCTCTTGTCCTTTTCATTCACTCCCTTCATTTACTTCTCTGTGTCACTATCGCTCTCTTATTTCTCCAACCTGACACACATCCACCTTCTTCTCCACTAAACTAGTTCGCACTCTTCTTTAAAATTTGGTGAAAGAGCTTCCCTGTTGGTGCAAGGGGTTTAAGTGCAGCACTGTGAAGGTGCCTGAAGTCACTGCAGCTTAGTTAAATCTCAGGCCTGGGAGCTGACCCACACAGTCCAGCAGATCTCTCCTGTCTTTCCTGCTGCTCCCCTCAGCAGTGTATTTCAGTCACTTCTCCTGTTCTGCTCCCAACTCTGTCTCTGTTGGATCATATCACACACACACACACATACACCCTGTACCTCTGACCTGTACCCCAGTGACTGTATGTTTAAAAAAATTTAAGCAAAACTTGTTCGAAAGAGTTTCTCAAGCTAACCCCACCCAGCAAGCCCACTCTGCAATTTCCTCCTTGCTGTGGTGGGCATGGTCACCGGGCTGGTGAGCACTGGGTGGGACTGATTTCCTCTCACAAACATGCTCCTTTTTCTAGATAGGGGTTTCCTGTAGGGTAGAGCTTTTGATTTTCTTGCCAATTAGAGACTCCCGTTGCAGACACCACAGGCCTCCCATGGAGTCTTTCAGGTGGGGAGAAAGCCATAGTGAAGCATCATACTTGTCCTCTTCTGGATTCTCCAGAGGGGCTACAATACTCCTGGGAGGGAAAGATATTCCCTAAATCATGCTTTCTCTTCCTAGGTTAGAAGAAAGCTGGAGGCCATGACCCCTCCCTAAGCTGACATCTGTGGAGGACACAGGGATTGTCCTCAAGCACAGGAACATTTCTCCTGATGGGAAAGGGACCTCTCGTTAGCTTTGGACTCCGCAAGGACAGGTCTTGGCGATTCTCATAAAGGGTCAACAGGCTGAGGCTAAGGGGACAGACCTGCCAAGGGGCAGCTCTGACCGTGGGCTGAGCTAACACTTTCTCCCCCTCCCACACCCACCCACTTAAACTCACTGTCCAGCCTGCCCTCGCGCCAGGAGTCTCCTGGCTGCGCCCTTCACTTCCTTATTCCTGAGGGTGTAGATGAGTGGGTTGAGGGCCGGTGTGACCACAGTGTAGAAGAGGGAAACAAACTTGCCCCGTCCCTGGCTGTAGCTGTGCGCAGGCTGCAGGTAGGTGTAGATGGCTGAGCCATAGAACAGGCAGACCGCGGTCAGGTGCGACCCGCAGGTGCCCAAGGCTTTCCTGCGGCCCCCGCTGGCGCGCATGCCCCACACGGCGCGCGCCACCGCCCCATAGGAGGCCAGGATCACGGTGGACGGCACCAGCAGGATGACCACGCGGGCAGCGAACATCTGCCGCTCCGTGGCATCGCGGCCGCCACCGCAGGCCAG
>NW_004567147.1:397069-410271 GCF_000260355.1 Condylura cristata | reverse complement strand
CAGGGCCAGGTGGCACAGGAAGTAGTACATGGGCGTGTGCAGGCGCGGGTCGCGCACAGCCAGCAGCACCAGCGCAGCGTTGCCTGCGAGCGTCAGGAGGTAGCAGAAAAGCACCGACGAGAAGAGCACGGGCTGCAGCCAGGGCCAGTCCAGGAAGCCCAGCAGCACAAAGCGCTCCCCTGCGCTGTGGTTGGCCTGGAGGAAGGAAGCTGCCAGATGTTTAGAAGCTTGAAATGCGCCAAGGGGAGTCTGTGCCTTAGAAACAAAGGAAGCCCGGGTGTGGGGGCCAGCAGGGAAGGAGAAGCAGAGCGCCCTAGGTTGTGTTGGTGGAATCCGGGGCTGACCCTATGACCCCACACTTCTGAGCTGTGCTCTGTGGGGTCTGTTTTCTTGCCTCGTTCTTGTTGGACCCCTCAGACCAAAGTAGAATCTGATTTTTCTACTAAACACTAAATACTTTCAGTCGTTTGTTTTTTCCCAATTATTTTTGTTTCTGTACACTTCTGTTCCTCTATATGTGTTCATGTTCCACTCACCTTCCATCAAATCACCATGCTAGTACCTCCTCTAACTCCCTTTTTCATCCCCTCCTCCTTCCCCATCCCTTTGAGAGCCATTAAATTCATTCACTGAGTCTGTCATTTATGCCTGCTATATTTTGCCTGTGTATGTTTTTGTTGTTGTTGTTTATACTCCACATGGGTGAATCCATCTTTTTGTCTTTCACTTTTTCACTTACTTCACCTAACATAATCACCTTGAAGTTTGGCTTTTGTCCCACCACTTCCTTTTTCATGCCTGTGTCATATTCCATTGAGTATATATTCCATGATTTCTTTATCCACTTACCTGTTAATTTGAAGACAGATTTTACTCTCAGACTCCCTCCTCCTTGAAAAGGTGAGTTCCTAACAATAAGTGTGTCAGCCCATACGGCCTTTTTCAGTTCAGGTGCTCTGCTTCTGGTAATACAACCCTTCACTTTGCTAAGCACTGAATTCTAAACTGTAGTGACTCTCTCTTACAAGCTACTCACAATGTTCATTACCCTCTTGCTTTTGGCCCAGGGTAATGACTACAGTCCACACTGATAGCTCAGGTGGACCAGCCTTTAAAGCAAGAGTCAGCTGGGTAGAGGAAAGAAAATGAACCAGAAGTCAGGGAACTTGACTCCACCTGTCTTGATTGCCTTTGGCCCATTATTTGATATGGAAAGTCACTTCCCTTTGCTTCAAGTTTTTGACATGTTAAAGGAAAAGTTGGAACTAAATGACCTCTAATCTTCCTGTATTATCCCACAGTTCTAATTTCAATATTTTTCAAACTAATGTAAAGGGGCCAGAGACACCTTTAGTCTTTGAAAAAGATACTGAAGCAGTATTTCTAATGGTACAAGAACCATAATGATTGATGTGATGGATACAAGGTACACAGAAATCTTTCTGCTGCATGTTACACAACAGGCATTACTATACAGATAATATTTTAAGCATCATATTCACTGTTCTTAATTTAAAAATCATAATCCCTTCATTTTTACTATATTTCAGATTTCCAGTTTTCCCCACATAAGACACTATATTTATATGCTTCTCTCATTTTATCTTCACTTGGCAGAACTAGTACTAGTGATTTCAAGAACAAGTGTCCAAGTTTTAGACTGCCCAAGTTAAGTCTGGGCTGCAATATCCTGACGAAACACCTGGGACATGGGGCTTAACTGTTCTGTGGGCAGGTTTCCTCAGATGAAAGCAGAATTGTTCAAACCTCCTTGAACAGTATAGTTACTTAGCAGCTCATAGTAGGTCTTCAATCAAGAGTCATCATTATCATCCCTGTCCTACACTGGGTAGACACAGACTGGCATGGAAATTTATGTCCCCTTTCATGGACTGATCTTTACTCACTGGAAAGCTGGATAATACTTCTATTTTACAGGGTAAGATAATGGAGTTTCTATAACTTACTCTGATCACATAGTTTGTGAACTACATCAGGATTTCAATGCAGAGCTGACTAACCCTGAGATACTTGGGGATTTTTGTTTGCTTGTTTATTTAATAAACTGTGTTCTAATGTCCTATGAACTCAGAGAATAACAGTACATGCAAAAACTGACTATTATTTAATATGGGCCTCATAGCAGTCGTCATGGAGATGAGCTAAGTACTAGCATATGGTTCAACAGTGCTAGAAGCTATGGAGCTATAAAGTCAGATTCTCTAATTCTTTGATTATATAGAAACATACCTGTTCAGCCAGGCAATCATCTACCACTTCCCTCCAAATATGCCAAATTCTGAAAACAATTGCACAGTAACAGATTGCAAAGACAACATCCTTACTACATGTATGCACACTTCCCAACATAGAGCTCAAACAGATGTGAACTCTTAAACTACCTGTTCCCTATGGTTTCTCTCTACTATCCAGAAGAAAATTTCTTTTTTAAAAAAAAAAATTCATCTTGCCCTCATTTGGTTTTATAGAATATTTCATCTGCAAGACTTACCCTCATGTCTTGTTCTCTGGCAGTAGCATTTAGGCCTTCACTTTCCAAATGAGAAGTTGGTCTCTTGCTTCTATTCTGGATTCTCTGGGTTGAAATGTCAGTGGGTAAGATGAAAGAATAACTCAACCACATGATGTGTATTCTCAGCCACCATTGTGTTCAGGATGTAGTCTTGGAACCCAAAGTTTCTGCTTGTCAAGCTAAAATGGAGTCAGGCAGGAAGCCTCTTACCAGGGCAGAAGTCTTGGTATAAGGATATGTGCTAAAACAACAGGAAGATATTATGGCCAGATTAGCATATCCAGCTAGACCTTTTTACAGTAAATAAAGTGTTAACAGGGACTAGAGATAGGATTTTTCATCAGCAGCAACAATGGAGACCCCCCCCAGGCAATAGCACCTCTTCACTCCCCTTCTTGCCAGACTATTACGCAATCCCAACACACACCCCCACCACACACATTCCTCCACACATTTCTTCCCTGAGTTACCCACCTTCCCTGGATCTGATATCAAATGAAGGTGAGACTTGTCATGGGGATGGTGCCAAATCTCCAGAGATTTGAGCCCTTCTCGTGTCTTCTCTCCTTCTGTGTGGACTTTGAGTTGTTTTTCCTCCATGTAGTGCCGCTCCCCACCCCTCAAGGTGACAACATGACTGTTGACTTCTGGAACAGACACCTTAGAGCAGAATCCAGTGCCTTAGTAAGATGGGTGGATACCTCTGGCTCATCATCAGAGGAATGAACAGAAAGCCTTTGGGCAAGAATTCACTTATTCCCTGGAAGCACCAGGTCTCAGGCAGAAAGGATAAGATCTTTCTTGAAGAACCCCATAATAGGAGATCGGTGAGACAAGAATATGAGTCTTTTTGGTGGCAGCAAAGCAGCATGAGCTGGTGTAGGTGGCAGAAATGCCTTCGGGGTCTGAAGGGCACAGTGGTTATAGAGGAGGCGAGAGGACATTATGGGGCTTCTCACTAGAGAAACAGGGGAATTGACTGACTCACTCCAGAGGACGGATCTCTGTGGATTCTATGTCCCAGTCCCATAACCAGTAATTGGTATGAAGGTGTCCAGAGAGCAGTCCCCCAAGGTGAAGAAGGGAAAATTCTGGAAGGAAAGGTCTGTTAAGTTGGTGTGTCCCTGACAATGTGTGGAGACCAGAGATAGCATGATTCTTTCTCAATATCATTTCTGCTCTAATTTATAACTGATTTAGAATCTCATCCTCTGAGTGTCATTACACTAGTCACTGACCTCAGTGACTCAATGTCACATTGAAAAACACCCTTATTTGTGTGAAATGGAGTCATCCTCAGCTTTGAATCAGCTTTTTGCCTCCTACACCTCTTTATTGTTGCCATCCCCATCATTACCTTTATTTTTTGAAGATTTTTGTTCCTAAGTAGCTTTAATTCTCTCATAGGTGCCACTGCCATAATACTTTTTATAAAAATTCATTATCTACATAGATTATACTTCTCTCACAACTCAGTAGGCATCTGGAAATGTATCACAGTCCTCACCCCTCTCATGTCTTTACTTCTTTCTATATTCAGCATATATTCACATGTCAATCATATAATTTTGGTTTTGCACACATGTTCTCTCTGCTTTGTTACACTTCCTTAGCTAAGTCTCCAAAATCACTTTAAAGGCCAGAATTACTTAGATACCAAAACCAGATAAGTACACTACAGAAAAACAAAAGAACTGTGTACCAACATACCTGATTAATATAGATTCAAAAAGTCTCAAACTATTCCTAGCAAATGAATACAACAGCACATCCCATAGCAGAACATCAGGTAGGATTTATTCCTGGGGTGTAAGGGTAGTTCAATAAGCCAAGGTAAATATATCATAGTATAGAGTGAAAGCTACAAATTTAAAAGCTCCAAAAATAAATAAATAAATAAAAGATGCAGGAAAAGTATTTGATAAAATAAAATTTAACCCGCTTTCATGATAAAAAAAAAACTTTCAATAAATATAGAAGGACTAAACCTCAGAATATTAATGGTCATTGATGACAAACTCACAGTTCACATCATATTCACTGATAAAAGGCTGAAAATTAAGATCAGCAGCAAGCCACTTTATCACACTACTTTTAATATAGTTTGGTAGTTTTGACAAGAGAAATTAGGCCAAAAAAAAGGAATTAAAAAATCCAAACTAAAAAGGAAGTATAATTTCCTGTAAATGGTATGGACGTTATATAGAAAATCCTAAAAATTCACAAAAGAACCAATAAGCCTAATAAATTCATTAAGTTGCAGGATACAAAATCAACATGCAATAATTAAATCCGCTTTTATACACTAATAACCAACTATCTGAAAAAGAGAATCTTTTTATTGAGAAGGGAGACTATGGCAGACAGGTAGGATCCTTCAGTCAGTACTCCCCTTGGGAATACCAAGAGTGGGCACCCAGAGGTAGCAGTCACATGTAGAATGCATCTGGACATCCTGTCCCAGCCAGGAAGCCAGAAACCACTGGAAATGGAAATGGAGGGAGAGATGGAAAATAGAAAAGCAACAATGGTACAAAGCCACTGTAAGAGCTATCAGCCCTCTCCCCTACCGTTCCCAGGCTATCACACTAACCTGGAAAAGAAAAAGCATATTTCTCTGTAAGAACATAGCCTGCTCCACAGTTCAACACCAGGCATTCTGAGACTCGGAATGAAAGTGGAGACAGTCACACAGTCATCTAATACATTGTCTGGGCTCATGATTATCCTGGGGAGCCCAGGAAGTCATTTAAGCCACCTTCCTCTTCTGTGCCACACCCAGACAGCACATACTGGGAGATTCTGAAAGGTCACAGAAAGCTTGGTCAGCCCACAGTGTGCTTCTAGACACAACACTCCTCCCCCTTCCTGGCCTATTCACAATCTCTGCTTGCACTCAACCCTAGCACAGTCATCTGCCTGGCTTTGTTGGCAACAAAAGGGCAGCAATGCTAGCTTATCATGTACACAAACTTTCATGTATGGGTCTTTTAGAGAATAACTTTGCCAGAGACACATGATATCTAGTGTTCACATGCAAGGAAACTGGCTTACCTCAAGATAAAGGAAAGAGTAACCGTATCATTCTCATAGACTTATCAGTAGGGGACTACAGAAAGACTGAGGACACAACCAACCCCTCTCCTCCACAAACCCTGGACCAGTGTTAGAGTGTATAGTTAAAAGCTACAGATAACCACAGGGAGCAGAGCCTGTAACATGGGGACTTCTTGGATGTTGGTAGTCAGTATGGGGTGTCTAGAGTGGTACCTGACTTTCAACATGCTTTCGTGGGCTTCCCCTGAGGGATTCCAATTTGCTACTAATAAGCTCTAATACACTAAGGTGGGCAGGCAAAGTACACAATGCAAGGCAACTTAAGACACAAAGAAACATGTCACCCACAAGAAAGGAAAAACTCTTTAAAACCCAACCACAAATATATGAAAGATCTTAATCAGGAGGTTAAAACAAAAGGTGTAAGATTCCCATGACAAAGAAATTTTTCTTAAAAAGGAAGCAAATACAGAGGGAGGAAATGACCTGAAAAATAAAATTAATAAACAACAAATAGAAGTGGAAAATTTAAATGAGAAATTAAGGTAATCTTAGCATGCAAAAAGATCAATAAAAAAAGCCAAAAAATAAAAACTACAGAAGGAAATACAACCAGATGGAGTACAGAATTAGTAAAATTGAAGATCATAATCCACAAAGGAGCCAAAGAAAAATTAATGAAGCAATAAACCAAGAACTATCCAGATCTGCTAGGGAAAGCAAAATAAGGATAATGGATATCACAGACAGGGAAGAGAGAAAAATAATAATAATTAATTCAAAGAAATAATACAGACAAACTTCCAAATCTATTGGAAATAAATACACAAATTCATAGAGCAAAAATAATACCTGATTACCTAAATACAACAAAACTTATATCAAGACACATAGTCTTGAACCTACCAAAAATTCAAAACAAAGGAAGAATATTGACACTAAGGGACAAAAGCAAATAACAGATAAAGGAGATTCCATAAGAAGAATTCAAGCTTTTTAGAGAAAATCTGACAGGCAAGGAGAGAAGAGAATGACATATTCAAAATAATGAAAAAACTTCCAACCAAAATATTATGTCATTCAAAACTCTCCTTCAGGTAACGGAAAAATAAAGATCTCAAACAAATTAATGGAGGTAATTTGCCAACACCAGGCTCCCCACCCAAAGAAATATTAAAATGCACTCTCCTCTCTAAGTCAAAATGATGAAATTTCACACAGAGACATGTACACACAAAATTAAAAACTCGGTAGAACCAGAAAATTAAAATCGAATCCTCATATGTTAATAATAACCCTAAATGTAACTTTACTAAAATCAATAATAAAAAAGGATAGAGTGGACAAATGATAAAAAAAAAATCAAATGTTCAATTGTCCCCAGGAGACATGTCTGAATGTTAAACACAGGCTCAAAGTGAAAGGTTAG
The DNA here is from genome assembly GCF_000260355.1 of Condylura cristata. Classification (NCBI taxonomy): domain Eukaryota; kingdom Metazoa; phylum Chordata; class Mammalia; order Eulipotyphla; family Talpidae; genus Condylura; species Condylura cristata. The sequence goes on along the minus strand of NW_004567147.1, from coordinate 403,252 downwards.
AAAGTACACCTGTAGTCAATGAGGCCCAGACAAAGGGAGAGACAGCCATACTCACATCAGATAAGATAAATTTCCAGCTAAAGAAAATAACGAAGTCAAAGATGTATACTACAGAATGACTAAAGAATCTATACACCAAGACCATATAATGCTCATCAATGTATACACACCTGAAAAAGAACCATCCCAGGTACTGCGCCAGCCTCTATGATCCATTTTGAGCTGGTTTTTGTTCAATGTGTGAGTAGTCTACCTTCATTCCTTGCATGTAGTGGCCCAGTTTCCCCAGCACCATTTATTGAAAAAACTTTCTTTTTTCCATTGCATGTTCTTTGCACTTTTGTCACAGATTAGTTTTTCATATATATGTGGCTTTATTTCTGAGTTCTCTATTTGATTCCCTTTGTGCCAGTTTTTGTTTCAGTACCATGCAATTTTGATTATTATGACTTTGTAGTATAGTTTGAAGTCTGGGAGTATATCTCCATTTCACTTCTTTTTAGTCAGGACTATTTGGGGGGGTTGTGGCTCCATGTGAATTTTATCAGTATTTTTCTATTTCTTTGAAAAATATCATTGACATTTTTATTGGACTAGCATTGAATCTGCAAATTGCTTTTGGTAGGATGACCATTTTGACAATGTTAATTCTTCCAATCCAAGGGCAGCAGATGTCTTTCCATCTTTTTGTGCCTTCTTCTATTTCTTTTTAAAATGTTTTATAGTTTTCTTTTTATTGGTCCTTCATTTTTTTTGTTAGGCTTATTCCAAGTATTAGATTTCTTTTTTTTTTTGTTTCAATTATAAAAGGAATGATTTCTTGATTTCTTCTTCTTCAGATTTATTGTTTGCAGATAGGAAAGCTACTGATTTCTGTGTGCTGAGTTTGTATCCTATTACTTTATTAAACTGGTTGATTGTTTTGATTAGTTTTCTGTGGATTTTTTGGGGTTTTCTGTATATTATCATATCACCTGCAAATAGTGATAGTTTTATTTCTTTCCCTAGTTGGATTCCTTGTATGTCTTTCTCTTGTCTAATTGCTCTGCGGGACTCCAGTATTATATTGAAGAATAATGATGAGAGTGGACACCCTTGTCTTGTTCCAGATCTATGATACTGGTTGTGGTTTGTCATATATGGCCTTTATTATGTTAAGATATATCCTTTCTATTTCAAGAATTTTGAGGGCCTCTATCATAAATTGGTGTTGAAATTTGTCGAATATTTTCTCAGCATCTATGGACTATGATCATGTGGTTTTTGTTTTTCTTTTGTTGATCTGTTGGGTTACGTTGATTGGTTTTTGGATGCTGAACCATCCTCGAGTCCCTGGAATAAATACTATTTGGCCATGGTGAATTATCTTTTTTACTCATTGTTGGAGTATTTTGGCCTACATTTTATTGAGGATTTTTGAGTCAGCATTCATAGAGAGATTGGCTTGTAGTTTTCTTTTTTGTGATGTTCCTGTTCGGTTTCCTATTAGTATAATGTTGGCTTCATAAAACGTGTTTGGCATTACCCCTTCTTTTTCAATTTTTTGAAAGAGTTTATTCAGGATAGCCATTAGTTCTTTTCTGAACATTTGGTAAAATCTATTTGTAAATACATATTGTCCTGGGCTTTTGTTCTTGGGGAGGGTTTTGATTACTGTCTCAATTTCACTGCTTGTGAGTGGTCTGGTTAAGTGTTCTATTTCTTCTTTATCTAGCTTTGGATGATTGTAGAGTCTAGGAATTTGTCCATGTCTTGCAGGTTGCTGAACTTGTTTGCATGTAACTGTTCATAGTAATTGCTGAAAATTCTTTTGATTTCTGCTGTGTCTGTTGAGATTTCTTTCATTTATGATCCTATTTATTTGTGACTTTTTCCTGTTTTTTCTTTATGTGCCTGGCTAAAGGACTTGACTTTTTTTTTTTTTTGAAGAACCAACTTTTGGTTTTTGGGTTGTTTTTTTTTTTTTTTTTAAAGATTTATTTATTTATTCATACAGAACTGGGGTACAGGCAGAGGTGCGAAGGGTGAGAGGATTCACCAGGTACAGAGCAGAGAGCAGAACAGGCAGATCAACAAAGTACTCTGCTGAGGGGAGCAGTGGGCGGGTCAGGAGAGGTCTGCCAGCCATGTGGTCACCTCCAGGGCAGGCGGGGATCGAACTCATGCTGAAGTGGCTTTAGCTTCTCAGTGCTGTGCTTTAACCCGCTGCGCCACCAGGGAGGGCCCGGGTTGTTTTCTTAACTTCTATTTCATTTATTTCTGCTTTGACTTTTATTATTTTCTTTTTTCAACTGGATTTTGGGCTTTTTGTTGTTCTTTTTCCAGTTCTTTAAGGTGGGAGATTAGATTGTTTCTTTGAATTCTTTCTTGTTTCTCTTACGTGATTCTGTATTGCTATATATTTCCCCCTTATAACTCTTATAACTGCTTTTGATGTGTCCCATAATTTGTGGAGAGTTTTGCCCTATTCTCATTCTTCTCAAGGTATTTTTCTTAATTTCTTTTTTTACCTCCTCATTGATCAAATGGCCCTTCAGTAGTGTGGGTTTCAATCTCCATGAGGTAGGTGGGTTTCTTGCCTTCTTCTCATGGTTTATTTCTAGTTTGATACCTTTATGGTCTGAAAAGGCAGTTGGTATGATTTCAATCTGAGTGTCTCTGTTGATGTTAGGCTTGTGTCCCAGGTTGTGATTAATCCTGGAGAATGATCCTTGTGAATTTGAGAAAAATGTATGCTTAAATTTTGGGGAAGAGGGGGTGCAGCGTTCTATATATGCCTGTTAAGCCCATGAGGTCTAGGTCCTTGTTTAGGGCTTTAATGTCTTTGCTTATTTTTGTTTCATTGATGTAGCCATTGTTGAGAGTGGTGTGCTGAAATATCCTACTACATAAGTATTTTCTCTAATGTAAAAAAAAAAATTTAAGTATCTCTTAAAAGCTAACTATAGAACAGAATAACCCACCAGAGGAAGAGCTAGAGGAGGAGTATTACAATGAGGGAAAGCGTACAATCATCTATGGTGGAAAAATACGAATGATTAGGTGAAATTTGTACCATGGTTACTGTAAATGAAGGAGAACATCCTATAATTCCAAAATACAAACAGTAATATAACTCAACCTTACCTCAATTTTAGTGGTGGGAAATTTAAGAAACTCATAAAATGTATACCTGATGGAGACAATCCTAATGTCACTACAATTAAAGCATAAGGTCCTCCCTGGTGGTTGGTATGCAGCACTGCAGGCTGGCCACAGCCACTTCAGGGTGAGCTCAATCCCCAGCCAGCGATCCACGTGGCTTGGCAGAACTCTCCTGCCTGCTGCTCCCTTCGGCAATGTACTTCATTGATCTGCCTGTTCTGCTCCCCACTCAGTCTCTGGTGGGTCCTCTCACCACCCCTGCACCTCTGGCTTGTACCCCAGTTCTGTATGCACAAATAAATAAACCTAAAAAAAATAAATGCATAAATTATTTTCTTCTTAAAAAAACATGAAGTGTTAATATAAACCACAAGAAGAGGCATCAAAATACATTAGACAACTATTACCAAATCTGACACAAGACATTAACAGCAACACAGTAATCATTGGGCACTTTAATAGCTCATTTTCACCAATGGACAGATCAACCACAGAGAAAATTAACAAAGAAACTCTAGTTTTAAACTAGAAATTAAGACACATGCACTTAAAGGACATTTATAGTCACTGCAAACAAAAATGATAAGATCATATTCTTCTCAAGTGCACATGGAATAGTCTTCAAAGTAGACCACATGCTGGGTCACAAAATAAATATCCAAATTCATAAAGATTAAATATCAAGGAACTTCTTTGGTCACCATGGCAAAAAGCTAAAATTAACCCTAAAAATGAAGGCGGAAAAACTATTAACACTTGGACAACAACACTTTGGAACAACCCAGAGATAAACAAAGAAATCAGAAAAGAAATTTTAAAATGCCTGGATATGAAAAATAAAGGCAGTCTATCTGAACATATGGGACATAACAAAAGCAGCACTCAGGCCCACTTCAAATAACAAAAAGGAACTCAACAACAAACATACCTCTCACCTCAAGATTTCAGAAAAAGAAGGAAAAAACTAAAACAATAACAAGTAGAAAGTCAGAAGTAAATAATAAAAATTAAATCAGAAAAAATAAAATAGAAATCAAAAGGACAGTTTAATATCAATAAAACTGAAAGCTATTTCTTGAAAAAATATGAACAACAACAACAAAATCACTAACCAGTTTCACATTGAAGAAGGAGAAAATTCAAACCTATAGGATTAAAAATGAAAGAGAAGTTACAACAAACACAGCAGAAATCCAAAGATAACAAGAATATTCTATGAATGTTTATATGCAATTTCAACAAATAGATAAAATGGACAAATTCTTAGAATTATACAGTGATCCAAGACTGAATAAGGAAGAAATAAAAAACCTGAACAAAACAATGACAAGCAAGGAAATTGAAACAATAAACAAAAAGATAAAAACCATATGATCACTCAAACTAAGACTTCTATTACTACGTTGAATAGTAACACTGAAAGTAGGCATCCTCGTTTTATACCTGATCGTAGATGGAAGGCTTTCCATTGAGAATGAAATTAGTTGTGGGTTTGTCATATACGGCTATTATTGTGTTAAGGTATATTCCATTATGTCAAGTTTGTCAAGGGTTTTCATCATGAAATAATTCCAAATCTTAACAAATGATTTCTCAGCCTCTATTGATATGACCATGTTTGGTAGTCATTCCATTTTGTTGATGTGATAAATTACATTGATTGGCTGATTTTCAGATTTTGAACCATCTTTGTATTCCTGGTATAAATTCCACTCTGTCATGGTGGATAATCTTTTAAATGCATTGCTGGATTCAATTTGCTAATATTTTATTGAGGGTTTTGCATCTGTGTTCATTGAGAAGATAGATCTGTAGTTTTCTTCCTTTGTGTTGTCTTTGATTTTGGCTCAGGTAAAGAATATGGAGATCTGGGGGCTCCACTGGACATGAAAAGCCTATTGTGGTAACCTCTTTAACATCCCCAGGTAACTCTCACTGTGGGGGAACCATTTGATCAACTTTTTTGATGGACACTGGAACATATCAGTTTTGAATCCTAAATTTTCTCAGACCAAAAAAAGGACTGTACCAATTACTGTGTTTATGGGAATGCCACGATAAAAAGTTTTCTTACAACTCCAGAATACTAATTTGGCTTATAACCCTCCAATGGAGCTCTCTACACATGCAAGGGGGTCCATGCCCCTCCTTGGCAATGACCCCTTGACTAGATTAAATGCAAAGTCTATTTCCTTGCCACATGGTTGGAGACCCCACTATGTGTACCCTTCCAGAATATGCCTTATGACTCCAAATGGTGCTCTCTTGAGATACTCCACTGAAAAGTGAAGTGCTGCTCCCAGAAGTCTATGAAAGACTGAGCAAGATGGTTTGAGTTGATGAAACTCTGGGCAAAGCCAAAAGTGCTGACATTGTAAAAATAGAATGGAAGGGAACAAAGCCCTAAAGAGAAAGCAATATTTTTAGAAGAGTTTTGTTTATAAAAGTTCTTCTACAACACTTCCATTTTGTTGGTAAAGAAACCCCAGACAAATGAGCCTCATTTTATTCAGGAATTGAGAGTCATTAATGAGATTGTCCAGGACATGCATCTGACCATCCCAACCTTGACATCCTGCTAAATGTCAAGTCTGAAGATTTCAAATGGTTTTCAGTACTGGACTTGAGGATTTGAAGTGTGGCTGTTTCTGCATCTCAGTGGATACCTGGGATCAGTTACTCTTTCCTAATGAACAGCAAGACCTTGAATCCATTATTACCCAAGGGTTTAAGAATTACCTTACCATTTTTAGAGAAATACTGACCAACAATGTCAATGAACTCAATTGACTCATTACAACCACTTTGCAATACAGTTTGAGGGTCTCTTTAAAACTTTAACATACCCTTATCACATGTCCCAGAAATTTTACTAATAGGTATACTTACCAGTGAGAAATGAAAATTTATGTCCATAAAAGTCCTGTACATGAAAATTCATAATACATTTGTTCATAATATATTTGTTCATCACAGCAAAAGTAACATGACATTAGTTATATGTTGTTGCATTAAAAACTACCCAAAACACGGCCCTCC
>NW_004567147.1:382265-396944 GCF_000260355.1 Condylura cristata | reverse complement strand
GATCTGCCTGTTCTGCTCCCCACTCTGTCTCTGGTGAATCCTCTCACCCTCCGTATCTCTGGCCTGTACCCCAGTTCTATATGCATAAATAAATAAATCTAAAAAAAAAAATTACCCAAAACTCAGTGGTTTCAAACAGCAGTTTCTATGGATCAGAATCAGAAGCAATTTAGCTGGTGGTTCCAACTTAGGGTCTCTCATGAGGAGTAGTCAGACATCAGCCCCATTACAGTCCTTAGAAAATCTGGATGAAACTGGAGGGCACAAGCTCACAAGCTGTCTCGGGCCCAGGCTGCTTGTTGCTAGAAAGGGGTCTTAGATCTTCCCCATAGAGTTTCTCTACCTACTGACTGAACACTTTCATGACAAGGTGGACGGCTCCCCACACAGTGAACAATCCAAAAGAAAGTATAAGGAGGTAGTCACAATGCCACTATAACCTCACCTTGAACGATGTCACCCACCATCATTTCTCCATATTCTATTTGTTAAAAATGAGTCATTAAGTGAAGCCCACACTGAGGAGGAAGAGAATTAGATTCTTCCTTGAGTACAATTTAAAAAAACACCATAAACCCAAGTGTCCATTATTGGGATTTATGAGTAGATGAATAAATTATGATACGTCTATACAATAGAAAACTAAAAATCATCAAAAATACTGGAGTGTTCATTTATAAAACCACAAGGATGGGATCCTTCCTGGTGGTGGTCCCAATGGGTTAAAGTGCAGCACTAAGCAGCTACTTCAGTGATTCCTGGCCAAGGATGTCCCTCACATGGTGTGGCAGGCCTCTCCTGTCCTGCCTGCTGCTCCCTCAGCAGTGTGCTTTATTAGCCTGCCTGTTCTGCTCCCCACTCTGTCTCTGGTGAATCCTCTCACCACTCCTGGACCTCTGGCCTGTACCCCAGTTCTGTATGCATAGATAAATAAATCTTTAAAAAATAAATAAATAAGACACCTGGATGAATGTCAGTGTTACACAGAATATAGCACGTCAAACGTGAAAAAAATGTGCATTAAATGAATCATTTCATGTGAAGTTCTAAAACAAGCCTAACAACCTAAAGTGATAGAAATCAGACCAATGTTTCTCTAGACCAAGAAGTGGGTCCAGGAAGTTGCATAAGTAACTCCTGGAGTAATGAAAATGTCTTCACTAAAGCAGTGTTTACACAGACATATTCATTTATCAAACTCAGATTAAAATGTGTACGCTCTATTACACAAATTGTATCTCTAAAAGGAGAAAGAAAATAAAAGCAAGGAGTAATGAATAACTACACTGAAGTTTTGAAAGGCTAGAACTATGGGATATTTAGGAGGTGGTGGCAAAAACAAAACAACACCCTTGTACTCCCCAGTGACACCGAGGAACAGGGGGCAGCCTTGTTATTCAGCAAATGGAGCACCATTTCTAACTTGCTTCCTATAGATAGTCTCCTCTCTTCTTAAAACCATTATTAGTGACAGTGGCTAATTGTGGTTGTAAGGCCCCAGAGTCTTGGCAGAATTAATGAGATGTTTTCCTCCATGGGAGGAGAGTCCTGGGATCCCTCCCACTCTCACCTCACCAAGCTTCCCTTTCTGCTTCCAGTATAACTAACTTAGTTTAGTTGACTTCCTGGGTTACGGTGGAGGGGTCAATAGCAGAAAGCTCCAGTAAAGAGCTACCTCTGGCCTCACATAGTCATAAAGTGACTGGAGGTGTTGGTAGATGACCTATTCAGGCAGCCCACCTGGGTGCAAACCTCATCACTGGCACTTATGTGACACTTGCCAGAACAAGGGCCTTATCTTCTGTGTGCTTTCATTTCCCTATCTGAAACAGGAAAAGGTAATTGTAACCAATTGTTAAGTCATTATAGGAGCTATATACTGTAAACTATTAAAAACTGGCTGGGGAAGTAAACAGCAATAAGAATTGCTCTTACCTGAACATGAATGACATCGAACCTCTAACCTCAATTTCAAGGGTATATTTCTCCATGTGAAGATCAAAATTCTGGCTCCAGGCAGTCCAGAAACTCCTTGTCATGAGGACACTCTAGCAGCAAGGCAATGAGGAGATTCTGACTTGATTGTGGGTAAGTTACAAATTATTCTCCCACTGCCATTGGAACACCTGGGGCCATCTCTTCTGTAAAGGAGGGATAGAATTAAGTTTTTCCCAATCATTGTGAGATCCATCTACTCAGGAAATTTTCTAGTATAGAGCCTAGTATACGGAAGTATTCAGCAGATGCTAACTGCTAAAGCAAACACGGTTATCGTTATTGGATTGTACAGTAGATTTGTATGTCATAACTTTATGTAAATGGCTTTTTTGCAATGAATAAAGGAATAAATGCATTCATGAATATGAAAATAATGGCAAATAAGCAAATAGAATTTGCCTTCTGTTGGTGTCAGAGTAAAGAAGGACCAAGAGTAAGAGCATTAAGGGAAAAACAAATTATGAAAGAGAAGAAAGAACAAAGAGCCAAAGGAAGGTACAAACTGAGAGATTTAGAAATAGTGAATAGATGTAGGAATAAGCATTGCCATGAGACTAAGAGTGTGCAGAATGCTAGAGCTGATAAATGAAAAGTAAAGTGAACAATTGCTAATTGCTAAGATATAAAAGATGTGATGATTATAAAATATTAAAGGAATAATTGGAATAGCATTTAACTCTTTCAGGGGAAAAAAGGGTCACACAGAGAGACTGCTCTTGAGTTGGGGCTGGGTGGCAAGTACACCATGTGTTTATTGTTTTTTATAACCTGTAGCTATAACTTAGATGTTCTTTATTTTTCAAATAAGCAATTTTTAAAAGAAAGCGATATTATTCTCAGGGGCGGGGGAAAGCACTGAGGAAGGAAGGAACATAGAAGATGACCAAGAAGAGGAAGTCCTGATGAGAGGAATGAGATGTGGCTTTTATCATAAAATAGAAATCCTGTGATGAATTGAGGACTAATCCACCTATAAACTCCCAGAGAACTTTCTGCCAAATCATTTGACCCCTCACTCCCTAAATGGACTTCCTAAGGTTGTCCTCAGGAGACCTCCAGTTCCCACCTCTTCTGTGGCTGGATGGAGTATTTCCCAGCAAAGATCCCGGTCACATTCACCAGAAGGTTTTCTTTGACTCATCTACCCAGATCCTCCTTCCCTGTGTAGGCTTCCTTCTCCCACCTACCCATGACCTTTGCTTTATCTGCCTTGAATTGCCAGGGGTCTGGAGAGTTTTTCAAGCATTCCCCAGTCTTGACCTTGTCCATGAGGTCACCACTCCCTCTGTCCTCTCAGTGTCTCCTGGGGATGCCTGAGCCCAGCACCCTCTACTTGAGGGTCTGTTGCTTCTGTAGCTAAGGAAAGGCTCTAAAGATGCCCAGGTCACATGTAAGTGATCACCACTCAATCTTCTGTGAGAAAAAAAAAAAGCATTATAAGGAACATTATCTGCAAAAATCTGAGTATAGACTATGGTTAATGATATCAATGTTGGATTTCCAAATTTAGTAGCTATACCACATTGACACAAAAGGATTCCCCATTGCTTAGAAAGGATGTACTAAAAACTTTCATGGGTTCCTCATTCCCAACAGACAAAGTTCAAAAGAGAAGGGGCTGCTGGAAGATAAAAAAGTTTAAAAAAAAAATAGACTGAGTGAGTGAAAGCAGAGGAGAAACATCTACCTGCAGAAGACAGCTGGGTCCATGGCCAATCAAAGCTCCCCCATGGGCTTCATCCTTCTGGGCTTCTCTGATCACCCAGGACTTGAAAGGATCCTCTTCGTGGTGGTCTTGAGTTCTTACCTCCTCACCCTGGTGGGCAACACTTGCATCATCTTGCTGTCTGTGCTGGACCCCAGACTCCGCTCCCCAATGTACTTTTTCCTCTCCAACCTCTCCTTCCTGGACCTCTGCTTCACCACCAGCTGCGTTCCCCAGATGCTCGTCAACCTCTGGGGCCCCAACAAGACCATCAGCTTCCTTGGCTGCTTCGTCCAGCTCTTCATCTTCATGTCCTTGGGGACCACTGAGTGCATCCTGCTGACCGTGATGGCCTTTGACCGCTATGTGGCTGTGTGCCGGCCCCTCCACTATGCCACCATCATCCACCCGCGCCTGTGCTGGCAGCTGGCCGCGGTGGCCTGGGTGTCAGGCTTAACTCAATCAGTTGTCCAGACACCACCCACCCTTCGCCTGTCCTTTTGCTCCCATAGGGAGATAGATAACTTTTTATGTGAAGTCCCTTCTCTAATTCGAATCTCCTGTGGAAACACTAGCTACAATGAGATCCAATTGGTTGTATCCAGTGTCATCATTGTCGTTGTGCCCTTCAGCCTAATCCTTGTTTCTTATGGGGCCATTGCCCGTGCAGTGCTGAGGATGAAATCTGCAAAGGGACGAAAGAAGGCTTTTGGGACATGCTCCTCACACCTCCTTGTGGTCACCCTCTTCTACAGCTCCGTCACTGCTGTGTACCTCCAGCCCAAAAATCCCCATGCCCAAGAGAGGGGCAAGTTCTTCGGCCTCTTCTATGCAGTGGGCACTCCTTCACTGAATCCCCTCATATACACCCTGAGGAACAAAGAGATAAAGCGGGCATTCAGGAGGTTGCTGGGGAAAGATGAGAACTCCAGGGAGGGCTGAGGGAGAGTTGCTTGATGTGCTTTCTAAACTATGAAAGTTTCTCCATGATTAAGGAGAATTTTAAGAACCCCTAGTCTGCTACTTTCTCCACACACAACTTCAAATACTGCAGTGTTTCGTTCACTGTGTGTTACTTAAGGAAAAATATAAAGGGAGGGATGTAAAGCAAAAGGAATATACGGAAGAAAGAACTGGATTAAGGTAGATATTAATGAGTCCTTAAAAGTAACTACTGTCATCCAGCTAATTGTGAACATTTCTACTCTTCTCCTTCCTGTTTGAACCGTTTTGTCTACTAGAGGTTATCTAACTCCGTCACGCCAATCACTAGCTATGTTACCCCCTCTCCAAGTTTTATCACAATATGCAGAGATAACTAACATGCATCCTAGAGAATTTATGCATGTCCATAAATATTATGCAAGCAAAGCCTTGAAATAGCTAACCTGACACATGGTAGAATGTCTTCTGATCTTTTTGGAGCATGAGAGAATAGACTTGTTAAGACCTGTCTAAGATTACCTCTCACTCTCACTATATCTTCTGAGACTATCATGAGACAATGCCTTAATGCCTTCCCTGTTATATGCCTTCCCTACATTCCTTAGTCTATAGCTGCAAACTACACTGGAAACTAAAACCAGGGACATGAATTATATATATATATATAACATGGTCAAGTAGGATTTTACCAAGAAAGAAAAGATTGGTTCAAAATCTGTAAATCAATTAATGTAAGTTATCATATCAACAACATAAAAAAACAAAAATCACATGATCACTTCACTAGATGCAGAGAAAGCATTTGTCAAAATTCAATACTTTTTTATAATAAAAAGCACACTTTATTATAATAAGCTTTCTGTGACTATATAAAGCTGTAGACTAAATAAAAACTCTATCAGAAAACCAGATGATTTCTCTGAACAAATTGAAAAGCTGATTCTAAATTTCATGTAGAATTACAAGAAACCCTCTAAAGGAATGTAAGACTCACGCTACACAATTTCAAAGCTTACTAACAAACCAACAGTAAGACAAAGCAGTGTACAGAATTGTCAGTGGAATAAAATTGAGAGTTCAGAAATAAGCCCATGTATAAAAAAACAAGATTTTTTCCACAAAGGTGCAAAACCATTTGTTGAGGAAAGAAAGGTGTTTTCAACAAAAAGTTCTGGGACAACAACATAGACATATGCAAAAGAAAGAAGTTAGCCAATTACCAACCACCATATAAAAAATATAACTAAAACAGATCGAAGCTCTAAATATAAGGACAAAAACTATAAAATTCTTAGAAAAAAATAGGCATAAATACTAATCGCATGAATTTTGCAAATGATAATTAGATGTGACACTAAAGTCATGCACAACAAAAGAAAAATCATAAATCAGACTTTACCAAATTCAAAAGTTTTACACTTCAAAGGAAGTCATCAAAAAGTTTACCACTGGCCCTCCCTGGTGGCACAGCGGGTTAAAGCACAGCACTAAAAAGCTAAAGCCACTTCCGCATGAGTTTGATTCCCACCTGCCCCAGAGGTGACCACATGGCGTGGCAGACCTCTCCTGACCCGCCCGCTGCTCCCCTCAGCAGTGTACTTGTCAGGCTGTTCTGCTCCCCACTGTCTCTGGTGAAGCCTCTCGCCACCCCTGAGCCTCTGGCCTGTACCCCAGTTCTTCATGCACAAACAAATAAATCTTTAAATTTTTTTTAAAAATTAAAATTTAAAAATTTTTTTTAAAAAAGTACCACCAAGAAAATAAAAGGTAACCCACAGAATGGAAGAAATACACGAAGTCAAACATTGATAAGGTACTTGTATCTAGGTATATAAAGACCTCATATGAGTCAATGGTAAAGAGACAAATTTTCTAATATAATAGTTTATTTTTACATCATTTTGTGCATTTTCCCATCTCAGTTGTAATCCCTGTGGGCTTCCCATCACCAAATCACCTGTGTGCCATCACCACAGTCCAGGGCACTTCCCTCCCCACACCGTTTTTGATCCCACTCCCCACTCCACCCCCAGACAAATTTTGAAATGGCCAATAAATGCATGGAAAGAGACTCAGTATGGTTAGTCACCATGGAAGTACAAATCAAAAGCACAGTGAGATGTCATACACACCACAAATTTTAAAAAAGAAAGAAAAAAGGTAGGGAGGGAGGGAAAAGAAAGAGATGGGAATATAAAATATCAAGAGAAGTAAGAAACAAAAAGGAGTTGAAAAGAAGAAAATTTGTCAAGGATGTAGGAGGTGAAAAATGGTGCAGCTTCTAGGAGAACAGTTAGGCAGTTCCCCAAAGGTTAAACATAGTGTAACCTTATGATCCAGCAATTCCACGCTCTTATATTTACACCCAAGAGAATTAAGAATGTGTACTGATACAAAAACTTGTACCTGAATGTTCATAGCAGCATTATTCACAATAGCCAAAAAATGTGGAAATAACCACAAAGTTCATCAATTGATAAAAGGATAGGAAAGAGAAAATACATGTAATCCTTGACTATGGTGTGACACCACAAGGAAGAAAATGCTCAAAAACTGAGAGAATATGTCAGAAGTCCAGAGAAAAAAACACCACACAATCTGTATAACAAAATAATAAGGAATAGACAGAGAATGAAGTATCAAGTGGTCATTGCTGATATAAAGAAAATCAGTAAGAAATAATGGGAGGAAAGAATCTGTTTTCTGTACAGTAGAATTTAAAATAATAAATGAAGCAATTGTAATAAAGTAAAAATGAAAACCAAGAGCAACTATAACCAGAAACATTCCCCTGGAGAGGGGAACAGGATCAAAACTGGGGTGGATAGAGTGCACAGGACTATGGTGATGGCACACGGGTGAATTGGTGGTGGGAAGTCCACAGGGATTACATCCAAGATGAAAAATGTACAAAATGAAGATGATTTTAAAAAAAAACTAAATATATTTAAAATGATGTAAGTGTAAATTTCTATTAGACAAAAATCCCAAAGATAATTGTTGTAGGTGAAAATCATTTGTGGATGCTAAAATTAGTGGGCAAAAGCATAATGAGATAAAATGTGTTTGTGTAATTTAGATGTCTCTCCCAAAGGATACTTATTCACTCATCTCCCATCTCAAAGAACTAAAAAAAGAACAGAGAAAAATAAAAACCCAAAGCCAGTAGAAGAAAGAATAAAAATTAAAGCAGAAGTAAATGAGATAAAAGTTTTGAAAAACAATTCAAAAGATCAATGAAACCAACATTCAGTTATGATTATGGCCCTCAAAATTCATGGGACAGAAGGACTATATTTTAATATGATAAAAGTCACATATGATAAAACCCACATCGAATATCATTCTCAATGGTGAAAAGCTGAAAGCTTTCCTTTAAGGTCTGGATGTCCACTCTCACCACTGCTTTTCATTATAATGCAGAAAATCCTAGCTAAAGCAATAAAGAGAGAGAAAGATATACAAGGAATACAAATGGAGAAAGAGAATTAAATCTATAATGATTTGCAGATGGTATGATAACATATATAAAGAACCCTAAAAACTCTACAGAAAAACTAATTAAGATAATAAGTCAGGGCCCCTCCGTGGTGGCGCAACAGGTTAAAGCACCAAACTATGAAGCTCTCAGAAGCCACAGCAGCACAAGTTCAATCCCTGGCCAGGGAGCTGACCCACATGTTGTGGCAGACCTCTCTTGACCCGCCCGCTGCTCCCCTCAGCAGTGTATTTCAGTAGATCTGCCTGTTCTGTTCCCCACTCGCATTAGCACATCCTCTCACCTCTATCTGGTACCCCAGTTCTTGTGTGCATAAATAAATAATCTTTTAAAAATATATATATATAACAAATATTGATGAAATTACTATGGAAAAACAAAAACCTCGAATCACTAAAACTCTCCTGACTTAAAAAAAAAAAAGCATTATCACACTCCTAGGCTTCAAACTATATTATAGACCACAATAATTAAAACAATATGGTACTGAAGCAAAAGCAGACACAACGACCATGGAATCAAATTGAAAACTCAGAAAGAAAGTCACATATATGGACAACCTATCCATGATAAAAGAACATATAATATGCAAGGAGAAATGATAGTTTGTTCAATAGATGTTGCTGGAAAAACTAGACCACCACATGCAAAAGAATGTAGTCAGGTTACTACCTCACACCATGTGCAAAAACCAACTCAAAATGGATTAAAGACCTGAACATAAGACCTGAAACCCTAAAATATACTGAAGAAAGATGACATACATCTCAGAAACCTCTTTAAAGACTCATTTCCCTGAAACAAAAGATAAACAGCTAGGATTACATCAAACTAAAAAGGTTCTTTATAGCAAAAGAGACAATAACCAGAACAAAGAAAACACCACACTGATTGGGAGAAAATATTTGCATTCCATACAACTGATAAGGGGCTGATTTCAAAGATCTCCAACGAACTCACATAAGTCAACAACAACAAAAAAGCAAACTATCCAGTCAAAAGATGAGCAGAAAAGCTAAAGAGAGACCTCTCCAAAGAGGAATGCAAATGGCCAAAAGGTCTATGAAAAACATTCAACATCACTTATAATCAGGGAGATGCAAGTCAAAACTACAATGAGATACCACCTCACATCAGTGAGAATGACACAAATTAAGGGAAAAATAAAAAACTGCCAACAACAAATGCTGGCAAGGATGTGGAGAAAAGGGAGCTCACCTTGGAATGCAAACTTGTCCAACTATGTGTAAAACTGTGTGGAAAGTTGTGTGGGGTTTCCTCAAGTAGTTAAAACTGTAGCTACTATACGATCCAGAAATTCCCCTCCTGGGAATTTACCCAAAGGACACAGAAATATTAATTCAAAAGGAAACCTGTAATCTGATGTTTAATGCAGCACTACTTATAACAGTAATTGTGCAAATAAGCTAAATATCCAAAAATGGATGACTTGATCAAGAAGACGTGTTATCTATGCACAGTGGGACACTGTGCATACAGCAATCAAAATAGATAAACTCATGCTATTTGCAGCAACATGGATAGAGCTGGAAAGGATTATTCTCAGTGAAAAAAGTCAAAAGGAAAAAGAAAATATTGATTTGCTTCACTTATGGAGGAATATGGGGGGGGGAATACGAAAACAACAAAAGACAAAACTAGCAGGCAACTATAAATTGGAGACATTCAGCAGGGGAGGAGGATGGAGAAGGATTAAAATGGACAGGAAGCGCACAAGAAACCATGGTGATGGTGCACAGGTGACTACATGGTGGGAATTTTATGGGGAACACCTGAAAGGAGAACTCACTGTAAAAAATTAATAATGCCATGTATTTATGTATGTATATATCAATAAAAAATAAATAAAATTGCTTTATAATACAATTTGAGGTCTGCAAATGTGATACCTCCATTCTCTTTCTTCTTTGTCCTGATCATTTTTGTTGTTCTGGATCTTTTCAGATACCATATGAATTTCAGTAGTTTGTGCTAATTCTTTTTAAAATGCCAGTGGTGTTAATGTAGTCCCAATGTTTATCTTCTCCTTTGTTTTCTTTGCTTCTACAGTCAATAAGGGACAGATATCAAAGCTATACAAAGAGCTGACAAAATTCAAGAAAAACAAGCAATCCAGTCAAGACATGAGCAGAGGAGCTGGAAAGACACTTCTCCAAAGAAGAAATGCAAAGGGCCAACAGGCATATGGAGAAATGTTCTACACCACTTATTACCAGGGAAATGCAAATCAAAACCACAATGAGTTACCATCCACACAAATAAGAATGGCCCATATTAAAAAAACTGGAAACAACAAATGCTAGAGAGGATAAAGGGAAAAAGAAACATTTTATGATGCTGGTGAGAATGTAAACTTATCCATCTACTATGGAAAGCTGTGTGGAGAACCCTTAAAACATTAAAATTGGATCTACCAATTGATTCAGAGATTCCACTAGAGGAATCTACTTAGCCAAAGGACACAAAAACACTAATCCAAAAGGAAACTTCCACCCCTATGTTTATTGAAGCACTATTTATAATAGGCAAGCTATGGAAACAACCTAATGCCCTAAAGATGACAGCAGAGTGGTATATATGCATGATGGAATACTACTTAGTAATCAAAAAGGTAAACTCAAGCCATTTGTAGTGATGTGGACAGAGCTGGAAAGAATTATACTAAGTAAAATGAGTCAGAAGGAAAAAGAAAAATATCAAATGCCTTAACTTATAGTTGAAACATAGCAAAACCAAACAAAGTGTCAGGAAAAAGATAAAACTTTAAAGCTGAGCACAGATTTTAGGTAAACAGCAAGGGAGGGAGAGAACGAAAGTTCAGGAAGAGAGGAGGGGAGAGCACAAAGAACTATGGTGGCAGATCACGGGGGTTATGGTCGTGGGAGAGCTACAGGGACTGCCTGACAGGGAGAACAATGATCTAAGAAGAGGCTTACTTTATAGAAATGTGTCAATAACGTGTTTTTTTTTTCATGAATTTTCAAATCAGTTGTTAATTGCATCCATTATCCATTGCCAGTATGAGCTTTCCAATTCCATCTAGAGAATACAGAAATGACAACTGGGCAGGCCTATGCACCTAGTATTCATCAGGATCTAGCAAGGGCCAGGATGCCCTTTAGTAACTGACCCCACAAGCTCCGACTCTGAGCAGCCAGAGGCAGGACGATTCCGCTCCAGCGCATGCGCATTGCCTCTGTGTCCTACGTCATCTTCCACCCAGGGCGCTATCGTCCCTGTATAACACAGAGTGATACAACTTATCAGAACTACATGAAAAAAGAGGAAGTTTAAAACTTTTAAAACACAGATCCTGGATGGCTAAATCAGAGATCTGAGGTAAATGGCTGGAAGCCCTGGGAAACGCTGGCAACGCTGGAAAGAGAGATCACCCCTTCTTCAATTCACAGAAAAGGCTGTGGGTGAACTTTTTTTATTTTTTTAATAAGATGTAGTTATTTATGCATACAGAACTGGGGATACAGGCCAAAGGCATGGTGGGTGAGAGGATTCGCCAGAAACACAAAGCAAATGTACTGAAAAACGCTGCTGAGGGGAGCAGCGGGCGGTCAGAAGATATCTGTCACACCATGTGGGTTAGCTCCCTGGTGGGGGATTAACCTCGTGTTGCAGTGGCTTCCGAGAGCTTCTTGAACCCAGTATGCCACCAGGGAGGCCCAAGTGAACTTTTTGCCAAGCAGGGTGATCCTACTTCTGGCATTATCCCCTAGGTAGTCCCTGGCTCCCTACACTTACACACACACACACACACACACAATGACTGATTAACTGTAGACTGTGGACCCCAGGGTCTTGGGAGCGTTAATGAGCTCTTCCTCTCCATGGGATGGGAGTCCTGGGAACCCTCTCCGCCCCCGTCATCCATGTCAGCCTTTTCACCCGCGGGGCGACTAGAGCAGAGGTAACTGCTCGCCAGACCCGGAGAGAGGCTGTCAGCAAAACGCTCCACCACGCAGAGGTACTGACCCAGTGGCTTCACCTTCCTGGATGGGCTGATAGGTACACAGCCTCTGCTCCCGCCTGCGGGGCTCAAATATCAGCTCCAGGCTGCTCACCTACACAGAAAGCATGTTGTTTAAGCTTTCCTTCCCTTAATATCTTCATCAACAAGGAAAGGCAGTAAGTAGTACATAGTTGTGGCGCATGGAAAGGATGCTGGGAAATTGTAAACAACCAGCTGGTAATGGGGCACCAGAGCCTTATTTGAAGTTCACCAACTGCCAAGGTATAAACACTCCTGCCATGGCTGATCTAAGGTACCGGTGGTTTAATATTTATCTGAAAAAAACTCCTGGAAAATGTGATAACCAGGAGCTCGCTGGTGGAATGTGAGCCTGCCCCAGCCCACCACATGTCTTTGTTCTTAGCAAGGTGCCTGGTGGAAGTATTAGCAAGCCCCAATAGACAACCAAGGATGATCATTCTTTATTTTGTTTAGTCTTCCTCTAGGCACCAATTAAGATGTTTGCCATCACACAGATTTTTATTTGATCTTTAAGTTGAAAGCTTTTTCTTCTCTGATGAGACCTTAGCTTCCTCCATAATGGAACTCCATTTGGAATTAAACTGGGTCTAGAATCTTCACTTTGGTGCCGTCTGGCTGAATAACCTTACACAAGGTACTTAATCAGTCTGAGACCGTTGGCTTCTGGGTAAAATTGGGATAATGGTGTCTTCCCTGCAGGACTTGCAGGACTGCGGTGAGGATCCCCTGTGCAGGGAGCTGCATGGCACCACGCTCCCCAAGTAGCAAGCACCCACTGATGGCAGTTGCTGACAGCAACAGCAGGTAACAATCCCTGTCTGCCTCGGATATGGTACATTAATGGCAATTGTGGTGCTCAGAATTGAACAAAGGCATAGGCTTATGAGGGAAGGTGTCAGGCAGAAAGGCACTAGCAGTGAAAGTGGCAAAAAGAAAAAGTGGAAAGACAGTGATCAGGAGAGAAGGGAGAGCGTGACTAAGGTCACTACGATGTCATCTAGAAAGGAGAGACGGGAGTGAACTGCCTTTCTCTTTGGTGTTAGCAAAACGCCTTACCTTACACGTGTGAAGACTTGTTTACATAAAAGTAGGTGCATGAAGGTAGTGACTGGAGATTATTTAGGGTTACAAAGTTTATATTATAGAGAAAACAAAGGCGAGAGGGAGGGCTAGTGGGTCTTTATTTTTTAGTGAAGTACCATTGTTGCTTTTCATAAAGTACCATACTTGTAACCTTCTGACATTATGGGATCCCCCAAGGTGTGTTCAGCATCTCTGTCCACCACCATAGCACCCACAGTCCCCCACCATAGCCAATTGTGGGCGTCCCCTCCCCAAACTTCCGCTCCTTTCCTAGATGCCTCAGATCTACGGCTCCTTTCAAGGGCTGGTTTTATAGTTTGTCTTTGACCCTTTGTTTGATTTCTCTATAGCCCATGGCATGAGGTTGCTTTTTGGGGTGATGACGCTCAGAAGCTGATAGGATTGGTCCCATAACTGGAAAATGTACACAAACCCATTTGAGGATGAATTTTATAGTATGTGCGCTATAGACCAAAAATAGAAAACAAGAAATGATTAATAACAAATGTAATACTTGGACTTCAGAGTGGCAGAAAATGGGAAACTGAGCAGTGTCAGAGGGAGGTCGCCAGTCGTAGGCAACACAAGAGCCCCTAAATACTTGAAATACTGTCCAGGTAGCTATCCTCATTGGTGGCCACGCCAGAGACTCAGTTTATGCTCTCCTGACACCTCAGTCTGATTGTATAATAATATACAAACTATTTAAATATGTCCTATAAGGGAGAAAAGAAAGAACAAATCAAAAAAAGATGCAAAAAGAGATGTAACGGGATAAAAGGAGGTATAGTGAAGCTTAAATTTAAGACAGAGACCCTGGGACTGGAGGTGGTTATGCCACCCTAAGGCTCCCAGGGCACTTTTGCCAGCTGCCCCCACCACTGCTGTCAGCTGGCCCTCAGTGGTCTCCTGAGGTCTTCCAAGAACAGAGGGGACCGCGTCCTTGTCTCAACTCCCGGAGAGACAGCAGGCTCCCGCGCCAGGTCCAAGTTGCCTCCTCTGGCCCAGTACTTCCCTCTGTTGACAATGGCCCACTCACCTCCTCCGGCAGACTTCCGGACAGATCCTCCCTTCACCTTGGGGGCCCTTTTCTCTCCTCCACAGTGTAGGGGTGTTACCTTTCACTCTTGGGGTCTCTGAGCATGTCCCTATGAGCTCTGTGTGAATTTATGAAGGGCGCCTGGCTTCCTCCCATAGCTTCTCATAGCAAAGCTGAGTGCAGGTTAGTTTCCCAGCAGAGACACTGCCAGAGCAGAGATGAAGACAGCCCAGCTGATCTGAGCTGGGATTTCCGGACACAAGACTCTGACAGCAAAAACGGTCCATCTTAGGCCCTCCCTGGTGGCGCAGCGGGTTAAAGCACAGCACTAAGAAGTCAAAGCCACTTCCGCATGAGTTCGATCCCCGCCTGCCCCGGAGGTG
>NW_004567147.1:376182-381295 GCF_000260355.1 Condylura cristata | reverse complement strand
GGCTTTAGCTTCTTAGTGCTGTGCTCTAACCCGCTGCGCCACCAGGGAGGGCCTGAATTCATCATTTGTACATCAGCCTCCTTCACATCCAACTAGAAATCCTGAGGTCCCAGCCTGAGGCCCCCTCTGTTTCCAGCACATGGTTTCCTCATTCCCACTTAGGCCTTAGA
The DNA here is from genome assembly GCF_000260355.1 of Condylura cristata. Classification (NCBI taxonomy): domain Eukaryota; kingdom Metazoa; phylum Chordata; class Mammalia; order Eulipotyphla; family Talpidae; genus Condylura; species Condylura cristata. The sequence continues at coordinate 381,125 of NW_004567147.1, read as the reverse complement.
CTAGAAGAACAGGGGGGCCTGGAGGTGATTGCAGGGAAGGTGCTGCAGGAGAGCAGGAGAAAGGGGGACTTGCACCTAGTACCCCCAACAAGCACCCAGGCTGAGTCTCAGGGAACAGCCTGTCCCCCGCTCACAGTTCCCTCCCTCCAGGTCCACACGGGAGCAGGCCATGGCCAATCAAAGCTCCCCCATGGGCTTCATCCTTCTGGGCTTCTCTGATCACCCAGGACTTGAAAGGATCCTCTTCGTGGTGGTCTTGAGTTCTTACCTCCTCACCCTGGTGGGCAACACGTGCATCATCTTGCTGTCTGTGCTGGACCCCAGACTCCGCTCCCCAATGTACTTTTTCCTCTCCAACCTCTCCTTCCTGGACCTCTGCTTCACCACCAGCTGCGTTCCCCAGATGCTCGTCAACCTCTGGGGCCCCAACAAGACCATCAGCTTCCTTGGCTGCTTCGTCCAGCTCTTCATCTTCCTGTCCTTGGGGACCACTGAGTGCATCCTGCTGACCGTGATGGCCTTTGACCGCTATGTGGCTGTGTGCCGGCCCCTCCACTATGCCACCATCATCCACCCGCGCCTGTGCTGGCAGCTGGCCGCGGTGGCCTGGCTCATCGGGCTGGTGGAGTCAGTGGTCCAGACACCATCCACCCTCCGCCTGCCATTCTGCTCCCACCGGCAGGTGGATGATTTTGTGTGTGAAGTCCCAGCTCTAATTCGACTTGCCTGTGGAGACACCACCTACAACGAGATCCAGATGGCGATTGCCAGCGTCATCATCTTGGTTGTGCCCCTCACCCTCATTCTGATCTCTTACGGGGCCATTGCCCGTGCAGTGCTGAGGATGAAATCTGCAAAGGGACGAAAGAAGGCTTTTGGGACATGCTCCTCACACCTCCTTGTGGTCACCCTCTTCTACAGCTCCGTCATCGCTGTGTACCTCCAGCCCAAAAATCCCTATGCCCAAGAGAGGGGCAAGTTCTTCGGCCTCTTCTATGCAGTGGGCACTCCTTCACTGAATCCCCTCATATACACCCTGAGGAACAAGGAGGTAAAGCGGGCATTCAGGAGGTTGCTGGGGAAGGACAAAAACTCTGGGGAGAGCTGAAGCAGAGTGGCTTGATGAGCTTTCTAAGTGAGAGAAGATTTTTTTTAAAGATTTATTATGCATACAGAACTGGAGTACAGGCCAGAGGTGCAGTGGTGAGAGGCTTCACCAGAGACAGAGTGGGGAGCAGAACAGGCAGATTGACAAAGTACACTGCTGAGGGGAGCAGCGGGCAGGTCAGGAGAGGTCAGCCATGCCATGTAGGTCACCTCTCCGGCGGGGATTGAACTCATGCTAAAGTAGCTTTAGCTTCTTAGTGCTGTGCTTTACCCCACTGCGCCACCAGGGAGGGCCCGAGAGAATATTCTTTATGCTTTTTTTTTTTTTTTTAGCTGTATTTATTTATGCTTACAGAATTGGGGTGCAGGCCAGAGGTGGGGGTGGCGAGAGGTTTCACCAGAGACAGAGTGGGGAGCAGAACAGGCAGATTAAAAAATTACACTGCTGAGGGAGCAGCAGGTGAGACAGGAGAGGTCTGCTGCGCCATTTGGGTCAGCTCCAGGGCTGAGGATCAAACTCGTGCTGCAGGGACTGAGAATAGCCCCACAGCGCTGCGCTTTCACCCACTGTGTCACCAGGGAGGGCCGATTCTTTATGCTTTTGTCAGGAAGTGTGCATCCCACATACTTGCGTCTTCTTCACATCCAGTAGGCCACAGTAATAGATGACAGCCATGAGTGTGAATATATGAGTGTGTATGTTGTGTGTCTGAATGTGTGTGTGTAGTTGTGCAGGTATGAATGTATGTGGTGTGTGTATGTGTGTAAGGTGAGAATAGAAGTGTAGTGAGGAGAGGTACAGATCTATCAAAGATTATATCAATCAAAGCTAGTATTTTCTCTTTTCTCCATGTCACTTTTACCGGCCTTCATATTGATATGCCTAGTACTATCATTCTCCTTTCTAAATCATTTCCCTTGTCTTATCATCCTGATTTCTTCACTTTCTAGCCTACTCCCTACCATATTTTCGTTGCGTCTCCCCCCAGGTTATTTCCACTTCCTTCTGTATCTGATCTGAATTCTTGTTCCCTAGCCAATGATAGCAGGGAAAGGGGAAGCTGATGACCAGGGAACTGTATAAAGTGACCCGGGAACATGCATATTAGGTAACAGTGTAAGTTTCCTGCCCCCTCGTAAAGAAGCATGGTGTTTGACAGGGAGAATAAAGACTGGGAAAAGGACTGAGAGGGAGAAGAGGTGGAAAGAGGTGGGGAAAGAAGACGTAGGAGGCTCATGGAGGAGAGAAACACGTGAAAAGGCTGTGCTTGCTTCTCCACCTTGCACTTGAACCCGGGACTTGAGGGACATGGAAGGAGGCGCCTGAAACAGACAGGAGAGACTCGGGGGAGCCTCACAGGGCAGCCTTTGCCTTGATTTTGTGCTTTTCCTTCCGAACTTGTCTGGCCTCTTCCGCCCTTTCCTGTGGGTCCCACCGGAAGGGGCCTGAGGCTTAAGGCAGGCTATTGGGCCTCAGTGGCCTTGCTTTGGGACAACCTTGTTTGACTCGGCTTTTGCCCATGAGAGGATGGGTAACTGGATGCTTGACTGGGAAACTATGTTCTTTCCCTCTCTCTTCTCTTTTTTGCACACTAGTTACTGCACACTAACTGTATTAAAGTTCTTTTCTATGGACAGTCTTATGCATTCGAGTGTGTTTGTCTTGTTGCAGCAGGTGACAAAACCCACTTAGAGCAGATAGGGTTGGAGGCCCCTGGGTGCTCCTCTCCTTCTGCCCTGTAACAATTGGACTAAGTCCAGTTTCTATGACTGCTAGTCAGGCAACCTCCCAAATGCAAGTGCTTCCTTGATAATGTAATCAAATACCCCAGTGACCTTAGACTTGAAACTAGAACAGACCCTTGGAGAGAAAGCTTGACTTTTTCGGTCCTAGTATTCTTCTTTTACAATACCCACAAACCCCAGGTAAACCACAGCTTTGTAAATAGCAGGACAAGTTTAACAATGCGAACTTTGGCGCCATCTACTGTTGTGATGTGGTATTTCATCTAGAACCCCGACTTGACCTAGGAGGATTCTATGGTCATAAATCCTGTACCCTGCTCAGAAAGGTAACAGCTACTGCAATGTCATAATTAAGTATTTTAAAAATAAGCATGCTATTCCATATGTTATTTAAAATAATTTAAGCCTGTTAAATCTTGTAATCCCTACAACAACAATGTGAAATTGTATCATTATCCTTTTCCAGAAGTGGAAATTAAGGCAATTTAGAAATGCTGAAGATTTTCAGGGAAAAAAAAAAGCAATTGTAATAAAGTAAAGATGAAAATCAATGAACAACTATAAACCAGAGACATTCTACAAGGGTGGGGATGGGAACAGGATCAAAACTGGGGAAGGAAGAGCGCGCAGGACTATGGTGATGGCACACGGGTGATTTGGTGAGGGAAGCCCATGGGGATTACAATGAGATTTTTTAAAAGTGTGCAAAATTAAGAATGATATAAAAATAAATACATAAATAAATAAATACTTTTTTTAAAATGTTGATGATTTAGACCCAGGAGGATTAGTGTAAGTCTCCATACTGTGAACCCCACCTCCTGATACACAGTGTCCCCCCAGCCAAGGTGAAAAGTCTCAGCCTCTCAATGCACATTGAGGAAATCATCCATGTCCAGAAATACATCTAGTGTGATTCCTCCAACTGGAGAAAACTTGCTTTGTGGGAGGAGGAGTTATCAAGAGCTTCAGGGCACGGCATGGGGCTAAGTAATGCCACCGGGGGAGACTCTCCTGACTCAGTGCCCCACCCAGCTGCAGACCCCCAGAAGGCAAGAAATAGCTGCTGCAGAAAATTAGCCCCTCATTGATTTTATATATGGACAAGTGAAAGAATGGGTAAATGATTAAACCTCTCCACAGAATGATTAAAGGGTTCTGTAAAGCCCAGCCCCACAAATCCTAGTCCCCCAGCTTTTCCAAGTCAATGACCCTACCAACTTCTCTTTGAGTCCATTCTGGTAAAACAAGAAAAAGGAAACTCTATTTTCATTGTAGTCCCAACATAAAATGACTTTGACTAAGCGCTTACCTCAACCTCAGTACATTAGAGCAACATGAATTCTATTTTAATAAATAGAGCAACATTAACTCTATTTTAATCCTAGTGCTCATTTGGAGCTATCCCGTCCTGACCTTATTATCTTTTCAGGTTCATTATTAGACTGTATTCTAATCTTAATGTAGATTCCTCCATTTTATATTCAGTATCCCTAACCCTGGCACTACATGTAATATTAACTTTAATATTCACTTTTCAAATCACTTATGTAACTTTTTTTCCCTCATGACTGCCTCTACCCTCTTTCTCTTACTGACAGTTGGAAACCTCTATTATTTTTACCCGTTCCTCACCACCTATCAAAGACCCTAATGTTCATGTATAATAAAAACCTTTCTAGACACATTCTGGGAAATATACAATAGAGTTTAATGAAGTTGTCTAAAGGCGCCTATTTTGAAGAATCCTAATTTGCTGGGTAATGATTTAATTTAGGGTTTAGGAGTAACATCTAAGCTAGTTCTATGTGGCCTTCATCTACGGTGTGTTTCGGGAGAAAATCCAACATGAGGATACTCACTCACAGCCTTCAAAGTATCCCAAGAAGATAGTGAGAATTAGTTTCAGCATAAGTAACAGCTACACAAATGAGCTGGGGGCAAATAAAAGGTCAAAGGAATCAGAATAAAGGAATAGAGGATACTAGTGCGTGGGTGGTTTGGTTATCAGAAAATTCCTCCTAGTGGTATGAACCACAGCAGAAAGAAAAACGTTAATATAAAAATTGGTCAGGCTGGCCCTCCCAGGT
>NW_004567147.1:340777-374734 GCF_000260355.1 Condylura cristata | reverse complement strand
GTAAATCTGCACAGCAGCTCAATAAACGTTTCCTGAACCCGCTCCCTAATCTGTCCGAATCGCCCAGAGTCCCTTTTCCTTTGTTTAGCCTAAAATGGCACATAAACCCCAGTTCTAACCACCCACTGGGGGGCCTCATCACCGAGCAGTCCCTGCCTGTGCACAACGCACATGGCAGAACATTTGTTTTTCTCCTAGCGTTAGTCTTGGCAAACCTAAGTGACAGAGCTCCGGCTAGAGAACCCAAGACGGACAGAGAGAAAAGATTATTTACGCCCTGCAATCGTCTCCCTTCCTCTACTGCATTGCCCTGGTGCTGGGCTCATCCGTTCCCAGCGTTTCCTTCCTTGCTCTAAGGGACCATGTAAGTGGGCGCCATATGGATTAAGTGTTTTAAATTTTAAGCCTCATTTGGGGGGAAGACGTCACCTGGTGGTGACACCATACGGTCCCTTTGGACTAAGGGACTATAAAGTGCAGAGTGAAGAAATCTGCTTGCAAAGCCTCAGTGAAAAGACTCTAACCACAGTAGCCAAAGATTACAAAGGAGCCACACCAGTCGAGAGGGCGAGGTGTGGGATAACCACACCCAGGAGGGCCAGAGGCCAGTACCAGGTGGGAAACCAGCAAGATGACGGGAATGGGTGACCCACTCAGGAGGGGAGCAAGCTCTGTGGTGAGGTGCAGTGACCACTTGCTTTGGAGTAGGCAGACCAGATGCAGTGGGCCATTTTTTTCTAAAGAAGTCTGTAATAATACTCATGGCAATATTCATCCCACCAAGATGTGAAGCCTGTTTGTGGCCTTCTGGTTGCCACAACCAATGCGCTAGAACAAAAGTGGTGCTATGGGATTCCAAGGCTGGCAGAATAAAACAGCTTCAACCCAGCCAACTCTCTCCTCCCATCTCTACCTCAGGACCTCACCTTTAGAATCTGGTCACCCTGTCATATGGGATCGCAAGCCACTTGGAAAAAAACACGTTCAGGGAAGTGCTGCAGCTGATAGTCATCTCCTGCCACGACAGCCTTCAGATGACCCCAGGCTTCATCTCCAGGGGTCTCCCCAAGGTCCCTTCTGGGCTCCTGACCCACGAAAACATGATTGATTTAAGACCCTGTTTCAGTGACTGTTTATTCAACAGTACACTCAACATGAATGGTGGCCCCCCTCATTGGCGGTATGACTCCCCACAAAACGTTCTCCTTACTGACAGGGTCATCTGAGCATTAAAACTACATTGCAAGATACCCAGCACTCCCAGTTGCTCTCTTAAGTCATCTTGTTTATCTCCCCACTGTGAGGATGCATAGCCCGTGAAAGCCCATCTTGCACACATCTCTACCGTCCCCACTCTCCATGTCTGCCACAGCAACTCCCCAATGAGAACTTGACTGCAAAGATTAAAGTGAGCTTATGAAATGCCCCTTAGGTGACTAGATCAAGAAGTAGTATATATACTCAATGGAGTACTACTCAGTGATCAAAAAGATAAACTCATGACTTGCAGCAACATGGATGGAGCTGGAAAGGATTATGCACAATCAAATAAGTCAGAAGAAAAAGAAAACTATCAGCCACTCCCACCACCCCGGTGGCACAGTGGATTAAAGCACAGCACTGCAAGCTGGCCACAGCAGCCCCAGAGGTGACCTCTCCTGACCCGCCCACTGCTCCCCGTAGCTTGGTTGATCTGCCTGTTCTGCTCCCCACTCTGTCTGGTGAATCTTGTGCTTGGTTGATCTGCCTGTTCTGCTCCCCACTCTCTGTCTGGTGAATCCTCTCACCGCCCCTGCACCCCTGGCCTGTACCCCAGCTCTGTATGCATAAATAAATAAATCTTAAAAAAAAAAAAAGAAAAAAAAAGGCGAGGGACAAGCACCAGGGACAATGGTGATGGTTCACCAGTGAACTGGTGGTGGGAACTACACCTGAGCAGAGAAAATATTATACAAAAACAAACAATGATGTAAAATAAATAATTGCGTGCAAAATTTTTTTTAATGCTCTTTAGTAAGTGACTAAAATAGGAGGCCACAGGCCACCAGGAACACACGGGGGCCACGGGCAGCTGGTCTAGCCTAGACACCGTGCTTCAAAGTCAGAGAAGGAAAGCTGAGTGTGAACAGCAGCGGCCAGAGGCAGGTGAGAGGAGGAATCAGGCCCTGAGTCCCAGCGCCATGGGCACAGACTTCACCCTGTGCTCATACTAGGAAGGAAAGTCCTGCTCACCCTGGCCACAGCATCTTCTGACCCTGCATTCATGATTTACACCCTACCCAAGTGTCAGGAAGTTTGAGGTCATTCTGGTGTTTTGTTCCTTTGGTTTTGCTTTTTTATTTTATTTTATTTATGCATACAGAACTGGGGCCAGAGGTGCAGGGGTGGGGCGGTGAGAGGATTTACCAGAGACAGAGTGGGGAGTAGAACAGACTGATAGACAAATACATTGCTGAGGGGAGCAGCGGGCAGGACAGGAGAGGTCTGCCACGCCATGTGGTCACCTCCCTGGCCAGGAATCGAACTCAAGCTAGCTTCCTAGTGCTGTGCTTCAACCCGTTGCACCACCAGGGAAGGTCCCTCTGTTGTTTATGTCCTACCCAATTCAAACAAGACAATCAAGTGAAAGGGCCTACCCAACCCGTGGGGCTCTTTTGCAAAAACATGAGATTGCTTTAAAAATTAGGACCGGGCCCTCCCTGGTGGCGCAGCGGATTAAAGCACAGCACTAAGCTAAAGCTACCTCCACGTGAGTTCGATCCCCATGAGTTTGATCCCCGCCTGACCCGGAGATCCACATGGTGTGGCAGACCTCTCCTGACCCACCCCCTTAGCAGTGTACTTCATCTATCTGCCTGTTCTGCTCCCCATGGTCTCTGGTGAATCCTCTCACAGCTCCTGCACCTCTGGCCTGTACCCTAGTTCTGTATGCACAAATAAATAAATCTCTTAAAAAAAAAAATCAGGCCAGGGCCCCACCTGGTGGCACAATGGCACAATGGGTTAAAGTGCAGCACTATGAAGCTAGTCACGGCCACCTCAGCACAAGTTTGATCCCCAACCAGGGAACTGACCCACATGGTGCAGAAGACCTCTCTCCTGTCTCACCTGCTGCTCCCCTCAGAACCTCATATCTAGTGTGTTTCAGTTGATTTCATTGTACTTCATCCACCTGTTCTTTTCCCCACTCTGTCTCTGGTGAATCCTCACCACCTGCACCTCCGACCTGTACTCGTTTTGTGCATAAACAAATCTTAAAAAAAAAAAAAGACCAAAGGGAAAGAAAAGCTGAATGTAAAAAAAAAAAAAACACTGCTCCAAGAGGACATTTATTTTGTCTGTTAGCCAGTCAATACCTGCATCTGGCCAACAAACTCCAAGCTAACCAGTGTTCTTAGAAAAGGCTTTTAAGGCTGGCAGCCCTCAGGGGCCATCTTCTCCACTATCTCCTAAATGCCAGCATTTTTTTTGTTGTTTTCTCTGTTCCTAGAAAGCAGAATTCTCGTATCTGGTCAGTGACTTCTCCAGGCCATCAGTGTCAGGAACTCAGCACACAGGAGTGCCAGTGGCCAGCATGCACCCAACATGCCCTGGGGCAGAGCCAAGCTAAGCCTTATCTTCACTCCACTGTGTGATGGTGATGGTGACAAAGGCAATACTATTCGCTCCCAAAAAGTACAGGGAAGAGAGACTGAGGAGCTTTTTTCCATGTGGTGGAATCTGACTCGAAAGTCCACATTTTTAACCACTAATGTCACCACTCACTGATCTCAGCCTTGTGTCCTGTGTGGTCTGCTAAGCCCTCACTGGAACTCCTCTTCCCACCCTCATGGTCACTGTATTTTCTTTAACATGAGACTTCCATGCCTCCCTTCTTAGGTGAGCCCGCTGTGTTGCTGTGTTGACAGTGTGGGATCAAGTTGAGTCACTGTTCACTGGTTTATTGAGACTTGAGACGATCCTTCCCCAATAGACTACACTGTGACAGGGATACCCCGGCCCACAGGTCCATCCATTCATCTCAAGAGTGACGTGTGCCTTCCTTCGGCCAGGATGCTCAGCCACGGTCAGCTAGACCCAAACCTGTCCCCATTTCTTCCTGAATCCCCTCAGAAAAACAAAAAAGCAAAGGGGACAATCTTGGCACAGGATGACTATGAATGGACTGAGGGTGGTACATGAGTGCAAAGGAGAGAGGGAAAGTTCTAGCAGAACCAAGTGTGCCAAGAAAGGGGGCAACTGGCCCCACCAATATGAGCAAAGGGAAAGTGCTTGACAATGTGCAGAGTAGACACCTCCAGCTCTGCTGGAAAAGCCCGGTGAGTCCTTCCGTGAGAAGGACCCGGGAGAGCGTGCAGGGGAAATGCATGGCGCAGGGAAATGCGTGGGCAAAACGTGGACGCGGCAATCGGGAAGACGAGACTCAGCACGCCGGACAAAGGGCACACGCCGACTAAGCATGCGTGACCAGGCGAGAGGGCACATGAGGGCCCCTCCTGTGGAGGGAACACATGTGGCCAGAGGGAGGGTGCAGAAGGCACACGTGGGAAGTGAGCATGAACACGAGCAGGTGCAGTGAGAACAAACGGGAGGGAGGCCACTGGGGGGGGCAGGGGGGAGGGGCAGCATGAACACACAGAGCAGAGGCGAGGCGCATGTGAATCTTGGCGAGAAGAATGAGTGCCCAAAGAAGGAAAACAAAACTTGTGGATGTTGAGAGGCAGTGGGGTGGGAGGAGAGGATGACGGGCGAGAGAGGTGGAGAAGCACCTGTTGGGACAGACAGGGCACTCTGGGGAGACCCCTGCTGGAGGAGAGCAGAGCACAATGGCAAAGGAAGCTGGGGGTTGCCGTGGCAACAGACAGGCGGGCTTCACCAGAGGACCTACGCAGGGAGTCACTGAGTAAGAAGCTTCAGGGGGATGAACAAACTAAAGAGGAAGTACTGCTAGGGAATGATATGGAGGAGGAAGAGAGAACAGTCTGCTTCCCAGCGTACTGGGGGCTCGGATAACCCCAGGACTCACAGAAAGGCCTGTATTTACAGGAGGGAGGGTGGGGAGGCATTTCCTGCCCCCTACGGCCTCCCACCCCCTCCCCCTCTCCCCTGCCTGGCCTGTCCTCCCCACAATTCCCTCACTTGTAGAGCAAATGGACTCGACTCCCATCACAGCTAAGCCGGTCAGGGGGCTCGGGAGGCCCCCTAGGCAGACTCCCAGAGGGGTCTGGGGGTGTCGGAGGGTGACGCCGGGAACGGAGCTGCTGGCGCGACTGGAGCTGATGGCGCAGTTCTGAGACACGCTCTTCTTTCTGGAGGAAGGAAAACAGGGTGAGAAGGGGGAGTCACGACGGGTGCGGGGTGGAGAGATGGGAGGAAAGCAGAGGAACCTGGCTGAGATATAAAAGAATAAGGACAGAGAAATTAAAATGAGGGATGGGGGACACGAATAAGGAAAGCCAAAGGAACACAGTGGGGGCACCAGCTGATAAAGGGGATGAGGGAACTAAGAGGAGTGGGGAAGGGGTGTGGAAGCTGGAGAAGGGGAAGTGTCAGTGGACGCAGCTTCCAATACTCAGGCAGAGATCTTGCCACCCCAGTCTGAACTTGTCCGGGACACAGAGAATATACCCCAGGCTCTGCCCACATTCCTTTCACAGGAAGGGTCACTCAACATTCACCTCCTACCTGTCCCCACAGCCACGGCCACACAGCCCACAGCCACCACCTTACTGCCTCCAGAGCCCCGTCCAGCCTGGTGAGGCTCAGGCCTTTCCCTGCCTGCCCTCATTGCCCGCTCCCTGGCAGTTTCCTCCTGAGACCCTCCCTCCACAGGTCACACACCTGAACCCTTCTCAGGCCCTGCCTCAGAAAAGCCACTGAGCTGTGGGCCTCCAGGGCCCGCCACCCCTCCCCATCCATCACCACTCACCTCAGCAATGATCTTCTCCAGTTCTCGGTTCTCCTTCTCCAACAGCCGGGACTTCTCCTCCTCGTTGTTGTTGGTTGATGACCCCGTCTTCATGGTGTCCTGTGCTTCAGACTGCCATTCCCCTCGGGTGATCAGCCTGCGCATCTGGGGGCGAACAGGGGCATGACATGCTGAGCAGAACTGTCAGGATTAGCTGAGGGGGCGGGGGTGAACAAAAAAAGAGGGACCAGCTGGGACCCAAGCAAGGGCAGAGGAGCGGAGTCCTGGGAGAGGCAGGGTCCTGGGAGGGCAGGCAGTAAGCTGGAGAGAGGAGAACAGCCAGCCTCACCTTGGGCACGAAGAGCACAACCAAGGTGATGTAGGAGGAGAAAACTATGGCGAGAGAGGCAAAGGCGAAGGCCGCGTCCTGCTGGCTGGACAGGATCATGGTGACGGGGGCAGTGATGAGGCACAGGACCTGGGGGCACAGCACGTTTGGGGGGCCTCAGTTTCATCGGCAGGCTCCGGCACCACCCAGGGTTTTCTTTATGAGAGTCTGTGAGGACTGGTCCCTGGTGAACTTCCCCCTTGAAAGGACTTAAACGCGGGATCATCCTCAACTCCAGGCAGAAGAATCCCCAACAAATTGTCCCAAAGGAGTTCCTGCTCTAGGTCTAGTGAGGCGTCCAGTGAGGGGTCCCCTCCCTCAAGGCAGGAAAAGCCTTGATCTCTGCACACATCCAGGCTCCCAACAGTCCTGGGACAGCAGGCAGGAAGTTTCACTTGTGAATCACAAACCCCAACTGGACCTCTTTTTCTGCCTCCGCCCCAACACAAAAGGGTTACTCATGGTCCCTTCACTGGGTGGTTGTGTGAAGATTAATAAGCTCGTGTCGATACTGTGCTGGATCAGCTGTAAAGTGCTTTACAGGTCTGAGGCATTAAAAAACGTTTTAAGGGGAAGCGGATCAAAAACTATGGGGGGAAGGGAAATGCACTGGACGGTGGTGATGGCACACGGGTGATTTGGTGTTGGGACGCCCAAGGGGATTACAATGGAGATGAAAAAAGGCACAAAATGATGTAAAAATAAACTATCCTATTATTAAAAAAAAAAAAAAAACGCTTTAAGGCACTGGACTATGGTGATGGCACCTGGGTGATTTGGTGATGGGAAGCCCACGGAGATCACAACGGAGATGGAGAAAGGCACAAAATGATGTAAAAATAAATTATTCTATTATTTTAAAAAAAAAAAAGTTTTAAGATCCAGACACAGAGCCTGGCTCTTCCCAGGCCACCGCCTCGGGGCTGCAGTCGGCCCAGGGCCGACCCAAGTGTCCAGGGAGCTCACCGCCACGTTGTAGATGGCCATGCCCACAGCCCGGTGGTCATTAATCTTCTCAGTGGACACACTCTTGGTCTCATAAGCAAGAAAGATGCCCAGCAGCAGCAGCAGCCCCTTGTAACCGTAGAAAATGCCTAGAATGGCAGGAAAATGTCCCCTGGGCAACAGGACTCCCTGCACCACCCACCCCCCTCTTGTCTGTGCCCTTGCCTGCTGCTGCACCTCCTTATAGCTCCACATTGAAAAGGAGACCCCTCTCTAACTAGCCCCTCTCTCGCGCAACTGTTCCTGTTCTCCCCCCTCCCCTTCATGTCATCCCTACTCGCCCAGACCTCGCTGCTTCCTCCTGAGCTAGAGCAAAGCATACAGGATGACTCGGGTCACAAGCAGCTATCCCTACGGCAAAGGCCTGGTGCCGCACAGCACCTCTCCCCTTACCTTTCAGTTAGCCGCTTGTGGTCACAGACCAGAGGGAAGCCGGCCTAAGGCCATGGCCTCCCAGCCCCCACCTGACTGTAGGGAGCTGACCACAGACAGTGCCGGCTGTAGCGGTGTCACCGCCCCTCTGCTTCACACAAGTGCTGCCTCACCCCTGCCTTGGGCTCTGAGCTCCTCACAGAGAAACACCAACCGCCCTCCATTCTCAGAAAAGATGAGAGCAGTTCTAGGGGAGGACTTGAAACTGATAGACTCGAGCTCTCTAGACTCTCTTTCCAAAGACCCTTGCCCCCCACATCTGCTGCGGCCCTGCCCCCGCCCCCTCACATCTCACACACCAAGCCACGTATTCATCTTCTTGGAGCTGCAGTGCTCCAGCTGCGGCAGAATAGACACGTCGATATCCTCCTTTGGTTCCTCCTTGGCAAACGTCTAAGGGAGAATTAGGGCCACAGGAAAGATGGTTACCACCCGCCGCTACCCTCCCCCCTCTGCTCAGTCCCCAGCTCCCAGCTCCGTCCCTGCTTCCTCTGAGACTCAATAATGAGGCCAAGTCCCACTTTAGCTGGAAGCATTTTCCTGAACACCTGGGAAGTATCAGCTCCTCTTTCCATGATGCCTGATCTTTCCCAGATCCCAACCACTTCCTTCTCCAGACGAGTCCAGAAGCCTCTAATGGGCATCATTCTAGGGACGCTCAGGGAAGCCGCTGATAGCCAGAGGCGAGAAGGCCCTGGAGGCCCTGACCCCAGGGAGCCCTGCTGGGCGTCCAGGTGCCCCTGCCTCCTCGCCAGCGGTACCTCAATGGTCCGGTGCAGGGGGTCCACAATCTGCCAGATGGCGAGAGTAAGGATGTCCATGCCCACCAGCAGGCCCACGGTGGCATACAGCTTCCAGGGCTCCAGGGTCTGGCAAACAGGGAACACAGGCATGCGGGCGCTCTCCTAAGCCCCAGAGCCAAGAGCCAGGGGCTGAGGGGTCTGCGCAGCTCACCTTCCTCCAGTCCTTCTTTTCCTCCTTCTTGGTGAAGACTGTGTGGACCCACCAGATCTTGGTAAACATGGAGCCGTAACCCAGACTAAAGCCCAAACCCAGGAGCCAGAGCCGGGCCTAGGAGAGGAGAGAGGACAGGGCGTGTAGGTGGGGCAGCAGGCAGTGAGCGGGCTGTGGGGGGGGGGAGGGGGGTTGGCGAGGCATGGGGTGCTCTAGGAGTGAACAGATGACTGGGCAGAAGGGCTGCACCAGAAGAGGAGGAGGACAGGACAGGCCAGCAGGCAGGCTCCCCCTTTCCAGATTTCCCCATTCATTATCCGCTTTGCCACTAGGCTGATCTTACTAAAAACTCCTGGGTTTGAATGACGATACACCTATGACCACCCACCAATGTCAACAGGTTGCAGCCTGAACATCTGCAGACTGGTGCAAGATCCTCCACAAGAGGGGCCCACTCACCCTCCGGCTCACCCACCCCACACCCCAGCCAGGTTGATGCTCGCTTTCCCTGGTCTAATCTCGTCCGTGTCTCTGCTGACCACACAATGTAACCTCTGTCCCTGGAGTAACCATGCAATACTCCAATCTTTCTTTTTTTGAAGTATGCCAACACTCTGACCGGGAGCTGCTTCCTCGCAGCTCCCACATCACTTTGCGCTGATACTGCTCATATTGCACCGCATTTAATTATGTGCTTCTCCCACTGCATTCTGGTCTCACTGGGGACAGAGAGTCTCTGATGAAGTGTCTGTGCATGTGTATGTACAAATGTTATTTGCATAGATGCGTGATCAGGACAGGCCCAGGGGCCCAGGAAAGAGGAGTGAAGATGGACGAGGAGAAAGAGTGAATGTTCCTACCAGCTGAACATAACAGAGAACCACACAATGTCACTATTTGATCCATCTTTCCCCACAGCTCCAGAACCTTCCCTAAGAGTTCTGCAGGCCCTCCCCGCTGTGCTACCACAGTCCCTCCCCCCCAACTCTCCTAGCTGTTAGTTCAGATCTCTGCCTCCATTCTTCTAAGCCCTGACTCAGGCTCCTACGGAAGTCCACAGTTCTGTTCTCAGCCCTCACCCACGCACAAGCCATTGTTCAGGGCTCTCTGTGCAGACCCCCTTCCTTGGCCTTCTACACCTCCCTCTTCTCCTCTGCAGCGGCGTGCCATGGCAACCATGGAATGAAAACATGTCCAGAGGCACAGGAGAAAGGGATGGGGCCAGACACAGGCCAGAGGGGTGACACTCGGAGAGGAACAGGGACGAGGCAGGGGGAGATCAGAAGGGAAAGCAAGGAACCAGCCATCACAGAGGGAGCTCCTGAGCGGGCAGGAGGGGACCCGCCCAGCTCCGCCTCACCTGACAGACGAAGGGGAACTGGTTTCTCCCGATGTGATGCCCATCCAGTCCGAGGGGGAAGACAGCAGCCAACGCCAGCGAGCAGCCCACAGCGGTCAGGTTGTTCAGGTTGGGCTGCGAGTTCTGGATATACCTACGGCAGGGCAGGCGGGGGCAGAGGCAGAAGAGCACAATTACCCTCTCCACCAGGGAGGCTCAGCTCTCCAAAGGCCACACAACAGCCTGACCCTGTAAGGGGGAAAGGATGTCCTGAAGGACTCTACAGACGCAGGCTTTGGGGACTCCACCCCCTCCCAGACACCAGAACGACAAATCCCAGCAACCCAAAGAGAAGCTGCTGGGACCCGAGGGTGCAGTTAAGCAGCCAGGTCTGGATATAAAATCCGGACATGTGGGCTCTGGGGGCCTCTTGGCCTTGTGGCTCATGGCTTGTCTCTTGTCTCTTTACCGGCTTTCAGGGTACTATTGGGGTTCTAGGTCAGCAGACGTGGTAGGATGTGTCAATCAACTTTCTCTGTCTCTTTCCCTGAGTTATTCATTTCCCTTTTCCCTTGTAAATAAACCATTTTTAACCTTTTTGTGTAGGCCTGCAGTTGGATCTTAAGCAAGTGGGTGAGGACCCACAGTCAGGCAATTCACACTGGGTTGAGCTCAAGGTAAGGGAAGATAGGCCTGAAGCAGGCAGCAGTGAAAGTGGTGGTGGGAAGGGGAGGGCGGGGGGACAAAACCGGCTGGGCCTGGTGTCTGGAGGTGGGGCTCAGCGCAGGAGTTGCTGTTCTCCCCAGTTTCGCAGGTTATTCAGCTTTTCAGTTAGCTCTGGAGCAGGATGGGAATTATATCTGCTTCTCCCCCAACACTCGCAGTGGTCACTGGTTAAGCAGGAAGCCTCAGTGAAAACCTCTGGCCTCGGGAGTCACACAGTTTTGTTCTAACAGCTTTAAAGGGGTACGGCCATTATCTTGGAGAGCAGACAGACAAGGAAATGTCAGCAGAGAAACTTACCGGACATGGGAGTTGTAGATGTTAAAGGACAGACAGACAACAGCTAGAACAATGCCCAGGCTGGAGAGAACCGAGACGGAGATAAAGAGTTTCTGTGACAGGAAGCGGAACGTCTTGATGACCATGGTCTGGTCAGCTGGGGGAGACCCTCCTGCATGGCACAGGGGCGGGTGGGGAGAGGAGAGGAGAGGAGGATGACAAAGGGGTGAAGACAGGGCAGGCAGAAGGAGAGGACAGACAGACGCTCATACGTCTCTGGCTCTGAGGATGAGACCCTAACTACCCCACAGGGCGTGTGTAGGCCGGAGGGCTCTTTGGTGCTGTGGCATCACCAGATGTGGGGGGAGGAAATGGAGCTAGAGGACGTAAAGGCTGAGGTCTATCACCAAAGTTTCAAGTTTCCTGCTGTAGTTTGTTCTTTCTGTTTCTCTATCCTCTTTTATAGCAAAGGAAAATGGTAGGGAAAGAAGGGGATAATGAGAAATCAGTATCATGCGTTCTCATAACTCAAATCCAAAGTGCAAAAGACAACTGTAGAATCATAAAGCCAAATAGCCTCAAAGTGTCTAGACTGGCCTCCTAACTCTGGGAAAAAACGAATCTGCGATTGTAACCTTGAGGGTGATAGTCCCAAAGGTATTTTCCAGTTATTATTAAGGGTAAGCTCAAATTTCTCAGAGTTAACCAAAAAAAAAAAAAAAAACTACTAATTTCAATCACTCCATTAAAAAAAAAAAGTGGAAATTAGGCCATGCCGCATTTATAGCAGTACAGAGCACCGTCCTAAATTCAAATTATATAAAAAAAAAAATTCAAAACTCCAGCGGTGTCAGGAACAACTAGGCTTCAGTGCACAGTGCAGAAGGCGGCTCCTTTCACGGCTGGGTCCCTCCACCCTTAGGTGCCCAGCCTTTATCAGTTGGTCTTTGTTTTGCCCACCTTTTATCTGTTTCCATTTCCTATTATTTAGCCCACCTAGCACACAAAGAACAATCACTTACTTTTCTCTCTCAAAAGCGCGTGTTTGCAGAGGACAGTTCAATAAGGTCTTACGTTCCCGCCTCTGGCTGTGCAACTTTCTCCTGACTGACATGAAAAGGCACATCTAGGCTCAAAGCAGCCCACTCCTCTACACCATGGCATCAGGACACTGTGAAACCCACCCTGTCTCTAATCCCCAATTGCCCCAGCAACGTACTATTTTTTCAAGATTTACTTATGCACACAGAACTGGGGTACAGGCCAGAGGCACAGGCAAGGTGAGAAGATTCACTAGAGACAGAGTGGGGAGCAGAACAGGCAGATTAATAAAGGACACTGCTGAGGGGAGCAGCTGGCGAGACAGGAGAGATCTGCTGCACCACGCGGGTCACCTTCAGGGCCAGGGATTGAACTTGCACTGAAGCGACTGTGTCTCACTTACAGTGTTGCGCTTTAACCCGCTGCGCCACCAGGAAGGGTCCGCACCGTACTATTTTTAATGGTGGTTGCTACCAACCACCTAGTCCCTCTCCAAACATGAGCCTCCCCTGCCTCCATCTTGGAGATTTTGTTTCCTTTCTCTTAACCATTCCTTGGTGCATTTCAACCTACTGGCCCCAACTCACCCGCCCTCGTTAAACACATCACCCTTTGACTACGCAGAGATTTGAAGGGAAAATACCACTGAGATCCACCTACCGATCCACTTGTCTGTCTTGGACCAGGAAAGATCATCCTTGGTGCTGTCGTAGTAGCCAATCTTCTTGTAGCTGCCTCCTAAGCATGGACAACAGGAGTGACTGCAGGTAGGTAAAGAGCCCGTCAAACTTCCTGCTCCTGCTTTTCCCTTCAACTGAGCCCCTGAAGAATACTTGGAAGGACCCGAGGGGTCACTTGTATCCACACTCTGACTTTAAAGCAATAGAAGGGGGACCCAAGGCAATGAAAATATGTAAGGCTATTTTCTAGGCTTAAAGCCTCTCAGTGCAGAGGCTCCATCGTACGTCCGACACCCATCAAGTCTCACACTGCTCTTGGCAAGTGACTCTCACTTCGAATCTGGCTTCTGCAAAAGCTTTAAACACATTTCTGCTTATTCTCCCTCTCGTGATAGACAGAATCACAGGCTCTCTTTTCCCAGCGGCTTTCATTTTAATTTTAGAAATGTCTCTTCTGTTGGCTTGGGTTCTAATTCCTTAGACAAGTTGCAGCTGCCTCTTCAACAGCCACAAAGTAAAACTCAATCACCCCTAAGGTTTCTGTTCCAAAACTGTCCCAGTTACCATTACTTTTCCTTAAAAAGCCAGCTCATGCCCCTCTCACCATGGCTGAAGTCCATTTCCTCTTGTCCTGAACACAAAGAAGATTTGAGCGGATGTGGGAGGTGGGGAGAAAGAAAGAAAGAAGCTTTTCACAAGAGGACGAAAATGGCTCTTGGCCATGCTATAAGAGACTGAGAGTGGGGTGGAATTGAAAAATTAACTCATAGAAGCTTCACAAATCTTTAAGTGTGCTAAGTTATAAGACAATACAATCTAGAAAAGCCAAACTATACATGGCACCAAAAAATGACCAATGATTGGTCACACAGCACGGAAATGCAATGGATTCCCTTTAAAAACAGCAGGTTTCCTAGATTCCACTTTCCTTGAGTCCATGAGTATGCAAGTAACAAGCCACTAGGGGAAAATTCTGAAATTAAAATGCAAGCCTCCAGGAAGAGAGTGGTTGTTTTCAATGCACTTTTCAAGAACACAACCACTTCAACTTTAAAAACCCACCCATTTCATTCATAGCAGGAGCATAAAGGACCAGGGTGAAAATAATAATAATAATGAACAACTATATACCAGAGCCATTTTATGGGAGTGGAGTGGGAAATGGGATCAAAAATGGGGGGGAGTGGGCAATGCATGGGACTATGGTGATGGCACACAGGTGATTATAACTGAGATGAGAAAAGGCACAAAATGATGTAAAAATAAACTAGTATATTAAAAATAAAAAATAAAAAAAGCCCACCCAGCAGCCCTCTGCCTATATCTATGCAGGTGCCTCTCCTTTGCTTTCTCTTTGTTCTAATAAATCTGCCCTTGTAAAATGTAAAAAGAAAAAATCCCACCCATACGATTACTTAAAAGCTTGATGAACACAGTTTACAGAGGAGGGCAGGAGGTGGGAGGCACGGAGGCGATCCTGGCTGGCGCTCTCCTCCCAGAATGTCCCAGCCGCCGTCACCCCATCACCTCACGCCCCTGTGCTCACCCTGCAGCTGCTCGATCAGTGTCCATGCCATCCGGGAGCCGCTAGCATCAAACACCACATGGCCCTTAGGGAGAGGAAGAGGTGGAGGAAAGCGAAGGGGATAAAAAGCGAGAGTGAAATGGGAACATCAGGGACTCTTTGAATCCTTATGTTTTTGATGTAATTGAGCTTCTGAATGAATTCTATTTATGGCATTTGCCTGCATATAGGACATACCCCAGATGTCTATACCCTAGATTTCAGAAACGTTATTCTTCCAAGGAGATGCATCACCCATCAGATTTGAATGGGAAAAAAAAGTCTCCAGAGAGAGCATCAGGACACCTGGCTTCTGGAGGTGTGACCTGGGCAAGTCACCAAATCCCTCGAGACATTACTTTCCCCATTTGAAAGGAATAGGCATTAACCTTTCATTCTATTTCCTCTTAAAATCCTATGATATTCATCTGCCTCATAAACATGTAGACTGAAAAGAAAGGAGAGGAGGGGGCTGAAAGAAATGAAATATACCATTTCCCATCCTAGTCCTATATGGGGTTGTCTGGTTCACAGGTCCTACTTCCCTGGTCTGAGACCAGTTATTAGAGAGGTAACTGAGAGACAGAATGCTTGTTTCCAGAAGAAGAAAGGGTCTTCCTCTCCACGGGAGAAAAGGAGAGTGTGAAGAAGGTCACTGTAACTCACGGAGACGCCCTCAAAGGACGAGGAGTTCATCGCCCTGTAGATCTGGTCAGTGATGGTCTGGTTGTTGTAATTGAAGTCTTCGAGGCGCACGCCCGAATGGCCCCCGCCTCCGGATGTCTTGTTCAGGGCCAAGGCCAAGGCCCAGATGGCATCATAAGCCAGCGGTGCCTCCTGGAAGCCCCCTGTCTCCTCGGGGTGTCTCTTGAGTCGTTTGGTCAGCTTCTCCACAAACTCCTGTGATGTCTAGGGAAGAGGAAAAGGAAGAAAAAATTAGAAGGGCTGTGGCCCTCCCTTGTGGCACAGCGGGTTAAAGCGCAACACTATGAGGCTGACCACAGCTGCCTCAGCGTCAGTTCGATCCCCACCCCAGAGCTGACCCACATGGCACAGCAGACCTCTCCTGTCTCACCCACTACTCCCCTCAGCAGTGTACTTAGTCAGTCTGCCTCTTCTGCACCCCACTCTGAGTCTGGTAAATCCTCTCACCACCCCGGCACCTCTGGCCTGTACCCCAATTCTGTATGCACAAATAAAAAAATCTTTATAAAAAAGATTGGAGTGGCTGTGTGGAGAGGAGAGGCACATCCAAACCTGATTCCAGCACTTCAACTTGGAGGGATGGTCCATGTTCGTGCTGGGCATATAAATGTGCAATATCTTTATTCCCACGTCTTAGAAAACTACTAGACGAGAGCAGGGATTAGCTGCATCCACTGGTCTTAATGAGTACAGCAGCTAGCTCAGAACTATAAATAGGGAAATTTAATGAATATTCAGCATAACAAATGACAATGGAGAAAAAGTAGAGCTAGCACAAAAGATACAGCTATTCCAATGAGAATCGCTACAGTGATGCGCTCTCATCTTCAGGCTGACTAGCGCTGACGCAGGACCTAACAGCTTTGCCACAGCTGAAAGATCTAGAAAAGGTGCAACATAACCATCTTCACTCTGCTTGTCAACCAAGATTTTTAATACATTGACTTCTTGCCAACCTTGTGTGTTTTCCATTTACTATCTCTCAGAGGGTTTTCAGAAGACTGAGGACTGTAGACATCCACTTTTGAAATCCATTATTCAATCCCTCCACAAACCCTTTCTAACCTTCAGTTTTCTTTTTTTTTTCAAGAAAGCTAAAATGTATGACAGTTCTTTTAACTTCATCATGAAATAGGTTCACGGCCCTCCTCGGTGGCGCAGCGAGTTAGGATGCAGCACTGCAAGCTAGCCGCAACCGCTCAGTGCAGGTTCGATCCCTGCCTACCTCAGAGGCGCGGCAGACCTCTCCTGTCTCACCCGCTGCTCCCCTCAGCAGTGTACTTCGTCGATCTGCCTGTTCTGCTCCCCACTCTGTCTCTGGTGAATCCTCTCACCTCCCCTGCACCTCTGGCCTACCCCAGTCCTGTATGCATAAATAAATAAGCCTTAAAAAAGAAAAAAACAGGTGCAAAGACCTTAATTTCTAGCCTGGTAATTAATAAACTCATTTGACCAAATAAAGGTAAAATGCTTCAGCTTTGGAAATGGATCCCACAGAATGGAGATGTACAAGGAGAAAATGACATTTGCCCTCTCAGAAACCATCAGGCTCAGTGACCATCTCTTGGCAAGGTACAAGTAACACACGGGCCTGCACAGCTGCTTAGGTCTGTGTATTAACATGCACACACTATAGCGACAGAATGAACAGGTGGGAAATATCTTTATTTCCCTTATCCTGCCAGTTGTTCTTTCTATTCAACTTTCTGGAGATACAGTGGGAGAGTGAAAAAATGCAAAGGATGTAGGACGTGTAGTCCAGTAGAAACAACCTGGGCTTTGAAGGCAGCCATGCCTGGGTCTAGCCAGGCCTGGGGTCTACTCCCTAGACCAAATTCCATCCCTCTCTTTATCCTCAGTGTCCAGCACTGGCCCAGCCCATCATGTGCGAACAACAAATGTCCATGGATTAGGGCAGTAAAGTACTCTATAATACTATACTGGTGGATGCATGTCATCACACATCTGTTCACATTCACAGAAAGTGTAATGACAGTGAGCCCTCAAATAAACTATGGACTATGGATGATAATGGTTTGTGTGTGTGTGTGTGTGTTCATCACTTGTGAGCGCTCTGGGGGTGGGGTGGAGATAATGGTCTTCCATGCACATTTTGGGATAGAGTCACATATACAATCATTATACCTTCCTCTTAAGGTGGCTGTGAACCTAAAATCATTATTAAAAGATTAAGTTTTTAAAAAGTAATGTCCAGTTCAACGACAGATGACTGGATTAGGAAGATGTGATATGTGTACATCGTGGACTTCTATTCGGCTATAAAAAAGATAAATTCTTGCCATTTGTGAGAACATGAATAAAACTGGAAGGGACTATGCTAAGTGAAAGAAGCCAGCAGGAGAAAGACAAATAGTGGATGATTTCACTCAAATGTGGAATGTAACACAAACAAAACAAAAGAAATAACAATCCCTAGAAATATGACCACAGAATTGAGGTTAATAGAGGAGGAGAGTGGTGATAGGATCAAAGGGGGGAAAAGAATCATATAAGAAAGGAATATGGGTGTTCTGATGGAGGGTGGGATCTGGGGGTAATGTATCTGAGGAGAAATGAACCTATTCCTCTGAATCATAGAGTACTATGAAGACCGAACAGAGTACTCATTAAGACCAGTGGATGCAGCTAATCCCTGCTCTCATCTAGCAGCTTTCTAAGACATAGGATTAAAGATACTGAATGCTCACTAAGAACATGAACCATCCATCCAAGCTGAAGTTGGTAAACCAGTATTATACCTAAATAATACTTTTCAAAGCCAATAGCCATTGGATCTATTAATAGGAATGGATTCCAACTCTAGTTAATCTATATAATCGCTAACAAACCTCACTACTTGGTCATTCAGCTTTAAAATGGAAATAATACTTTCTACCTTTAAAGATTTATTGTGAGGATGAAATAACATATATAAAATGCTAGCTTATAAAATAAGTTACATTTTCTCTTTGTAAATATCTCTCTCTTTGTAACTAATACTAAAATCTATAATTCTAGCTCAGTATTTGAAATCCTGTATCTCTAACAATTTCTAAGGCATTTATTACTCAATCTTTCTTCACCCCTCAGCATTACACAGTACATAGGGCTGAAATCTTCGATTCACCTAAGACTCTCAAATCAAACAGAATTCTTCTCAATTCTATTACTGAAATGTTCATTAATATTATCCCTTCCTACACAGAATAATGATAGTAGTGATAATATTAACATTTAAAAATAAATCTATAACAATAACAACATTTATATCACCCCTAATATATACCAGATACTTTTCTAAGGTAAGCATGTCAATTAATTTATCTCTAAATAATCCAATAGGGTAGATACTTTTATCATGGTATTTTAGAGCCAAGAAAATTGAGAAACAGAAAAGTTTAGTTTGCCTGTAGTGACATTGCTAATGTACGGAAGATTCAAACCCAGACAACCTGGCCCCAAAGTCCATAAAAGTCCATTCTCCTCCCAACTCCCCTCCACTGTCTCTGTAAACTGGAACGCCTCTCTCACCAAGAGCACTTGCTTTGCAGAAAGCAGCTGGGATCCACCTTTCTGTGCAGGCCTTCATGCTCAGGTCTGTCTCACCTTCAGATCAAACTAAACACAGCTTCAGAAAATCACCCACATGGAAAGGGAGTCATGTGTTCTGCATGACATTGTCCCCTGCCCAGACCCAAAGCTCTGTGCTGGCTCCAGGACACTCACTATATTCTTAGCCACTGGGGAAACCCCTGCACTCCCAAATCAAGATACAAAAGAAAAACTTCCTCCCTGAGTCACCAAAGATTTGGATGTAAATTTTCAAACAGAAATGTTGCCAAGCAGTTAAGAAAAATTGGACAAAAATTTCACAACCTGTAGAAGTTAGTGAAGTAACCAAATATAAAATCATGATCCTAATTTTTAATAACCCTGACTGGTTGTCTCTGTGTGACAAGATACTCAACAGTGATCTAAACTGTACATCCTGGGGTAACTTTCAGTGTTGTTCCAGGTCTGATGGAATCTCTATCTCAATCAGAACTTACATTCTTATCCCCAGGTATGCCACCCCCACCTTCTCATCTAGCCCAGCACCAAGAAGCTAAAGCCACTTCAGCATGAGTTCAATCCCCACCTGCCCCGAAGGTGACCCACATGGTGCGGCAGACCTGTCCTGACCCGCCCGCTGCTCCCCTCAGCAGTGTACTTTGTCAGTGGGCCTGTTCTGCTCCCCACTCTGTGTCTGGTGAATCCTCTCTTCCTGCACCTCTGGCCTGTACCCCATTTCTGTATGCATAAATAAATAAAATCTTTAAAAAAAAAAAAAAGAAGAAGAAGCTTTCGATACCAGGGTTTCTCGATCTGGATACTACTGACACTAGGAGCAGGAAAATTTTTGTTGCTGTGCATTGCAGGATGTTTAGAAGCACCTCTGGTCTCTATCTGCTAAACACCTGGAGAATTTATCCCTCTCCTACTCAGGGTTGTGACAGCCAAAATTGCCTCAAGACGTTGCAACCTCTCTTTGAAAACCTCAATAACTAATAGTCCTCAAAATGTGGGCTCAGACCACAGTATCACTATTCCCAAGAAGCTTCTTAGAAATATGAATTCTGAGGCCCGGCCCCATTCCTACCAAATCAAAGAACCAGTAATCTGTACTAACCTTCCAGGTGGTTCTGATGGAAGCTAAATGTGAGAACTGCTGAATAAATACAAGGGCAGCCACGCAGAATAAAGACAACTCTGCTTCTTTTCTAAATCTACATAGCCCTGGTCCCTCAGTCCAACCCCTCCCGTCAGATCCACTTTTCTCATCCTCTCTGATTCACTATAATCTCTCCCTAGTCGGTTGTGAAAGCCGCTTCTATCCTCTGGAAAACCGTGGCTTCTTCACCTGGTACATTCATCAACCAAGCAGCCTAGTGATAACTGCAGACCTTAAAGGCAGGCACCATCATTCTCTAGAGACTAAGAGTCAGAAAAGGACCCTCCAGCCCATCCCGCTTCCTATCTCTGATGACCTTTTATACCCCCACCAACCCCGCCCCTCGTCAGGGCCTCCACTAGCTCCCGGATATTGGGCAGATGCCACGTGGCGTGGCAGGTCCAGAGCTGCAGGTGCCATCAAGCCGCTCCAGCTTCAGTCAGTGCCAGCTCCTCCACCTCCCCAGGTTCTTGGGAATGTTCACCTTTCAGGTGCTCTACAGGGACGTGGCCTTCCAGAATCTTCCCACCACGTTTTTTTCTATTTTGCTTTTTTTTTTTAAGATTTATTTATTTGTGCATACAGTACTGGGCTACAGGCCAGAGTGCAGGGGCGGTGAGAGGATTCACCAGAGACAGAGTGGGGAGCAGAACAGCTGACTGAAGAAGTACACTGCTGTGGGAGCAGCGGGCAGGTCAAGAGAGGTCTGCCGCACCAAATGGGCCCCTCCCTGGCTGGGGATCGAACTTGTGCTGAAATGACTTCAGCTAGCTTCCTAGTGCTGCACTCCAATCTGTTGTGCCACCAGGGAGGGACCAGGAGGGACCCCCACACACCACATTTTTCAACCAAGATACCTTAAACAGAGTCCCTTAACATGTCCCAGAACAGAGTAAAAGCTCAGAATCCACATGACAACACATATTTCCATCACAACCTACTAAATCTTCTCTCCTTTGCTCAAAAGCTGCCACTGGCTAGCAACATAGTTAGCCAATAGATGGACAAACTTTTTAGGCAGACTTTACGGTTTCCCATGAAAGGTGTTGAAGAGGAATCGTTCCCAGCTAGAGTCAGCTAGGATTCAAGTCCAGCTTGAATGCAAGACCTGGGTGAATTTCCTGGTCTATAAAGTGAAAATGACAAATGTACTTCAGAGCAATGCTATGAAGATCGCAGACAGCATCAACCTAGCTTCTGGGTTTGGTTTTGTTTTATTTTTTAATAGTTTTTTTTTTTTTAAGATTTATTTATTTATGAATACAGAACTGGGGTACAAGCTGGTGGTAAGAGGCTTCACCAGAAACAAAGTGGGGAGCAAAACAGGCAGATCAACGAAGTACACTGCTGAGGGGAGCAGCAGGCAGGTAAGGAAGGGTCTGCCGTGCCATATGGATCACCTCTGGGGCAGGGATCGAACTTGCACTGAAGTGGCTGTGGCTCACTCGCGTGCTGTGTCCTAACCCGCTGCACCACCAGGGAGGGCCAGCTTCTGTTTTATGACATAAAAGCAAGTTGTCTATCTTTTTAAAATAAGATAAACAGGGATTGTACAGCCATTAAATCGCCCCCAGCATGCTCTCCAAAGCAAGCATTTGAGGCCTGGGGCTATCCTGAGCATAATAAGCAGATTCATAGGCTGCCTTATAGCAAGTTCACCCAAGATTCTCCCACTTCTCGAAAGGTACTGCTGAGCAAGAAAAAGGGCCTCGCCTCAAGCCCCCTACTCATTCACATCCCTTACCCACAGGGCAACTTTAGTCTCCCCAAATCAGAGAATGTGCCTTCCATCTCAAGTCTGTCACTAATTAACTCTCCAGGGCTGACCAACATCAAAAGTATGCTTTACATCTAAAAGCCTAAAGATAATCACCTTAAAAATCATCAGGAGGACCTCCCTGGTGGCGCAGTGGGTTAAAGCGCAGCACTGCAAGCAAGCCAAAGCCGCTTCAGCGAGAGTTCCATCCCTGGCCCCAGAGGTGACCACATGGCACAACAGACCTCTCCTGTCCCGCCCACTACTCCCCTCAGCAGGGTACTTGGTCAATCTGCCTGTTCTGCTCCCCACTCTGTCTCTAGTGAATCCTCTCACCGCCCCTGCATCTCTAGCCTGTACCCCAGTTCTGTATGTATAAATAAATAAATCTTTACCAAAAAAAAAAAATCATCAGGAGACAAGCTAATTGAGTATCACTCAGGAGAGGATATTAAGCAACTCTAAAGTCGCTCTGAAGTCACCAAGAAAACAAATTGCATCTCTGCCCACGAACAGCGTTTCTGTAAAGGTGTGCTTGTGCACGCAGCATCTGTCTGATCATTAAAGCCTCTCCCTCATTTGACTTCTTGCCAGCTGCTCCATGTTCCCATGGCAACAGCCTTTCCACTCATCAGGAATTGACTAAAGATACCACTTTCATTTCTTTTTCTTTCCTGCCCAAGGAAGTCACAGCAGAGCTGGAATTCACGGGAAACACAAGGCGCAAACAAGCGCAAGGTGGGCGGAGGCTCCGTCTCTGCCTGAACCCCACACCTGTGAGGCCCCCTTCCTCCTCTCCCCCTGCCCAAGATGCCAGCCTCCTCGTGCCCACACTCACCATGTTGGAGATGCTGCGTGTGTTGGCAGGGTTCAGCATGACAATCTCAGTGGTGATGTGGCCCTCTACCGCCTCGGTCATCTCGTCCACCGTGCAGTTGATGGACGGATCATAGATCTTGAACCAGTTGTCAGCATACCACCCAATGAGGAACCAGACGTACTTCTTCCCGAAGAGACGCTCCTTGTACACCTGTGGGCAGGGGAGGAGGACAGCTGGGTCTCTGTCTTCGGTTCTATCTCATGTGACACAATCCAGCCTCATGGGAATCAGAAAAGAGCAGAGAAGTAACAAAAAGTTCTACAAACCCGGCCCTCCCAGGTGGCACAGCAGGTTAAAGCACAGCACTGTGAAGCTAAAGCCACTTCAACATGAGCTTGATCCCCACCCCGGAGGTGACCCACATGACCTGGCAGACCTCTCCTGACCCGCCCGCTGCTCCCTTCAGCAGTGTACTTAGTTGGTCGTCCTGTTCTGCTCCCCACTCTGTCTCTGGTGAATCCTCTCACTGCCCCATAACTCTGGCCTGTACCCAGTTCTGAATGCATGAATAAATAAATCTTTAAAAAAAAAAAAGTGCTACAAATCTTAGGGGTAATAGGAGAGGCCCCACAACTCCCCTTCTAAATGCTTCCCTTTCTAGGTGTCTATTTCTGAACGGTCCTTTCCGGTCAGTCAAGAAAGATGGAATACATGGGGGCCCCTCGGGAAACATAAAATTGGCAGGAAAATAGAGCTGGATAAAGTGTCGTGTGTATGAGCAGCCAAGAGATGGAGTGCGAGCGGGCAGTCAGGGACATCACCCCGATCATCCCCCAGCTCTCTCGCTCCTGCTTGGGCAGGGACCTCAGAGGAGCTCCCGGGAGACTCCCAAGGCAAAGAGCCCACCCAGCCCCCTTCCCACTTCAGATTCCAACTCCACCTCACAAAAAACTTTTCGGGCTTCCGTCTCATAGAAAAGTCCCACGATGATTCGTGCGTCCTGGCGCTACAGAATGGAGAGAGAAACAGGTCCTGAGGGACACCTGCAAACGCCGGAGGAGCTACACAAAGCACTTTCAAGCCTTTGATTTCCTGTCCCAAAGTGCTTAGTGCAGGGTTCTGTTGGCTGGGTTGTGGATAAATGGCAACTGGAAAAGGAAGCTAAACTTCCCCAGGAGATGCCACTGCCTCACGGGCTCAGTGTTATGTGACATGGCAGAGGTGTTAGCTAGTGCTGCGGTGCCACCACAATAATATGTAAGTGTATCACATCAACACATACGACTAGACTTGCACCATGTTCGATGTCAACTACAGTTCAGTACAAACAAAAAGCAAAGCAGTCTGCCCCCGACCCCCCACCAGGCCCGCTCTCCACCCCACCGCTGCCCCAGCCCGGCCCCGCTATAGGCTGAGCCCATGACTCCCGGTCATCCCACCTTCAGGTTTTTGACAGGCACAGCTGGATCTGAGAAGAAACTTTGGCGGAAGGTAATCTCAATCCCCGCCTCCTTCACTCGCTCCTCTAGGTCATCCAGCGTCTTGAGTAGGGGTGAGAAATAGAAAACAACATGGGGCAAAGACAGAGCTGTTACCTGTTGATTGCATACTGAGAGCAAATGAACAGCAATTCTGCACCTCCCTTCACCGCTTCTGAGCCCTGGGAGGGGAGAGCTCAGAGGAAAGCATCTGGACTCTCAGGACGTGCTTCTGAGTGGGAAGTGTGTGGTGAGTCCCTCTTCAGGATCTGTGTCAAGGGAAGTCACCTCATTCACCCCACTCCTTCCAGACAGCAGAAGTGGGGGAAAGGAAAACAGAGGAGCCAGGAGGAGCGGAGGCAGGGTTGGAAAAGACACGATGCTGGTAACCTCAAGAGGCCAGTGAGAGACCAAAGGGCCAGAGGAGGAGGCCTGAAGCACACAGGCGGGGCCAGGGG
The DNA here is from genome assembly GCF_000260355.1 of Condylura cristata. Classification (NCBI taxonomy): domain Eukaryota; kingdom Metazoa; phylum Chordata; class Mammalia; order Eulipotyphla; family Talpidae; genus Condylura; species Condylura cristata. The sequence continues at coordinate 350,493 of NW_004567147.1, read as the reverse complement.
GAGGACGGAGAGCAGCGCACACTGCAGAGAAGCTCCAAAGATCGGGATGAGAGCGCAGTGCTCCTCAGGCGAAGCGCTATGTCCTCCCTGCCCCTCACCGGCCCCTCTCCCCTTCTGGCCCCCCTCCCCCTTCCACTTCGCATTGGTCGCATTTCTCTCTGAGTCAACCATCATTCCATCCGTGTGCATGTGTCTGTCTCCCTCCCAGCCTTCGTCTCCTCCTCCTCTCTTTTCTCCCTCCCTCCCCCTCCTCTCCCTGTCTCTCCCTCTCTCCTGCCACCTCCCTCCCTCTCTGTCCCCTCTCTCCTGCCACCTCCCTCCCTCTGTCCCGGTGTCCAGTTCTATTGCTCCAGTTCTATTGCTCCATCCCTCTGCTCCCATTCCCGCGCATAAACCCCAGCCCACACATACACCCCAACCAGAGTGCCTCTGGGGCCTGCTACCTTGCTGCTTCCCCACCCATATCCTCTCCCTCATCTCTCCAAACTTCACTCCAAGTTTGGAAAGAACCCACTTTAACATGTCTGGGTCATTAGGGGCATATCTGTCTGGGTAACAGAACAACAAAGAAAGAAAAAAAATTCTAAAACCAGAAAGTTGGAGAGAATTCTGAGAAGTCCACTCATTCATTCCTCCGACTACAGAAAGACCATGCACTTACGCCACTCTGAGTAGGTTCTCTTTCGATAAAGATCAAGATCTTTCCCTCAAAATGACTGGGTCACCCCTCTCTACACCAGGATTTGGGGTTGTCCCCCTTACCGAAGTGAAGACCTCCGTGGTCTGCTGGATGGTGGCAATCTTCTTCCAGCCCCACTTTTCGAAGAGTTTCACGCGGGTAGGATTGTGCAGGGTGGCTGATGGATGAGTTCGAAAGAATGTAGGAAAACGTTGCCGGTTTGACAGAGCAGGTGAGCTGGAGCCATAGGAAAGCTGAAAGGGGGCAGGGACAGGGCACAGTGAATGTTCAGCACAGACAAAGCTGCTGGGAGCTCCTGAGACCCTTCCCCGCTCTGGGTTTCAGTCTCCTGCTCTCTCCCAGCCCTACTTCTGCTGTAGGAAAGGAAAAGAGGTTCTCAAGGCCCACAAAGGCCCTCACAATAGGAGGGCTCTGCTCTGCCGCAGATCTAGCTCCAGCTCCTGTGAAGGTTGGCTGCACGCTCAGGCCACTGTTGCTAGGAGGCCCAGCTTTGCAAAGGCCCCGGCATCCTGGCAGCCAGAACTCTGCAACCCCACACCCAAGCCCGCAATACACCCCCTCTTGAGTACAGCCCCACCTTCTCTGGTCCAGCCCTTAGTACAGACCCCCCCCCACGGGATGCTCACCACAATGAGGTTCCACATTCTGGCAGCCTCGGCCACGAGCGTGGAGACAGAGCTGCAGCCGGGCATGAGGATGATCTTGATAGGGTCATTGTAGAGCAGCTCGTACAGGTACTTGGTGGCCTGGCCAGGGTCACACTGAATGGGGGACAGGGGTGAGAGTAGGGGCTCCCAACCTCCCCTTCCTGCAACTGTGACTCTTCTTTTCCTCCAATGACCCACCTCTCTACTGAAACCCTTTTGTCATGATTTCCTGTCTTCCTCTTCCTGACATTTCTTCTTGCTAAGTCTCTGTGTCTCCTGGTCCCTTAAACACCCTCTGTGCCTTCCACCTGGAGACTTACCCACGCACTCTCCTGCACACCCCTCCCTCAGGACGAATGCACACACAGCAGCCTTCCACCTCTCAGTTCGTCCTCAGACATCCCCTAGCCCACCCCAACTCTTATCCCAGGTTTCTATGCTCCAAACATCTGCGGGTAGAAAAACAGCAGGAATAAGAATAAACTCTACCCAAGACCCAGACAGCCTCCCCTAAGATATGAAAATTCCCCTCTCGCCTCTGCAAGCCTCTCCACACCTTCCAATTCTTTCTCCCTCTTCTCTTTTTAGGCTAGTGACAAATAAACAAGAGGGAACAGAAACAAGAGCACTGGGGGTCGGCTGGCACTGCTGAGCACCTGCTGGGTCCTGATATCCGATGGGGCCACCAGGAAAAAAAAAAGACTCAGGCGTGTGTGGATGGGGAGAAACAAGATGCAGGAAGAAATAAGGAGAATAAACAGAATGGGGTTCTCAAGAAGCCAAAAGCTTTTAGGGGTGCCTGAAGGGAGGCACAGAGTCCTGGAAAGTAAACAACACAAAAAGCTACAGGGAAAAGGGATGAAGGGAGGAGGGGAAGGTTGGGAGGAAGAGCCAGTCGGGTCTCCCACTGCCTGTTCCCCTCCTGCTGAAATATGACATTTCAGAAGCTGCTGGAGCCTAAAGGAAGTAGAGAAGAAATGGGAGCCAGCGGGGAGCCAGGGCAGAGGGGACACAGACCGGAGCAGAGGTAGACTGAACAGGGTGAAATGGGGAGGGCAAGTAGCCAACAAATAAAGAAGCCTCCCCTGGAGCCTGCTCGCTTCCCACTGAGGCCTGACATTTGGGACACTGTGGGAAGTTGGAGAAGGGGGAGCCAGGAGGCTGCCTGCATCTGATGAACATTCACCCAGAACTCTCTGGTGCCCGCCCACCCCACCCCCTGCTCCGGGCAGCACTGAAAGTCTGTTCAGTAGTGTGTTTTGAAGGTTCTTCATGCTTCCACTTGGGCATCTCTGTTCATCTGTACCATTCTCAATTCCCACCTCCCTGCCCCCGCCCAGTTTCTCTTACTCCAAGTCTACCCCCAGCTGCTCCCAAGCCTCCTCAGTGACCCTTTTCTTGTCTGAAGAAAAGCTTGATAGGCGTCATGAGACTATACAAGACATATACATCTGGGACAAGGTGTACTCCCCAAAATCTCTTTGGTTTCCTCACCCCCCTGACCCTTCCTTCATCCCAGCCCCCCTTCCACACCCTAGTCTTCTCTAGATTTCCTCCCCATGGGATTCTCACCCCCTCCCCAACAGGCTTGCTCCTTTCTCCTCCCTCTCCTCGCTCTGAAAGGACCTGAATTTGCAGGCAGGAAACAACACATTCCAGTTGACACATTCCAATTTGTCTGCCTTTCCACCTCCCCCTGGCTGCCTTTGCTATTTTCTCTCCTCTCTTCTCTCAGGTCCCCCCATCTGCTCCACAACACCTCTAGGGAATCACCTGTCATGGTGGATAATTTTGAGCTCACACACAGGGCCCTGCTGGCTCCCTCTGATCCCAGTCAGAATGCCCGCACCCATCCCTCCCATTGCTCTCCAGTCCACACGCCATAACCTTTATCCTCTCGCTCTCCTGAGCTCGGAGAGCTCAGAGCTCGACCACTCCATCAGCTCTGACCCTCTATTTCTTCCTCCCCCCCCCCACCCGAGTTCCTAATTCTTTCCCTGCACCCAGCTGCTCTCCCAGTGGGTATCAGCTACACCCACACCCACCAGGTCAGGATTTGTATTGGTAAAACTCCAGATCTGTGGGACTCATCCCTGACCAAGGAGTTAGAGTCTGTCTTAAACTCTTCTGGTTATTCCTGTATGCACTAACTTTAAGAATTTCTGTAGACGTGTCAGAAGGGACTTGAAGTTCTGTCCCCAAGTTCCTAGTAGTCCTCTGTTCTGTTCTCCCCAAGTACTTCCTTCAATCCAACCTCAGCCCCCCACTCCCTCACATTCCTAGTTGTCCATAGTCATTCTAAAGAATAAACACAAATCTTCGCTCCACTCCAGGTATAAGTCCTGCACCAAGTCCTCACCTCTACTCTCTTTCATTATCCCCCAATCCCTTAAGTCTCTAGGGCTGCTTGTCAGAGAAGATAAATTTGAGGTCCCAAGTATCCTTCCTTCCCTGTCCCACATCTTTTCTGTGTTCTCAATTATTCAAGTGGGGGAAAGTATCTACCACCCCAGGCCCAACTCTTCTTACCTCCTCCTTCCCCCTCTCCCCTACCCCCTTAACCCTACTCCCATTTCCCCTCCCTCATGTTAGAGGCCATGATGTTATGAGACCCAAGTTCCACATGATACCCAAAGATCTCTCACCATGCACACAAATCTGGGGTCTCCTTCCCACTGAGATGCTTTCCTGTTTCCTTTCTCATCCTTTTTTCCTGACTCCTCTCCATTTTCCTGCTCTTGTGGGGGAGGGGAAGGGAATGCTCCAGAGTGAACCTCTAATCCAGTTCATTTTCCCAGTGCCTCTGCCCATCTCCTGGCCATCAACCCTCTGACCACAATATGACATGCAACATGCATTCCCACAGTCCAGGCACGCTCAACAGGGGTGGGTATGGAGGAATGAAGAGACAGGTAGGACTCAGTTACCTTGTTGTTTGTTGTGATAAACTAGATCACTTAAGTCCCTCAAAATTTCCTTCATTCCGTCCCTATTCCTTCCAGCTTCAACCTGGTGCCAAGATTTACCTCCTTACACAGTAACTGCTTAAGCCCCTGATCCAGTATCCACCTCTGCTATTCCCTCCATCCCCCAACTCTTCCAGGGTTAGTTTACTCCCTGGAGGATCAGCCTGTACCCTAAATCCATCACCAGTGTCCCAACCCCCACCCTATCTCCACTTCCAAGGGTCTCAGGAGCAGCAGGGTCTGCCTTAAAGGCAGATTAACCATCTTGAGCCCCAGAGACCCCTCATCTTGAACCCCAGAGACACCTCATCTTGAACCCCGGAGACCCCTCATCTTGAACCTCCAGCCCCTGTAAAGCTCCCTAAGCTCCAACACCCCCAGTGCAACCCCTGCTAGTCACACATGGGAGAGGTCCAACTCACAATCTAAGAAGCAACTCTAAGGTGCATGCAACTGGCCCCTGCCCCCCAAGTCCCCACCTCCCACCCATTCCCAAGTCCCGGGCTACCTTGCTGTCGTGGTGGATGAGCTTGAGCTCATAGTCCGGCAGGATGTCCCTGCGGCTATTCACGTCCTCCAGCGCCATCTCCACCGCGGGCTGGCAGGCCTGGCCCCCGGGCCAGCCCCCGCTCATGGGAAACAGCGCCCCGATGTACACTGCGCGCCGTTCTGAGGAGGGGTGCGGGGGGACCCTCGGGTGAGGCCGCGGGAGATGAGGGGAGTGGGAGGCCCACACCGAAGCCACCCCCGCCGCCATCACCACCAGGAGCGGCAGTGGCCACCCCACTGGGGACGAGGGGGCCGCCGGACCCATGGCAGGGGGCGGGGGTAGCTGCTGGGGTAGGAGGAGGAGCTCAGGGGGGACACTTTTCCTGGGGAGGGCTGCTGAGGGGGTGTCGGGGAGACGCCTCCATCCCCGGTTTTGTGGGGAGGAGGAGGCTAGGGCCCTGGGGAAGCAGGGAAGGTTGGCTTCCTAGGCCCCACGGCTCCAGCTCCCGCCACCGCCACCGCGGACTCTCCTCGCGGACTGACCGACCGACCGAGGGGAGGAGGAGGAAGGAGATGGAGGGCTGGGAGGGGGCTCTGACGTCACGGACGGAGCGGGAGGGGGCGGGCGGGAGCTGGGGAGGGAGAAGGGGGCGGGGATGGAGGCGAGCGGCGCTGTGGGAACCAGAGGGGAGAGGAGGCGAGGGGCGCAGGGAGGGGAGTCGAGCCGAGGGTGGGGCGTGGGGGGGAGAGGGAAGCACCGCGAGGCGAGCGGTCCCCGTCCGAGGAGAGTAAGGCAGGGGAGGGGGAGGGGGCGTGCCAGGAGGGCGGGGTGGGCGGGGTCAGCCTGGGAGGCCGCAGCCCTGAGCCGCGGGGAACAGAGGGGATGGCGGAGGGGGGACGCGGGAGCAGCGCGGCTGGCGCAGGAGTGTCTGAAATGGGGAGGTGAATCGATAGAGTGGAGGGCTGAGAGTTGCGAGGCGAGAGAGAAGGCGCAATTCTGAAGACAGAAAGTTGGGTGAGAAAAGGGGGGGAGCTTGCTCTCAAGGGGAGTGATGGAGACAGAGGAAAAGAGCGTAGGGCTCGGTAGGCAAAAGCCTGAGAAGGGGTGTCAGGAGAAGGAACTGCGATTTTAAAAAGAAGGGAGAGCTACCGGAAAGGAAAGACAGCAGCAGGGAGGGGCTGTGGCGAGCGGGCGAGCGCTGTCCAGGGTAGAGGTGAGTGGGCTGGGCTGAGGCAACGGTCGGGAGAAATCCCGGGAAGGCGGCAGGCTGGGAGAGGAACCCCACAGGGGAAGCTCGGGGTCTCCCAGCACCCTGCCGCCCCCTGCTGGGGCGCTGCCATTTGACAGAAGTAGAGTCTGGGAGGAGGCGGAGCCGAGGCAAGTGCAGCCAAGCAGGGAGATGGGAGGGACCGCAGCCTCGCAGAACATCGGGACTGGAGACAGAAACAGGTAGGTCGGCCGCAAACAGGGGTGGGGGAGGAAGGTGGGTGAAGGGCGAGATCCCACAGCCCAGGGCCACAACCCCTGGGGTGGAGGATGAAGAGTGAGGGGTAAGGAAGGGGATTGCAGCGCGCGGTTAGGGTTTCTGGTCTCACCTGAGTGTGGCGTTCGGTTCACTGGCAGCAGGAAAGACGGGGATCAGAGAAGAGTTACCACTGGCGCCCAGCTTCCCTGGCCTGATCCCCAGCCCCCTCCCACACCTGTTCATGCCGAAGAACGGGGGACGGCAGAAGCCTGCGTTTCTGGGGGGAGGGTGCCTGGGGATAAGAGCAAGGTGGGACTGTGGGTCAGGATCTGTAGGTTTTCTTCTCTTATTTTACATAGGACAACAGAATTTGAGACAGGAATGCCAACAGCTAAGATAGGGACAGATCGTGGCTTTAGGAGATCTAAATATAAATTTTGAAGGCCTCCCTTTAAGGAAAAAAAATGGTTTATAAACTACTACTGTTAAAATAGCTTACTTTGGCATTGTTTTTCAAAAACCTATGAGCATATAAACGCATGATCAGAATGTTACATTTAGAGCACAGGAAGAGGCCTGTGTAAGCAAAGAGCGCTGATGCTTAAATTTCTTAGCTTCACTGTAAACCCACCCCTGGATGATCCGGGACTCCCAACTTCTAGAATGAAATGGTACATGAGGAAAGACAGATCTGCGGATCTTGAAAGAGTCTACAAGGATATAGGCGCAGGAAGTGTGCCTACATTCCAGGAGCACAGCGAGAATGTGGGTGTCCAGGAAAGGGAGAGGTATGCAGCCCTGCAGGTGGCAGAATAGGTGTGGACACAAGATTGATTCCCTGGGGAAGGCTGGAGGCTGTCTGGAAGGATCTAAACGGACTGTCCTCCCCCAGCCCCACCCTTGGTTATTCTTCCTGCTGCCATAGTTCTGCCTCCAGCTTTAAGTCTTCTTACACTGATACTCCCGCCCCATGTTCTTTCCAATTGCATCAATTTTTCTAAATAGGGTGTATTTTTCTAAATAGGATTTATTTCTTATTCTTTATGATAATTCAGTTATATGATGAATAGGGAGGAGTCCATTCTAGAAGAGGATGGTGCATAGAAAGCTCTGAGAAAGTAACTGAGGCTATGGGAAAATGGAAGGTGTAAGCCTTTGGAAGGTATAAGGGGGCTGGGATTCATAAAGAAAAAGAAAAAGAAAAAATGTGAGAATCAAGAATTGGGAGCAGGGAGAAAATACAAAAACAGAAAGGTATAGGAAGGAAGCTCCCCATGTACATAAAGGGGGGACTGGGGACTGCTGGTAGAAGTTTGAGGTAGATCAAAGGAGGAAAGAGTTGGGGTCTCACCTTCACCTCCCCAAAGCCCACATTTTGTATAACACCCTGTTCTTTCCCACCTTCCAACCCCACCCCGCTCCCTTCCTCTCACAAGAGTCCTCAGCAGCTGCATGCAGGCAGCTGTGCCCCTCACCCTGGCAGTGGGGCTTGGGGGTGCTCCACTGGCCCTGACTACAGATGCTCCGGGAGCTGCCCACCAGGTGGAAGTCGGAGTCGCAGCGGAAATCCACCCGGGCTCCGTCCAGAGCGGGGAGGTCCCCGCCCGTCAGGAAAACCTTTCCATTTTCCAGGGTCAAGTAAGACTTGGAGCAGATTCGGACTGTGGAGAGACGGGAAAATGAAATGAGAGGTGAGTTGGAAAAGGCTCCTTCTCCTAAGGGAGCAGGGGGCTCAGATTCGGGTTTGGGTCCACATATATTTTACAGAAAACCAGATGTAAAAGGACTTCTCTCTCACCGGCTTCCATTCCTCCCTTAACTCTGTAAACATCTGCAAATTCCCAAATGAAAAAAGGGAAAAGCATTTCCAGTGTAGGAACCCAAGATGGAGCTATAAGCACATAAAATGGGATCTCTTCGAAGTCTGCCTCAGCGGGTGGTTCTCCGGTGAGACAAGTGGATGCATGGAACTTGAAATGCACAGTCAAATTTGCCTTTCTTATTATAATTGACTTAGATTAACATTAAATTAGGGTTGTTGTTTTTTTTCTTGAGTGAATGGTCTCTGGGTTGGAAACATGTATTTGAATAGATGATGAAATCATTTGGGAATGTTTTTTGCAAATCTGCACCAGCGATCTTCCAAGAGAATAACTCATGAGATGAATAATCAAGTTATTTTACCAAAGAGTTAGTGGCCTAATGAAGGTAAGATGAGATGCAATGTACAGGCTGCTTACTTCAGTGAGTGCCATTGCACACATCCGCCCCTCTTATATAGTAGTCATTCTACAAATGTAGTTGTGATTTTAGTGACACTAGATTTAAAGTGAGGACTTGCAAGCAATAATGCCAAGTCTGAAGTGGAAGAGGAATAACATTAAAGAGGGGGGGGGATTTCTGAGGCTACTCACCACAACGGCTGGGTGTGTCCATGTCTGTCCAGGAACCATTGGCCAGGCACTTTCGGACCTTGGGGCCCACCACTTCGCGCTCCCCCCGGCACACATACTCAATCTCATAGTCCACTGGCAGAAAGTTGATGGCCTTCACCTGGTCTCGGGTCAGGCCCCGGTACCTGATGCCCCCTTCCCAGGGGGGGTGTATGATCTGGCAACCTGAGGGGGAAGTCCCCAGAGGCAGAAAGAGAACAATGGTGGGGAAAGGAAAAGGCAGAGTCAGCAGCAGAGGAGGGGAGTGAGGGGTGGGCAGTGGGCAGGTGGGGGACAGAGGGAAGGGAATGGGCTGCTAAAGGATCAGGTGAGGATAGGGACAGACCCCAGGGTTGGGGGGGGTGGGAGGGGAGGGGAGTAGTAGTAATGAGCCAGGGTTCAGACTAATACTGAGACACTATGGAAGTGCTGGGTGGATGTAATGCAGAAAAGTAATCAAGAAATCGTGAAAGGGAATGACATGTGAATAAGGTTGGTAGCAAAGGCTAAAGGGAGATGTTTGAGGTTTGAGTTGAATCAGAATGGGGGGCTGGGAGAGAGGGGCTTATAAGGTCACCTGGACTGCAATGTGTGAGCAAGACAGTGGAGGAACTGAGGTAGTGATGTGAGACCAGGAAAGAAGGGCGAGGTGGAGAAAATAATGCGGGGCCTACTATAGTAATGTGGGGCAGAGAAAAGGGGGTGCTGGTTTATAATGTGGGGTAACAGAAAGGAGGTCAGGAGTAGTAAAGTGGGGCTGAGCAGGCAGGTATGCTCTGCAGGGCTGAGTGGGGTAATATGAAGACCAGAATAGAGGGGGTGCAAAGAAAGGGAGAATGGGGTGAAGGGGTGCCCGAGGTCGCCGGAGGAGGGTGCACCTTCTGAGGTAGCGTTGGGGGTCTGCGCCCCGCCTGCCCCGGGGGGGCGGAGGAAGAGTGGCGCCAGCGACAGCAGCAGCAGCAGCATCTGAGTGAGAGGCGGCGGTGAGGACCGGCCGAGGCCCGGCGCGCGAGCCG
>NW_004567147.1:332906-340418 GCF_000260355.1 Condylura cristata | reverse complement strand
CCCCGCTCCCCCGGGCCCTGGCTCTTACCTCGGCGCGCTGGCCCTGCTCCCTGGCTCTCCCGGGCCTCAAGGCCCCGGCCCCGGCCGCTGCGCCCCGCTGCCCCCTCCTTCCTTCTCCACCTTTCCTCTCCTCCCGTCCCTCCTTCCCCAGAATCCGAGCTCCGGCCCCGTCAGGGTCTCTCCCTCCTCTCTCGCGTCCCCCAAACCCCACCCCCGTCTCTCCTTCCCCGGGGCGGCGGCGGCCGCGGGAGCCGAGAGTCGGGAGGGAAGGAGGCGGCGCCGGGGACCAGGGAAAGCTCCCGGGCGGAGGGAAGAAGGAGGGTGCGGGAGAAGGCAAGGGGGGGAGAGAGGGGGAGACCGGGGAGAGGGCACCTCCCACAAGCCGAGCCCCGGGAGCCGCCCCGGAATCGGCCCCGCCCTGGACCGCCCACTGCGCCCGGGGCGGGGGGAGCCGGGCGGGGAGGCGGGGGCGACCCGGGCGCCGGCGCTGGCCAGCGCGGACTCACGGGCGAGACGACTGGTCGCTGGGGTGGGGGCGAACCCTCCTAGCCCCCCGCCCCGGTCAAAGGCAGAGGAGTGGCCCCGAGATGGGGAATCTGGGATGCAGGTGGGAAGAAACGGTGGCACCGACTAGGCAGCCCTGGAGCGGGGTGAGGGGAGACAGGCAGGGGCCGAGGGCTAGGAGGAGCAGACTGAGGGAGAGCAAAGAGAAGCCCCGGGCAGGATGGGAGGACCGAGGGGAGAGGCGCGGAGGCCCAGGGCCACCGGAGCGCGCGGGAGACGGGTGGGAAGAGACCCAGGGCGGGCGACCCCTTGGGCCCTGCGGCACGGCCACTGGCTGCATCTCCAAGCGAACACCCTGGAGGGTTGGAGGCCAAAGACCGGGAACTGGGCATGGAGGGGAGAAACTGAAAGAGTAGCAGGAAAAAAGAGCCTTCAGGTGCACTGGAGCCAAAACGATCTCCTATACTCCTACAGGGCCTAGGAATCAATATTTTTTGACTAAAAGGCAAGGGGATGCTCTGGAGACAGGACAAGTGTGAGCTTCTTGACAATTCCATAAGCTCCTGGCTATTGTCTGGTGGTGAAAGGGGTGTGGGTGTGGGTGTATTCATGGGAGTTTGAACTGCTAGAGAAGAGGGTTCCTTCGGAAGGGACAGGAGAAGAAAAAGCTTTTTTTTCTGGCTGGTCCTGGGAAAGAGGTGGAGGAGATATAAAATACTGGAGACTAATTAGAACTGAAGTTCTCAACCCCCAACCCTTTTTATAACAAACATTTTGTATTGACTCCTTTACCGTGCTCATTGGAATTCATGGGTCGTGTAACCTACCTACACACACTATTTATTAATTTTTTTATGATTTGTATTTATTTATGCATACAAAATTTATGCATAAAAGAACTGGGGTGTAGGCTGAGGTTTGGGGGGGTGAGAGGATCCACCAGAGACTGAGTAGGGAGAACAGGCAGATCAAGTGAGATAAACTGCCCAGGGTAGCTGCAGGATGGTCAGAAGAGGTCTGCTGGGCCATGTGGATCAGCTTCCTGTCCTGGAATCAAACTCATGCCACAAAGACTGGTCATAGCTTGATAGCATTGACACTTTAACCCCTAAGCCACTAGGGAAGCCCTCCATACACTCTTTGGGCAGCGGGTTAAAACACAACACTAAGAAGCTAAAGCCACTTCTGCATGAGTTTGATTCCCGCCTGCCCCGAGGTGACCCACATGGTGCAGCAGACCTCTCCTGATCTGCCCACTGCTCCCCTCAGCAGTGTACTTCGTTGATCTGCCTGTTCTGCTCCCCACTCTGTCTCTGATGAATACTCTCACCACCCCTGCACGTCTGGCCTGTACCCCAGTTCTGTCTGCACAAATAAATAAATCTTTAAAAAAAAAAAAAAAAAAACCAACACGCGTCCCTATCTGTAACATAAAGGGGAAATTTAAAAGAGTAATTTGTAGTAAAATAACATCAACAATATTTTAAAGTGTGTGTGTTGAGACCTGACTACTCTAGGAGTCACCCTGAAGTAGGCAGATGCTTGCATTTATCCAGAGAATAAATGTTCGCGGGGACGGAACTGCTACAAACACAGACTGACACAGGTGCTGAGTCGGTGACTCAACTACCTCCAGCATGTTGCCGTAAGAGAAGTGATTTAATGAATTGTTGAACAAATCTTGGAAGCGAAGTCAATCTTCCCTAAATTTACAAAGAACTGTAATTGCATTCCTAGAAGTTCATTATATATTAAAACTGGTTCTTTAAAAAAAAAAAAACTGTATTAAATTCTAGGCTCAGATAATTAAACACAGATTTTCACCTACAAGAATGTCCTCGGGGACACTTGAGAATCTGGATGAGAGACAACTATTCCTTGTACAGGCCGTGCTTTGAAAAAAAATTTCTACCCCTGTGCTAACCATAAATATCAAAGTGCCCCTCTCTGTCACTGTAATTACAAAAAGAAAGCCTACAAATTTTCAAAATGTTCCCTAGGGAGTGGTTGAGAACCACTGAGAAATCATACTGCATAAGATTGAACCAGTCTATTTTCTACCAATAGTGTAAAAGTGTTGTTTTATCTGTTTCTGGCCTTTTTGAAATGGGTCATTCTCACAGGCATGAGGTGATCTCTCCTTGGGTTTTGATTTGCATTTCCCTGATGTTAAGTCACACTGAACATTTTTCATGGGCCTGTTGACCATCTGTATGTCTTCTTTGGGGAAATATCTCTTGAGCTCTTCTACCCATTCATTATTTGGGTTATTTGTTTTCTTTTGGTTGAGTTCTGTGAGTTCTTAGTAGTTCTCTGGCACAAGCCCCTTGTCAGATGTATGATGAGCAAATATTTTCTCCCACTCAGTGTCTTTTTGTTTTAAAGATAGGTTATTTTGCTGTACAGAAGCATTTTGAGTTGGCATGGTTTCCTTGGGACATTTATTTTATATTTAATTTCATTTTAGTTTTAAAGATTTATTTATATATGCATACATACAGAATTAGGGTACAGGACAGAGGTGCAGGGGCGTTGAGAGGATTCACCAGAGACTGAGTGGGGAGCAGAATAGGCCGACTGACAAGTACACTGCTGAGGGGAGCAGCAGGCGGTCAGGAGAGGTCTGCCATACCATGTGGATCACCTCCTGGGCTGGGGATCGAACTCCCTGAAGCGGCTATGGCTAGCTTGAAGTGCTGCATCCTAACCTGTTGCGCCACCAGGGATGGCCTCCTTGGGACATTTATTGAGGGCTCTCCCATGACTGCTTGTCTGTCCTAACCCCATAACCAATCCACTTCTGTTTTCTTTTATACCAAACCCAGCACTCCTCTCCTCTTGAAAGTCCCTTGAACTTGACTCCAAAATTTCTTCCTTAGCTCCTGTATTCTTTGGGCCTTTGGTCACACTCTCCTTTTACAGGCTTTAACTATTGTTCATAGAGATGGTGGAGTTCATACCTGATTACCTGGGAATGAACCACCTTCCCATTCGTTTCATTTCCAATACTTCCATTTCCTTTTCTTCTTTTCATCATCTTCTGCCCAATTCTGACAGCATATAGCAAGAACTTAGGACACCACAGCCCTAAAACATATTAAGCAAAATGGAATAACTTAATGTATAGATGATCTACAAGATGCTAGATGCATAATTATCTAACTATGCAATTTAGGTTTTTAAAATTTTCCCTAAAAACGTTTTATCTAAAAATTATTTATCAGGCCCTCCCTGGTGGTGCATTGGGTTAAAGGGAAGTACTAAGAAGCTACCCACAGCCACTTCAGCACCAGTTCAATCCCCAACCAGGGAGGTGACTAACAGGGTGCAGCAGACCTCTCCTGATACGCCCGCTGCTCCCCTCAGCAGTGTACTTCATCAGTCTGCCTGTTCTGCTCCCCACTCTGAACTGTCTCACCACCCCTGCACCTCTGGCCTGTACCCAGTTCTGTATGCATAAATAAATAAATCATTAAAGATTAATAAAATAAATATTTTTTAACAATTTAGATTTTAAAAAATCTAACTTTAACTATGCAATTTAGATAAAACTAAAAAGCAAATCAGAGGTCACCCATCTATCCAATTGACAGTGCCTCAAGTTCACTTGCATACTCTGTCCACATTCAGAGATGTGACTTTAAGGTGTCCCTGTCACCCAGTGTCCATCCCAAAACACCCTATATTCAGGTCAAATGTGTGTCAGTTCTGTTTTCCCTTCTGAAGTTGAAGTGATGAGAGTGTGAAAGAAGGATACTCATTACCTGATGCGAGGGTGAAAGCTTTGTCTTCAGAGAGGATTTTTCTGTCCTGCAAAGCTCGTGCTATTTAGAAAAAATGTAGGGGACAAAGGTTTAAAATTCAAACATATAGTTATCTTCATGATGAGCTTCACTCGGTTTTTGAATGAAGGCTGAGCCCTTTCCCTCAGACTTTTATATCACTAACACTTTCCTATTTGACCTTCCCCTGTTTTGTTTTGTTTTGTTTTGTTTTGTTTTGTTTTGTTTTGTTTTGTTTTGTTTTGTTTTCATGTGTGTGCTCTCTCCCTTCCAGCCTTGATAGGAATAGGCATACAGGATCACTAGTCAGAAGAAGGCAGAAGGCGATGGAAAACCCTTTAACAAATCCTTTCATTTGCTCCCTTCCCAGACTATAATGTGATGGTACATTCTTGACAGGTCTGGCCTTGGTTCATTGTGCAGAAAGGAAAGATGAAATTAGAAAACTGTTTCTATTATGCTTTTAGAGACATAGACAGAGGAATCCCTTCTGGAATTGATAATACATCAACAGTAAAATAGCCAATATAAAACAACCACATTCTAAATGCCTGCTTCAGCATGTACTGACTCCTCTACTCACAGGCTCGGGGCTGCCGGCCTGGAGCGCAGCATCACAGGTGCTCAAGGAAAAACACAGGTTACCAAGTTAACACTGTGAGTTGCCTCTGTAAATCATTTCTCCATAAAGAACCTTTGTATAATAAATAAATGAACACAGGCCTCACTTGTGGCACAAGGATTAAAGTCAGTGCTATCAAGCTGTGGCCAGCCATTGCAGCAGGAGTTTGGTCCCCAGCCAGGGAGCTGACCCACATGACGCAGCAGACCTCTCCTGTCTCACCCACTGCTCCCCTCAGCAGTATATTTCAGTAGATCGGTCTGTTCTGCTCCCCGCTCTGTCTCTGGTGAATCCTTTTACTCTCCACACCTCTAGCCTGTACCCCAGTTCTTGCATGCATAATTAAATAATTTTTTTTAAAGATTTATTTATTTATGCATACAGAACTGGGGTACAGGCCAGAGATGTGGAAGGTGAGAGGCTTCACCAGAGACAGAGTGGGGAGCAGAACAGGCAGATCGACGAAGTACACTGCTGAGGGGAGCAGGGGGCTGGTCAGGAGAGGTCTGCCACGCCATGTGGTCACCTCCGGGGCAGGCGGGAGTCGAACTCATGCGGAAGCCGTCTTAGATTCTCAGTGCTGTGCTTTAACCCGCTGCGCCACCAGGGAGGGCCTAAATAATTTTTTTTTAAGATTTATTTATTTGTGCATACAGAACAGGGGCAGCGAGAGGCTTCACCAGAGACAGAGCGGGGAGCAGAACAGGCAGATCCACGAAGTACACTGCTGAGGGGAGCATCGGGTCAGGAGAGGTCTGCCACAACATGTGGTCGCCTCCTGGGCAGGCGGGAATCGACTCATGCAAGCGGCTTTAGATTCTCAGTGCTGCGCTTTAACCCGCTGCGCCACCAGGGTGGGCCCTATAATTAAATAATTTTTAAAAGGAAGGATGATTTAATGAATATATTTAATTCTTTTAATTAAAAAGAATTTAGTCCTCAAAAACAAATTTTGTGTAAATTCCTGTTCCTAAAACTAGAGTTGGGTTGTTGAACATTTCAAGATAAACAATTAGTATATTTAATTATATGTATTCATAATTTTACATATATATTTAATGTATAGTTAAATATGTAACAGGTGTGTCTATACATCATTGTTCATAACAATCAAAAAAGCCTGTGCATCATAATGTGCGCATGCAATTAGCTGATGAGGCTTTTATTCATTTTCTTTCATTTGTTTCTCCCCTTATGTCCAACTCAGATATAATGAATTTCAAGCACACTGGCACACTAACCAAAAAATATGCAAAGTAAAAAGACACATCTCCTAGATGCTTCTACTAGAAACTAAAGAATGCCAAAAACTCAATTATTTAACATGTGTATTCAGGCCTACAACCCACAATAAGCTCAATCACATTTATCCAGTAAAATGTGTGACTACAACATGTGACAATTAGGTGGGGTGAGCAAAGATTTTAAATAGCTTTATATGTGGTTTTGCCACCAAATGAAGTAGCCATAAAATTGTAGGTTTTCAGAGCACTGTGGATTTTGGATTTACAGAAAAGGGTGTGTGGAACTGAATTTATGAATATGACGAAATATTTACAAATAGATGTTTGGGGAGTCAAGTTAACAAACTAAGGCAACAGACTAGAAGCCTTATTCATGGAAACACCATAAAAATGGCCACGTGAAGGCTCTCTCTGGACACCATGGCTTGCTACAGTTGTGACACACCATCCTGCCCAGGTGCACCTTTCAAATCCCAGCAGAAGGGAAAGCCCAAAACAGATGTGAAGCAAGCGCTGCTTTTAGCAGTTAGAGTAAACAAACACCTGCTGAGCTTTAACTCTTCCTCCCCTCTTCTCCCAAACTATCACGCTGAGGCTCCAAGCATGACTCACACACACCTTCAGATGCTTTCAGTATTTATTACACTTAGATCAGCCCAGAAACATAATACCTATCAGTGCATAAATTACAAAGCCTCATATTCTCTCTCTGACTCCTCTCAACCATGTCTGTGTAGTAGTATCGCCATTTGTGAGATGAGAAATCTGCCACTCAGAAAGTTTACATAATCTGCCTGAGGTCACACAGCCAATAAGCTGGACCTTGGGCCCTCCTGGGTTAAAGTGCAGCACTATGAAGCAATCACAGCCACTGCAGCATGAGTTCAATCCCCCACCAGGGAGCTGACCCGCATGGCCCAGCAGACCTCTCCTGTCTGGCCCGCTGCTCCCCTGAGCAGTGTATTTCAGTAGATCTGCTTCTTCTGCTCCCTACTCTGTCTCTGGTGATTCCTCTCACTGCCCCCACACCTCTGGCCTGTACCCCAGTTCTGTATGCATAAATAAATACATCTTTTTAAAAAAATAATAAGAATCTACCTCAAGCTCAGGCCTCGGTGACTCCTGCCTCCACCGTGTGGCTGCTGTGCTCACCTGGCTGCATTCTTTAATGCTCCTCAAATACTTTCAACTCTGAGACCAAAGCTCGCTCCCTCTGCCAGGAGAGGCCCTCCTCTGCCTCCCCACCTCATTTATCTTCACCTCATTTTTTAAAAAAGATGTTATTTAGGGCCCTCCCTGGTGGCGCAGCGGGTTAAAGCACAGCACTGAGAATCTAAAGCCGCTTCTGCATGAGTTCGAT
>NW_004567147.1:306944-332296 GCF_000260355.1 Condylura cristata | reverse complement strand
AAAATAAGTATGGAATCATCTATTCAATGTCTGCTTTCTGAGCTGACTGTAAGCTCCCTGAGGCCAGAGCCCTAAAGTGTGGCACTCACTGAACCCCCACCACGAGGGCTGTACCTGCTACGTGGTCAGAGCTTATCAAAAGAACAACGAAGACATTTCCTGACACAGAGATCCACTTGCACTCGATTGCACAGAAGTGTCACACCCCTTTCCAAGACTGTTGATGTCTTAGCTATTTGTCTCGTTGTGTGTTGTTGCCTGTCTTTTGTTAATGGCTTGTTGTTTATCAAAGACATTTTACGTTTTGGTGAAATCAGCTTCCAAGGCCATCACAGTGACACTTTGTGTGCATGTAAATCCTTCCACGCTGTAGGTTCCAGGAGTATACCAATAGTATTTATTTTACTATAACCTGTTTGGGACTGTTCACTGTACTTCGATGATCCCTCTTGCTCCTTATAATTTCTCTGACATATATATTGTTGTTTCTAGTTCACATATAAACTGAAACTCAAAGGAATTTAGCAATTGACCCAATGCCTCATTTGTAATAAGCAAGATGAAAACATTTCATTTATCTGGCTCCCAAGACCCTTTTTAGCCCAGTGACCATTTGAGGGAAACTCCTCCAAGGAATCTAGGGTCTCCTCAGAGTCCTCTGCATATCAGCCACGGGGGAATCACGACCTAGTGAGGCTTTCTGTTAGGAGCAGATCCACTGTGCCCTAAAGCAGGGGGGAGAGGGGAGAAGGAGGGGGAGGGGGAGGGCCCCTCAACCCCACCTCCACCACTGAGCCACAGGCAGGGTCCAGTGCCAGGAGACTTCTCCATTGCCAGGAGACTTCTCCATTGCCAGGAGACTTCTCCATTGCTTATCTGCAGATATCATGTGCAGCATCTTATTTTGCTTGCTTATTCACTTATTTGCAGAGTTCTCAGGTGCTGCAGTGCTCTCTCCACATGCTGCAGCCTGTACCCTTCTTACCCACCAGGAGTACTTCCATCAGCAAACTGAAGCTTTCTCTGCAACAGTAGGTATGGCAGGCTCCCTATTTCTCTCCCACATCCTGACTTCTGCTGGCATCAAAGGCATGACTTACACTCAGGCTCTTGTCCACGTGGCCAGCTAGTATAGCGAGATGCTACTAGAGGTGGTCTAGCTATTCTTCCTGCTCCTCTTAAGATAAGGCCCTTCCACCCTCCCTCATGGCACCACCCGTTAAAGCACAGGGCTACAAAGCTAAAGCCATTTCAGTGCCTGCCTAGAGGTGACCCACATGGCGCAGCACACTTCTCCTCACCCGCCCGCTGCTCCCCTCAGCAGTGTACTTCTGCTCCCCACTCTATCTCTGGTGAATCCTCTCACCGCCCCTGTACCTCTGGCCTATACCCCAGTTCTGCGTACATAAATAAGTAAATTTTAAAAAAGAAAGAAAGACAGGGCCTTTCCAAAGGTTAGCCTCCTTGGTTTTACTCCAAGATTCTACTGTGAAATAGGAGCAAAGGTGGAGAACTCCCAGTGAGGATAAACACAACCAATTGGATGGGGGTAGGGGGCAGGGAAAAGAGGGAGACCAAGACCCAGCAGCCCTTCAGAGCCAGACTAGGGGAGGAGCGCCCTGCTGGCAGCCGCCTGTGCTCACAATTCTACATCCTCGGCCCAGGGCCCAGCACACCATCTTCCTCTCTACACCTAGGCCAAGTGGAATCATGGTGGGGAACATAGACACTAGCCGCAGAAAAGCACCAAGCAAGTTGCCTTCGATGTTTTAGCTTCGAAGATTTAACTAAGAGTATTGGGGATAATGTGGCGTCTGACTCTAGGAAACTGTGAGGGGAGAGTACAGAGTAGACTGGAGGTGAATGTGAGGGCAGGGAGATGGGGACCTGGTCAGGAAGGAGAATGAAATGCAGGAGATAGAGGCCCAGCTGGCATGCACTGAGCCACCACACTGCTTGCCTGCAATTTAACTCCGAGTCACTTCCTCCATGGGCGCTGAGAGGTGACATCTTCTCCATACCTTAGAGAATAAAAACAAGTGGGACTGTTGGGCCCTCCCAGGTGGTACAATGGGTTAGATAGAGCACAGCCCTGCAAGGGAGCCACAGCTACTTCAGTGTGAGTTCAATCCCCAGCCGTGGAGGTGGAGGTGAGCCACAGGGCAGGTGGAGGTGAGCCACAGGACGCAGCAGACCTCTCCTGACCCGCCTGCTACAGCCCTCAGCAGTGTTCTTCATCAGTCAGCCTGTTCTGCTCCCCACTCTGTCTCTGGTGATTCTCTCACCGCCCTGCTCCTCTGGCCTGTACCCCAGTTCTGTATGCATAAATAAATAAGTCTTTTAAAAATGTGGAACTGTTTTCGGGGGTGGCTTGTTTTTATTTATGGAGTCAAATTGGTGGTTACATCTTTCTTTGTGAACTCAATCAGCTAGAAAGTAAATTGTTTTATTTTAAAAGGAGTTAGAATAAAATCAATTCACACTTCTCTAATGAAGTGTGGGTTGTTCAATTTTAAAAACCTAGTTGCCAAGGTCATTTTTATTCCATTTTGTGTGGGATGCCTACAGTCTATTTTGTTTATTTATAAACTGTCTTTTTTTTTTTACATGTACTTTTGATGCAGAAGAGCAAAGAGAGTTAAGCTCTGTGTTTCCTTGCCTGGAGGGAGGAAGGGAGAGGGTCAGAAAATGACTTAGAGGATGTTGTCATGTCTGACTTTCTCAGCGATGCAACGGCTTTACAGGCAATATAATTTAGCAAGTCTTTAGATGGAAGAAGCAACAAAGCAAAGGGAAAAGACAGCATGATTTAAAGTAAAGAACATACCCTAAAATCAAATCTGTGGTAAAAGCCTCATAAACAGCAGCTATTATGAGCAAGTGACTTAACTCCTCTGATCCCTGGCTTCCTTCCCTATAAAATGGGGCAAGTTTCCTCCACCTGCTCTTTTGCTTCACTATAGTTCTGAGGCTCCCACAATGTAGGTGCTTTGTAAACTTGAAACACAGAAAAAATTTTATTATGATAGAGAAGCAGATGGGAGAGAAGAGGTGATTCAGGCCTGGAAGACTCAGGGAGGCCAAGAAAACGAATGCTTGCGTTTCATGTTACAAATAGAAGAGGTGCTCTTATATGTTTGCACTGGCCTTGAAAACACAGTCATTTCCTTTCCTAGGCCAGAAAAATAAGCTCTCACTGTCCTCCACCAATAACCGCTCAGAAGGCTGCAAGATGGAAAAGACAGCTAAGAGAAACCAGCTCCTCTGCCCTTCACAGAGGCAAGAGGTCATGAGCCTCCCCTATGAGGTCTTCATTTGTGTCTTCAGTCTTTCCCATCTCTGGACACTGTTACTGCATCCCGCCCTGAGATAAATCAGGAAGCCCCAGGAGCCACAGACCAAAGGTCTACAAAAAGTTATTCAGTCTTACTCTTAAAATGGGGATAATGGGCCCTCCTTGGCGGTGCAGCAGGTTGGGGGGAAAAAAAAAAGCACCGCACTAAGAACTGAAGCTTCAGCATGAGTTCAATCCCCACCTGCCCCAGAGGTGATCCACAGGTCTATTCTGGCAGACCTCTCCAGACCGCCCGCTGCTCCCCTCAGCAGTGTACTTCATCAGTCAGCCTGTTCTGCTCCCCACTCTGTCTCTGATGAATCCTCTCACCGCCCCTGTCTCTGGCCTGTACCCCAGTTCTGTATGCATAAATAAATCTTTTAAAATAAATAAATAATGGGGATAATGATGTATCTGCCCTGGTGGGGTGGTGGAGATTAAATAGGATACTCGTGCATGTTAAGTATCTGACTCACAGAGGTTATCAAAAACAGCTCCCTCTGCCTCCATAAGTCCTTGGGGGCCAGGTCACAGCTCAGACCCCTCCCAGTGGACACAGGGAAGACACCCCAGTGCAGCCTCCTGGAGAGCGAAGGGGAACAGCTCCTTATGTGTTCTTCCAGGGACACACTGTGTCCATTTAGACAAATGGAGCACAATAACAGTAAACTGTAATTGAGATGATTGTTCCATAGCAACCCATAAGAATTTTCTTGCTTGGACTTCCCTGGTGGCACAATTGGTTAGAGCCCAGCACCACTAAGCTAACCCAGCTGCTTCAGCATGATTTTGATACCCAAGCAGGCAGCTGACCCACATGGTGCAGCAGGCCTCTCCTGTCTCTCCCTCTGCTCCCTCAGCAGTGTTTTTCAGTCAGTCAGCCTGTTCTGCTCCCCACTCTGTCTCTGGTGAGTCCTCTCACTGCCTCTGCACTTTTGGCCTTTTGTACCCCAGTTCTGTATGCATAGATAAATAAATCTTTTTAAAAAATTCTTACTTTATTATTGAGCTAAGTAATTTTCCACTGGATGGCTCTCATAACTTAATCAGTTCCTTTTTGAGAGATCCAAGATGTTCATAATCTTTTGAAATTATAAATATTGCTGCATTGAACCACCTTGTACATGTGTCATTTCCACATGTGAGGGTTTAACTGTGGAATCACTTCCTAGGAGTAGAATTGGGTAAATATTGTATGAATTTGTTGTTTTGCTAGATATAACCAAACTACAGGCAAAAGGAAATTCTTGCCTAAAAAAGGAGAATATCTTCAAAAGGCTTGCTCAGAAAGAGGAAAAAAAAGATAACTCAGAATGTTTTTCCAACTATGTATTGACACTACTGTTAAGGGGTTGATAAGAAAATACTATTTTTTTAGTCATCTTCCATAAAAAATATTAAGTATTGCTTAGTGAAATAAACCAGAAAGAAAAGGAAAAATACCTGATGGTTTCACTCATGGCAGCAGTATAAAGGACCGGGGGGGGGGGATAATAATAATGAACAACTATATACCAGAGACATTTTTCCAGGGTGGAGGGGAAATGGGATCAAAAATGGGGGGGGGGGAGTGGGAGGGGAGTGTAATGGACTATGGTGATAGAATGCGGTGATTTGATGGTGGGAAGCCCATGGGGATTACAACTGAGATGGAAAAAGGCACAAAATGATGTAAAAATAAACTATTAAAAAAACAAAGAAAAAATATATTAAGTGTTGGAAAGAAGCTTAGTTGATTATAGGTTTTTATTTATTCAACACAAAGTCATTTTTGAGATCATAGAGATGAGTGAAATAGGCTATCAATTTTAAAACTAGAATCTAGAAAGCGAGCGAAATAAATCCATGCTACATGTTCACAATTTAAAATCAGAGCAGATACATAAATTTGCTATGCATGTTAATTAAAATGTCACATTTGCTTACTTTGGGGTGGAATTACATACATATACATGCTGATGATTAGAAGACAAGAGGAAGTTAAAGTTTTAAATCTTGTTTTTTAATTTTTTTTAGAATTTATTTATCTATGCTTACAAGAACTGGGGTATAGCCAGAGGTGCAAGATGTTAGAGGATTCACCAGAGACAGAGTGGGGAGCCGACCAGGCAAACCCACTGAAATACATTGCCGAACAGCAGGTGAAACAAGAGAGGTCTGCTGTGCCATGTGGGTCAGCTCCCTGGCAGGGGGATCAAACTCGTGCTGCAGTGGCTGTGGACAGCTTCATAGTTCTGCGCTTTAACCCTTTGCACCACCAGGAAGGCCTCCTCTTCTTGTTTTTGTTTTGTTGAAAAGGAAAAAAGTGGGCCCTCCCTGGTGGCGCATCGGGTTAAAGCACAGCACTAAGAAGCTAAAGCTACTGAAGCATGAGTTCGATCCCTGCCCACCAGGAGGTGGCGCACATGGCGCGGCAGACCTCTCCTGACCCGCCCGCTGCTCCCCTCAGCAGTGTATTTCGTCGATCTGCTAGTCCTGCTCCCCACTCTGTCTCTGGTGAATCCTCTCACCACCCCTGCACCTCTGGCCTATACCCTAGTTCTGTATGCATAAATAAATAAATCTTTTTTAAAAAGGAAGAAATTATATATAAATTAACAATGTCACTAAAAATCCACTCTCTAGAAAGAGTTCAGCTTGGGGAATATAATAAAAAGGCATAGAAAACAAAAGCCACAGAATTGGTGGAAAAACTTAATAAGAACTATCAGTCTTATTAAAATATCTAGATGCAAAATCTAGCTGACAACCTCCACCTGCATCTGCAGCAGAATCACCTGGGAAGGAATGCGGGGTTGGTAGCCTCAAGTCCAGGTTCCAGGTCTTGCTCTGTCAATACATCTGGCTGAACTTGGACCCTTCACAGCTCTCTGGCCTCAACTTAGTCACTTGCTTCACTTTTAATCAAATACAACTGTCTGATATACTTATCTCACATGTTACGATGACTAACAAATACAGTCATAGAAAATGTTTTGAAGCTGTACAAACTCCCAATGAATACAAATTAGTTTTTCCTCCGTTGATTGTTGATTCTTCCGGTTGGCATGTTACACAGCACCCAGTATTTAAATGTGAGAATTGATGGATTAGAGTTCATTAAATATAAACACTGTCCAACATTGGCAACTGAGTATGGCATGTCATCCACAAAATACTCTCACCTAGTTATCCCTGTTGAACTTCGCTGTTCCACCACTCTTCCTTTATGGCCAACATCATAGCAATGACCTAGTATAACCACTAGATGGCACCAGTTACAAGGACGCTTAGGCCCTTTCAGAAATTAAACATTTTCCCTTAAGCTCCTTAAGCTTTTTCAGGTGTTTGTTTTGTAACTTTAGGAAAAATCATTATCATAAATACCATATGCTCACTGTGAAAATATATTAACCAGTACATGAAATAGTGGGAAAGTTCCCAGTTTCTATTAAGTCTCACAGCAGTTTCCCAACCCTGATTTGAATACAATAGTGTATATCCCAGATTAACCCTGTTAGGCAAGAAAGTTGTGCTGCTGCGTAGCTGAAATCACAATGAGGTTTCAAGGCCACCCCAGAAGGAGTATGACCACACCAAAACAAAACCACCGTTCCCACGTCCACACCACCTCAACCCTAGACCACATATCTCCACATTGACTCCACCCTAGCAGATTTTAGTACTCCAGCCCTTTATAGGTTACCAATTCCTTACAAACTCCTCAAGTTTCTCTGCGGGAACAGCATTAACAGACTAAGTTGGTTGGACATTTGGGGTGGTAGTAATCAGTACCTGAACCAACACTTCAAAAGCATATTAAAAAATCTTATAGTCAGGGCCCTCCCTGGTGGCACAGGAGGTTAAAGTACAGCACTGCAAGAGAGCAGAGAGGCAGCCAGTTCAGTGCAAGTTCGATCCCCCACCCTGGAAGTGATGACCACATGGCACAGCAGACCTCCCCTGCTAGCCCTTGTCTATCTACCTGTTCTGCCCCCACTCTGTCTCTGGTGAATCCTCTCACAGCCCCTACACCTCTGGCCTGTACTCCAGCTCTCTATGCATAAATAAATAAATCTTTTTTAAAATCTTATAGTCAAATATATTAAATAACAGCTTTTCCTCTCATCACACATTTTTCTCTTTTTAAAAAAATTATTTTATTTATTTATGCATGTAAGAACTGAGGTACAGGTCAGTGTGTGTGTGTGGGGGGGGGGTGTATGAAAGGCTTCACCAGAGATAGAATAGGGAGCAGAACAAGCAGCCTGATTGAAATACACTGCTGAGGGGAGCAGCGGGTAAGACAGGAGAGGTCTGCTGTACCTTCACCTCCCTGTAAAGGGATTGAACTCATGCCTCACTGGCTGACAATAGCTTGATAGCGATAATGTTAAGGGGAAGGAGGTCCTAAAGGATCTTTGCAGAGACTTGTGGACTCCACCCCTACTCTGGCTTTCTGGACTCTACCCCCCTACTCCAGTGATTGGAAACTACAACTCCCAGCAGTACCAGGGAGAGAACTGAGAGAACCCAAGAGCAGAGCTAAGCAGGCAGAGCTAAGCAGGCATTCTGGGACATTGGGGGATAAATAGGGTGCCTTTGCATCTCTTGCTGTCGCTCGGGATCTGGCTCTGGGGACTGCATGACAGCAGTTTTCAGTCAGCTGAGCTGGTAAGGTATTCCAGTTACTTTGTATCTCTCTCTTTCCCTGGGTTGTTTCCTGTTCTTTTCCCCTTTTGTAAATAAACCCATTTTGACCCTTTTGTGTGTGTCTGCAATACAAGGGAATTTTAAGCGCACAGGTGAGGCCCCATAGACAAGTGGCCCAGTTCACACTGGGGTGCCCTGTAACCGTAAGAAACACAAGTGTGTGCCCTTCCTGAAACCAGAGTACCTGCACCTTGCTCTTGTGAAGGAGAAAGAAGAAACTGGCTTCAGAATCCACCTGTGCCCGGCCTCTGAGTAGCAGCTAAAGTCACTGTATCGTGAGTCATCCCTGTTTCTCAAAATAATCCTTTCCAGGCCAGCAGACACATGAAATTCCCAATCAGGACATAAAGAAAGCCCTTAATCCAGAATGCAGTCTATAATCACAATACCAATCTCTGAGTTACCAAATGAGTGTGGTCAAGGAAAATGTCTTCATTGACCAAGAGGAGTTAGAAGGCAAGGAGATGGGGGGGGGTGGAGGAGGGAGGGAGACCCACTGCAGGAAAGGAGAATACAACCTGGAAATCAGTGGAAACTAAGGGCGGGGTTTCTGCTTTGCAATTCACTCTTTCAGCAATATGGTTCTCATTCTCCACACCTGGGAGTACTCGAGAGAGCAATACACAGTCCTGCCGTCTGACCTAACTGCCTATGCACAGGTAGGCGGGTGATGATTACTGAGAACCCCACACAGACCTAAGCATTTTGTGCACCGTATGTCTCATTTGAGCCTCACCTGAACCCCACAAATTGAGTGACATAATTCCTATTTTATTTTTAAAGATTTATTTAATTGTGCATACAGAACTGGAGTACAGGCCAGAGATGCCAGGGGCGGTGAGAGGATTCACCAAAAACAGAGTGGGGAGCAGAACAGGCAGATCGAGGAAGTACACTGCTGAGGGGAGCAGCGGGCGGGTCAGGAGAGGTCTGCCGCGACATAATTCCTGTTTTATGAAGAAGCGGAGGCTTTTTAAAGCTATCCAAGGTTACTGTCTTCCTACAGGACAGAAAATTTGAATGTGACCTGTTTAGCAATCAGCTGGGTGGAGCAGGAATTTAATCTAAACATCCCAAGCTTCTATATACCCTATGATATGTGAAGATGCAGTGTCTCCCATATTCTGGAGCTAATGTTACGAGTCCTGGAATACCTCCTATTTAACCCTCCGGGTCGTTTCCTCTTCTAGAGAAAAAAAAAAAATCCCATAATTGCCAGCCTCGGTAAGTAAAGTGGCAGCTGTTCCAAGATGGCCACTGCCGCTTTTTCTGGGGTCGGAGCAATTTCGCTGGGCGGGTGCGCTCAGGTACTGCACCAGGTACCGACCAGAATGCCCACCTGAGTCTCCCGGCTCCTGAGCTATTGGCCAAGCAGCATTACAGGCCGCCTAATCCAAGCCGGACTAGAGCAGAGAACCCAGGCAGAGGTAGCGGAGCAAAGCCGGTAACCTAGGGCAGTGAGTCTGGGCGAAAGGGCAGTGAAGGAACTGGATTCTCCGCACCGCTCCCGGGAAGCTCTACTGAGCTTGTTTGTAAACGCCGCAGTCTCCGCCTCCAAAGGCTCCCAGCAACCAATACTCCGCGGGGAAGCAGTGACGTCACTGTTGCCGGGCAGACTGGGGCGCCTCGGGTTCTTGCCGCAAGCACCTCCAGGTCCTGCGGGCAATTTGGCGAGAAAGTGAAGGTGCCAGAGAAATGGAAAGGAACCGGGAGCAGGTGGGGGATGGGAG
The DNA here is from genome assembly GCF_000260355.1 of Condylura cristata. Taxonomy (NCBI): domain Eukaryota; kingdom Metazoa; phylum Chordata; class Mammalia; order Eulipotyphla; family Talpidae; genus Condylura; species Condylura cristata. Next base: position 322,540 of record NW_004567147.1, on the reverse strand, counting down.
AGTGACATTTGATACTCTTGCAGGATCCTGCCGCAAGGAAAAAACCTTAGGATTACCTCGCCTGACCTCTCACTCAATGTTATCGTGAACGTGGAGAGGAGGAAGCTACTCTTCCCGCCCGGATTGGACAGTTCTGGCGACGGAAGTGTCTTCTTCACATCTCACTGCCATCTGCTTAACTCTTGTACCCCATGAAGAGCTGCAGAACAGCTTAATGCCTCTTCCTTATAACATTTTGGTCAAAATCAGCATAAATTCATTCCCACTTCTGGAGAAAAGGAAAGCAAACTTAAGAGCCTGATTTGTAACCAGCTGAATGTTTTGTTTTGTTTTGTTTTCACGAAAGGTGAAAATATTGGTGCCTTACTTCCAAAGTAGTAACAAGGAAGACACATGGGAGGCGCACAGTTGGGCAGAGGATACAATTTAAACCTTTGACAGAACAGCTGTGGTTTTGTTTTAGGACACCAAATCTGTTTCAGGACAAAATCTGTTACAGGACAGGGAGAGAGGGACACCCCTGAAGTCCCAAACCTGCCTGCTCTAAGTGGGTTCTGCCATCCGCTGCGTCACATCAAAACATATAAAACTTTAATGAAAAGGGACTTTAATACAGTGAATATACAATACGGAACACAAAGAATATAACTTCTAAATCAAACACCTGAAGTGACCCATCCCCTCGTGGGCAAAAGTCCACCCAAAAGGGATTGGCCCAAAGCAAGGCCTGAAAGCTGCCACAAGACTAAAGCACCTTCTGGCCGGGACCCATGGAGCAGGGTCAGAAATGGCCAAACAAGTCTGGGAGGAAAAGAGCAACATCAAAATCAATATAAACACTGCCATAGTCACCTCCCTACAGGTATCTCACCCACATCTGCCTTAACCAGTCCAGGGTCAGGACACAAGCACGGGTTTCTTCATCACATGCTTGCTGCTCCATGTGGCTTCCTCAGGTCTCCTTCTGGCTCTCCATCCAGCTTCCTTCTTTTCTTCTCTTTCTTCTCTTCTTTTTTCTCTGCTCAGCTCCACCCTCCTTCTGGGTGGGGCAGGGAACTTGGAACTTCCCCTTTTCCTAGGGACCATCCTGTTACAGTTTTATGTTCTCTCTATTTTTGTGGTCTGTCTCTCTGTGTTATCTATATAAATACACGGGTATGAAAGCCCCTGGCTTGGCCTCCCTGGGCACAGGGTTAAAGTCTGATTTCTACCAAGCAATCACCAGTCCCACATGGCTGGGCAGATCTGTCTCTCCTGCTGCTCCTCTCAGCAATGTATTTCATAGATCCTTCTGTCCTGTCCCTCCCCCCACTCTGTATCTGGTGAATCCTTTCACCATCACCATCCACCAGGCCCACCTCTGGCCTAACCTCAGTTCTTGTATGCATAAGTAAATAAAATCAATCTTAAATAAATAAATAAAAACTCACAAAATGATGTAAAAATAAACTATTATATTATAAAAAATGCACTGAAAAAAAAAAGCCCCTTGTTTCACTGTGTGGACCAGCCTCACTGTTACCTGCATCATGTAGATTCAAGCCCATGTTCTCCTTTCTCCAGGGCACCTATGAAACCTCTGACCAGGTGAATATAAATTAGTCTATCAGTTGGATCTGTATTGAACCAAGCTAATGCCATTTTGCTTCTGTATTCTGCTTGCTGCTTGCTATAATAGGAAATTCCCCAAATAACTTTGCTTTAAAAGGTAAAAAAAAAAACTTGTAAAACTAATTACTGTCTGCAACAGGACCAGGATGCGGTTCCTATGGTTTGCTAAGACTTGACAAACATCCTAGGGCCCACTGTAAGAATATTATCTCTGTAACAACTGTGTTTCAGTTCCCTGCCTGCAGTGTATAAAAACTGATTTCTGGAACTGCTCGGGGCCTCACTCTCTAGAGGATGATGGTCCCTGCTGGCCAATATTTGGAAGCCTGAATTAAATCTTGAATCTCTGTCTCCACATTGCCTGACTGCTTTATTCCAGAGGCTCCAATATATCAGACATTTGGTCTCCATGGAATATCAATTTAAATACACAAATACTATAATATAAAAACAGGGCTGTTGGCACAAAGGGTTAGGAGGCAGCACTGCAAGCCAGCCTCAGTGTGAGCCCATACCCGGCCCTGGAGGTGATCCTGGAGGTGATCCACATGGCGCGGCAGACCCCTCCTGACCCCTCCTGCTCCCCTCAGCAGTGTACTTCCTCGATCTGTCTGTCCTGCTCCCCACTCTGTCTCTGGTGAATCCTCTCACCACCCCTGCACCTCTGGCTTGTACCCCAGTTCTGTATGTATAAATAAATAATAAATCTTAAAAAATTAAAAAGCAGCTAGCATTAATTGAATACTTAAAAAACAGAAACAAAAACCAGGCTGCAAAAGTGGAAATGTCAAATTCCCCTTGAAATGTATGCCTCTAGAAGTTGTTCCAGAGGAAAACAGAAAGCCCTGCTGTGGATTGGGGCGCTTGTGGGGGGTGGAGAATAGTGGAGGAGGTGGATAGGACAGTGGAAGTCCCCCTGAGTGTCCCTGACTACCATCCACCCTTGACAGGGACTTATTCATGTATCTCCATCATAGCTCTAATGAGGTACATGCACTTATACAATATATATAACTTTGTCCAGGTTCTTCATCAATAGTCATTGAAATTATAAATACTCCTTGAACAAGGGCTCCACCTGTGTACAAAGTGGTCTCATGGGCCTGAGACCAGGGCAGTCAGTCACTCCAGGCCTCTTGTTTCCAAGGGGACACTGGCTTTTAATGTCTTCAAATGCTTAATATGTTTTTCATTTTGTGTTTTGTTTTAGTTTTAAATTTTTATTTTATTTTTACTTATTTGTGCATATAAGAATTGGGGGTATAGGCCAGAAATGTGAGGTGGGGTGGTTAAGAGGAGTCACCAGAGACAGGCAGATCTACTGAAACACACTGCAGAGAGGAACAGCTGGTGAGACAGGAGAGGTCTGCTGCACTCTATATGGATTATGTCTCTGCAAGGATCCAACTCAGGCCACTGCAGTGACAGTGCTGAGACTCACCCCAGGCCACCAGGAAGGTCTCCCAATTTGTGTTTATAAGTGAAGTCTGATGGGATTTCCCTAGAGCTTTGGGGCCTACAGCTTAAACTTGACTGCTTCTCCTGTTGCTAAAGTAATACTGAAAATGTCAGGTGTTCAGGCCTGGTCTCCCAGCCAGGAACAGATCCCAGGCTACAGGGCCAGTGCTAAGTCCTGGCCACTAGACCACCATGGGTTGGTGTCTCACAAAGCTGCAGCAGGAACTAAGAAGGCATTCAGACTGCAAGGGGGGCAGGGTGGGGAGGAATTGGTTTAAAGAAAGAAAAAGCTTATTGAGGAGAAAAGGAACAGAGATAAAGTGGGAGTCCCAGGCCACTGAATCTGTTACAGGGCAGGGAGAGAGGGGCACCACCACACCCCTAAGCCTGCCTGCTTTAAATGGGTTCTGCCATCTGCCGCATCAAGACAAGAGCTTTAATGGAAAGGAACTTTAATCAGGGTGCAATACAGAAAAGACAAAGAATATAGTTTCTAAATCAAACACCCAAAGATACCTGTCTCCTTGGGGGTAAAAGTCCACCCAAAAGGGGTTGGCCCAAAGCAAGGCCTGAAAGCTGCCACAAGTCTAAAGCACCTTCTGGCCAGGACCCACAGAAAAGGGTCAGAAATGGCCAGACAAATCTGGGAGGAAAAAAACAAAATCAAAATCAAGATTAACACTGCCATAGTAAACTTCCCCATGGATCTCTCACCCGCATCTGTGTCAACCAGCCCAGGACCAAGAAGCAAACACAGTTTCTTCGCCTTGCTCTGCTCCATGTGCCCCCTCAAGTATCCTCCTGGCCTCCATCCTGCTTCCTTCCTCTTCAGTCTCCTCTCCAGATTCTTCTCTTCTCTGCTCAGCTCCACCCTCCTTCCGGGTGGGACAGGGAACCTGGAACTTCCCCTTTTCCTAGGGACCACCGTGTTATAGAACCAGGCCAGGGAGGGGCGAGAGAGCCCAAGTGGAGTCATGTCTCAGGGAATATACACCTTCTGTTCCTAATTAGTCTAACAGTGATTGGTTAGTTCTTGGTGTTCTTGTAACAGGTACAGTTTCACGGACTCGGCCCCACTCCAGATACTGGAACTACTAATCCCATCAATACCAAGGAGAAGCAAACTGGTTCGTGAGGGCGGAGCTGAGCAGCCAGGTGGGGATAAAACCGGACATGTGGGCTCTGGGGGGCTCTCGGCCTGGTGGTTCGCAGCTGATCGTTTTGGTGCTCAATCAGTTTTCAGCGTGCTGTGGAGTCCACGTCAGCAGAACTGGTAGGACATTCTAGTTAACCTGTGTTTCTCTCCCTCTTTCCCTGGGGTGTTCCTTTACCTTTCTCCTTATAAATAAATCCATTATTTAGCCTTTTGAGTGTGTCCATAATACGATTGAATCATAGCGCATGGGTGAAGTCCCACAGACAGGCAACCCAATTCACATTGGGGTACCCTGTAACAGTCTCACTCACTGATTTAATATCTCTGTGCCCAGAACTAAGTCTCTTTGTCCCAGCTATTATCTTAGAGTCCTTTTTCTTTACAGTCCTAGTTCCAGAATGTCCTGTTGCCCCCAGTCCTAAGGTGTTTGATTCCCCATTTGGAATTTGATCCCCACTTGGAATTTGTTGCCCTCATCTCTGGTGCCTCCCTTAACCTCTCTGAGGCGTTTTCTGTTCTATTCTGATGCTAAGGGGGTCTCCCCCCTGGCCCTCTGCCTCCTGGCCTCACAGCCTCCTCAGGACTGGTTTCAGCTGCCCCCTCCTACCTGGGACCAGGGTGGGGGAAGAGGAAAAGAAGGAGAGAGGATTGGGGTATACACACCTGCCCTGCCTAGGTGAGCAGCAGGGTGGAGGCAGGTGTGAAGCATTGCATTCATCCCTTACTCAAACTTTGACTAAAGGACTGTGACAATAAACAGCAAACAGAAACCAAGTCACCCTGATTCAAAGAGTGAAACTGGGGCCTCCCTGGTGGTGCAAGGGATTAAGTCGCAGGACTTATGAAGCTCTCTGTAGCCACTGCATGAGTTAGATCCCCAGCCAGGGAGGGGACCCAAAAGACCAGCAGACCTCTCCTGTCTTGCCCAGAGCACTGTACCCCTCAGTGGTGTATTGCAGTAGATACGCTTATTCTGTTCCCCACTGTGTCTCTGGTGAATCCTCTCACTTCACACCGCCCCCTCCCACACTTCTGGCCTGTACTGCAGTTCTCCTATTCATAAATTAAAATGGAAAAAGGCTTTTCTCTTGCTCTTTACACAAGAAGCCCCATAGTTTCATTTTGAACTGAGCCCTTCAAATAACCTAGCTAGCTCTAGTAGGCCAATATGTGTTGCCAAATCATATGTTAGGGCAAAAGGTTGGAAATAATAATAATGGCCTGATACTCATTCTCTTGCACCGTCAGGTGACATGTAACTAGAATACAAATGTGATATAATTGGAGGATAGTGTTCTTTCCTGAAGGTAAGGTCCTCCTCATGCCGGAACACTTACAACCAAGACTTGCCAAAAAACTTGATACATTGATTTTGCTGGTAAATATGTGTTAATTTAAAATGATTGAACATATTTTTATTTCAACCAAGTAGATATACCAAAAAGTGAAACAGCCTAAGGTTCCTAGGAGGCTTATTAAATAAGCATAGCATATTCATGCAGTAAAATACGGTATATCTCCAGGGCCCTCCTTGGTGGTGCAGCGGGTTAAAGCACTGCACTGAGAATCTAAAGCCGCTTCCGCATGAGTTCGATCCCCACATGTCCCAGAGGTGACCACATGGCGTGGCAGACCTCTCCTGACCCGCCCACTGCTCCCCTCAGCAGTGTACTTGTCAGTCCACCTGTTCTGCTCCCCACTCTGTCTCTGGTAAATCTTCTCATCGCGCCCCTGCACCTCTAGCCTGTACCCCAGTTCTATATGAATAAATAAATAAATCTTGTGATTGAATTCGGTATATCTGTATAAAATAACAAAGATGTCCATTTTTTAAGGTTTATTTATTTATGCATACAAGAGCGGGGGTGTGGGTCAGAGGTGTTGAGGGTGAGAGTGGTCCCCAGGAAAAGGGGAAGCTCCAGGTTCCCTGCCCCACCCAGAAGGGGGGTGGAGCTGAGCAGAGAAGAGAAGGAATCCGAAGGAAGCTGGATGGAGGCCAGAAGGAAACCTAAGGAAGCCACATGGACCAGAGAGCATGTGATGAAGAAACGGTGCTTGTTTCCTGACCCTGGACTGGTTGAAAGAGATGTAGGTGAGAGACCCGCGGGGAGGTGACTCTTGGCAGCGGTTATCTTGATTTTGATTATGTTGTTTTCCTCCCAGACTTGTCTGGCCATAAATGACCCCTTTCTATACGTCCCGGCCAGAAGGTGCTTTAGGCTGTGGTGGGCTTTCAGACCTTGTTTTGGGCCAATCCCTTTTGGGAGGACTTTTACCCACGAGGGTTTGAGTAACTTTAGGTGTTTGATTTAGAAATTATGTTCTTTATCTTTTCTGTATTGCACACTGATTGTATTAAAGTTCCTTTCCATTAATGCTCTTTGTCTTGTATTGATGAAGCAGATGGCAGAACCTATTTACAGCAGGGAGGTTTGGAGTTTGGGGGTTCCGTGGTGCCTCTCTGCCTGCCCTGCAACAAGAGGATTCGCGATACAGAGTGGGGAACAGACCCAGCCCACTGCCTGATAACACTGCTGAGGGGGCGCCTCAGGCACAAGAGTTTGGGTCTTCTCCCTGGCGGGATTGCTTCACAGTACTGAGACTTAGTTTCCGTGCGTCACCAGGGAGACCCCATAAAATAACAGTGATGTTCTTTAGGCACTAATATGGGAAGATCTCTAAGATACCTTGTTATCATTTGCTTTTTTAAATGGTGCTGGAAAAGTGAGGTGGTCCTCGTTTGCAGCGACTCGCTCCCGGGCTCCCTCTAGTGGTGTGTGTGTGTATTTGGATTCAGAAAACACTGACTCAGGATGCCTTTCAACCTATGTAATTTCATACCTTACAACAGAATAAATGAACAAGCAAATAATTATAATGATATTTTAAAGTTCCAGAGAGCTCTATTATGGAACTATGCATTAAATAAATCACCCCATAAGCACAACAGCGTCTATTATTCTATTATTACTTATGTAAGATACATTTTACTCATTCTCTCAAAAAGCCTCAGCAGTTGCTACTATTGAGCAATATGTGAGTAGGCTGCCATTAATCACATGCTGTCTCCCATATGCACAGCTGTTCATGAGTATCAACACTCACTGCATTGGTGTCACTTTGCACGCATGACTGTTCAGGCTCATCAGACAGGGTCAGAGATGCAGACTCTGCAAATTACCATGGTGAGCAAAACACAAGAAGGAACTTGAGAATCCTTGCAAAATCACACAGCCTAGGGCTCTCTCTGGTGGCACATGGGTTAAAGCACTGCATTATCAACTCTCCAAAGCCACTGCAGCACAAGTTCAAACCCTGACCAGGGAGCTGACCCACATGGCACGGCAGACCTCTCCTGACCCGCCCGCTGCTACCCTCAGCAAGTATTTCAGTACATCTGCCTGTTCTGCTCCCCACTCTGTCGCTGGTGAATCCTCTCACCCACCACACCTCTGGCTTGTACCCTAGTTCTGTTAAGCATAAAGAAATAAATCTTTAAAAAAAAATACACAGCCTACACTACACAAAGTCAGTTATATTTTAGTACTGAGGGAAATGACGGGTCCTGCTGGACACTGCCAGGGCAGTTCCCCTGCCAGGTGTAGCCACACCATACTCCTGCTCAGAAATACCTGATGTTCCCACCCACAGATTTCTGTAAGTAGCAACACCACTGGCTTCATTTTTGCTGGTACCCTCTCTGAGTTACCTTTGTGTAAAAGCCCTGTCACGCAAGGGGCTGCTCACCCTAGATCCAGAAATTACCCCCTTTCCAGCTGAGCTCTTCGGAGGTGAATAGTGGCGCATAGAGTGGTGGTCATTCTGTGTTCTACTGTGGGGGGAGAGTAGGAGGGGGCAGAGGGGAAATTTTCCCCACCCCCATGTGTTCTCAGACTGGTCAAGCAGTCACATAGTATCAGACAGGTGAGAGGAGAGAAGAACAAAGTCAACTGCAACAAATGGAGACCCCATTTGGGTGCTGATTCTAAAGCCAGTGGGACAAAATGAGAACCGATATACCCTGAGCTAAGGAGTAGGGGAAAGGCTGGGATTCCAGGCTGCCATGCAAAGAGAGTGACTCATATGATGAGTAATTTTGCCTGCCATATAGATTTATTATTTTTTTTTACACATATAGAGCTGGGGTACAGGCCAGAGGTGCAGGGGCAGTGAGAGAATTCACCAGACACAGAGTGGGGAGCAGAACAGGCTGACTGACTGATACACACTGCTGAGGGGAGCAGCAGGCGGGTCAGGAGAGGTCTGCTACGCCATGTGGTTTACCTCTGGGGGGGAATCGAACTCATGCTGAAGTGGCTTTAGCTTCTTAGTGCTGTGCTTTAACCCACTGCACCACCAGGGAGGGCCCATAGATAGCATTTTAAGACAAAAAGTTTATAGCTGATAGAAATCCTAATTTTGGGTAGTAACTCCAATGATCATTTTCCTAGATAGTTAAGGGAAAGGTAGGAGTTTCTTGTGAGCCTGCAAAGCCTTAATTGTCCCCAGTTGAGAATATCTATAGGCCAGAGTGATCTGTCTTGGGCAAGCCTGTCTGGACATGTTGGGGAGCTCACCATGGAAGAAGAATCGCCCAGGATATTTTAGATTCTGGAAGGAAAGAGTCCCCACTTGAGTAGACCTCAGATATGCACAGAAGTTCCTCTTTTGCCTGATTGACCTTGACTTTCACTCATGCTCCTGACCTCGACTTTCATCCTCACAGCTTCAAAACAGCCAACCCATTGTGTCTGCACTCCAGCTGCCTACCAGGGAGAAAGAATAAGCAATCCCAGACTCAGCTGATCAATCCGTCCTTCTACCTCCTCAAGCTCATCTCAAACAAAAGCAGAAAAAGTATATCCCAGCTCTTGAGTGGTATTGCCTGATGTAATTTTTTTGTTATGATGGAAACGGTTCCATCTGCTGAGGGAGCCGCTAGCCCGCTAGACATGTGTGCTACTGAGCATTTAAAATATGTCTAGTGTAATCAAGGAACTGAATGCTTAATTTCATTTAAATGACCACCATGGGGTTAACATTTCAGCACTATCAAGCTATTGCAGCCATTGGAACATGAGTTCGATTTCTATCCCTGGGCGGGCAGCTGACCCACATAGCACAGAAGACCTCCCCTTTCCATCCACTGCTCCCTACCACTCCTCAGCAGTGTATTTCAACAGATTCACCTGTTCTGCTCCCCACTCTGCTTCTGGTGAATCCTCTCACCCTCCACCTCTGCCCTACAACCCAGTTCTAGAGTGCATCAATAAACTTAAAAGACAAATCTTTAAAAATAAATAAAAGGACCATTGATGATTAGTTACTGCTGTATTGGACAGCAGTAATTGAAATTGAAATTGTCTCACCAATTTTGTTTAAATGATGAGGCATCCTTGCTGTAAGATTGGATAATGGGACCCTCCCTGATGGCACAGCAGGTTAAAGCACAGCACTAAGAAACTAAAGTCATTTCGGCATGAGTTCAATCCCCACCCGCCCCAGAGGTGACCCACGTGGCGCAGCAGACCTCTCCTGACCCGCCCGCTGCTCCCCTCAGCAGTGTACTTCGTTGATCTGCCTGTTCTGCTCCCCACTGTGTCTCTGGTGAATCTTCTCACTGCCCCTGCACCTCTGGCCTGTACCCCAGTTCTGTATGAATAAATAAATAAATCTTAAAAAACAATAAAAAAGAAGTCAATGATAACCCCTCTTCCTTGATTAATCCCAACAGGAGAGGGGTTAAAAGAACCTCATAGATCACACGGACAAGCCCCTTTGGGAGGTCCACTGAGTGAGTGCTCCCAACTGGCCAGATCCTAGAAGTCCCCTCTAGGTTGGGTGGCCAGGAAGGAGGGGGAGGGAGGCCAGTACCAGGCAGCCTCTGCTCCGTGGCTCTGAGCGGGTGGGGAAGGCAGACTCTACACAGGCCCACCAGTCTGTAGCCCTTTTGTGTGAGTGCCTGGCAAGGATGACGTGGGGCTGTTCCTGGGACACAGCTGCGGCACAACCCAGGAGGCAGGCCCCGCAGCCCTGCCTCCCAGAGCCTCCCTCAGGCTTTTTCAGCAGTAGCGACACGCACCGCAGGGCCTCTGCGTGGCCTGACCCCGATGCCGGCGCTCTCTGTGCCCAGTGACAGCGGAGATGGCAGGTTCATTGAGCTCCTCTCTGCCCGGCTGCCTCCCCTCCCTCCTCCTCCTCCTCCTTCAGCTGTCCTCCAGCGATGCCGGTAAGATTTACCTCTTATTCCTGTCCTAGGAAACCCTGAGAACAGCAATAGACTCAAGTCCTTCATGGCATCCTCAAGGTCTAGACAAGCTATCTTTCAAAACTTGGATGTGCTGCTGGTTGGGTCCTCTCCTCAGAAACATCCAGAGCCCCCCTACAGCCTTCAGAATAGAACCCAAACTAGATAATGTGAGCTGACCTCAAGCTTCACCTTGAGCTACTTGCTTCTCATCTATCTTCCAGTTGGTATTGCCCAAGCGAGCAATAGTAACAGCCACCATTGAGAGTGCTGTTAGGTCAAGCGCTTAGTGGCGTCTATCCCATAGCTAACCTGGGTAAATATTGCTTGGATTGCAGTTTCCGGTCATGATGGGAAATAAGTTTTTACAGAGGAGCCCTGTGCTGCACAATAAGTTTTTACAGAGGAGCCCTGCTCTCGTGTTCTGGGAGAAATGAAAGAAACAGGTTTCAACCTCAAAGCTACTTGACTGACAGAGGCCCGGCCCAAGTCCTCCCTTGGGAATCGAAGCTCTTAGCCTGATTGAGGAGACTCTCAGGACATAGACTGGGAGCAGCAGGGCTGTGGTGGGGTGTGACGGGGTAGAAAGGAGGAAACAGAGCCACCTCCAGGGTGGAAGGGCTTAGAGGAGAGGAATTTTGGAATAGGGTGTGACTGAGAACAGAGGACTGAAGAGTGGTGGAGGAAAAAGCGAACGCAAAACTGGGCCCTCCCTGGAGGCGCAGCGGGTTACAGAGCAGCACTATGAAGCTGCCTGCAGCCACTGTAGTATGGGTTCAATCCCGGGCCAGAGGGCTGACCCACGTGTGGCACAGCAGACCTCTCCTGTCTCACCTGCTGCTCCCCTCAGAAGTGTGTTTCAGCACATCTGCCTGTTCTGCTTCCCCCTCTGTCTCTGGTGAACCCTCTTATCCCCCACACCTCTGGCCTATACCCCAGTTCTTATATGCATAAACAAATACAGCTTTTAAGAGAAAGAAAAAGCAAAACCTATGGGGAAGGGGGGAGGGGTCAATTTGGCCGGTTATGAACACGGATGTCCCTGGTAGAATGAAACCGAGAGCTCCAGTCGGAGGTTGGGCTGCAGAAGCAGAGGTGGATGCAGCAACTGTCAAGATGACCAGTCCAGAATGGTCTGTCTGGGGAGCTCAGGAACCATGCATGCGTGCATACATTCACACATGTACATGTTCTATAAAACATATACTCCAGACTCCACTTAAGAATGGAGAGATCAGGTCCTCCCTGGTGGTGCAGTGCGTTAGGACGCAGGACTGCAAGCTAGCCACAGCCACTTCAGTGCAAGTTCGATCCCCGGCCCCAGAGGTGACCCACATGGCGCAGCAGACCTCTCCTGCCTTGCCGGCTGCTCCCCTCAGCAGTGTACTTCGTCGATCTACCTGTCCTGCTCTGCTCCCCGCTCTGTCTCTAGTGAATCCTTTCATGGCCCCCCAACTCTGACCTGTACCCCAGTTTTTGTGTGCACAAATAAATAAGTCTTTAAAAAAGAAAGGACTATATTGGCCCTCCTTGGTGGCAAAGTGTGTTGGGGAGCAGCAATGCAAGCTAGCCGCAGCCGCTTCAGTGCAAGTTCGATCCCCGGCCCCAGAGGTGACCCACATGGCGCAGCAGACCTCTCCTGACGCTCCTGTGGCTCCCCTCAACAATGTAATTCATCCATCCGCCTGTTCTGCTCCCCACTCTGTCTCTGGTGAATCCTCTCACTGCCCCTGCACCTCTGGCCTTTACCCCAGTTCTGTATACACAAATAAATAAATCTTAAAAAAAAAAAAGAATCAAGAGAAGGTATTCTTCCCTGTTTTGATGACATGCTTGTCCATCTTTCCTCGGAGGCTTACCTTCCTTTCTTTGCTGTCTTGGACAGGACAGTTCAGAGTGATAGGACCGCGGCACCCCATCCGGGCTCTGGTGGGAGATGAAGCAGAATTGCCTTGCCGTATATCTCCAGGCAAGAATGCTACAGGCATGGAGGTGGGCTGGTACCGACCCCCCTTCTCTAGGGTGGTCCATCTCTACAGAAGTGGCAAGGACCAAGATGGAGAGCAGGCACCTGAATACCGGGGCCGGACAGAGTTGCTGAAAGAGGCCATTGGAGAGGGAAAGGTTACCCTCAGGATCCGGAACGTAAGGTTCTCAGACGAAGGGGGTTTCACCTGCTTCTTCCGAGATCACTCTTACCAAGAGGAAGCAGCTATGGAGCTGAAGGTGGAAGGTGAGTAGGGGGATATTAACCAACACCGCAGTTTGAGACCAATGGGGACGAGGTCCTTCAAGCCAAACATCTCATGCCTGGGAATTCATTACATAGAAATAAGCACATCCGCACATGGGAATTTACATGCTCATGGATGTCCATTGCAAAAGCAGAAAATGTTCTTTAAAAATGATAAGTGAAGGCTGGAAAATCCAAATGATACCATTCCTATTATAAACAATCAATTTCTGATTATTTTGGGCTACTAGAAGGGAATAAAAATAGCCTGAAAGTTAATCAAAGTATCCAACTGGACCTTAGATACTTTTCATAAAATTTATTTTTGTGTAAGAGAACTGGGGTGTAGGCCAAGGATACCTAGAGCCGTGAGGAGATTCCCCAGAGACAGAGTGGGGAACAGAGCAGGCAGCTATACTGAGATACACTGCTGAGGGGAGCAGTGGGGAGACAGGAGAGGTCTGCTGGGCCATGTGGGTCAGCTCCCTGGTCTGGGGTCAAACTCAGGCCTAGTAGTGATAGCACTGAGATTTAACCTCTAGGACAGCAGGGAAGCCCAACCTTAGATATTTTGTTTTGCTCTGGAATGTCTTTTGTTTCTCATAAACAAGAGCATGGTTCTTAAGGAGCCAAATGAATCAACTCCTATTACAATGAATTTCTCAGTTGATGTGTTTATAGAATTCCATTAGATAAGGAACATCATTGAAATATACATTGCTATATACATTATTGAAATATACATTAAATTATATATTGTATATAGTTACATATATTGAAGCATACATTTAAAGATACATTATTGAAATATATGATAATTATATATATATATTTTTATATATACTTATATATATATATGTAGCGTGTGTGTATCTATATATTGAAATGTGCATTACAGTAACCGTCCACGTGAATAAACAAGTAAAGCAAATGTCTACATATAATTATAAAAATATAGCAATGCCAGGCCCTTCCTGGTGGCACAGTGGGTTAAAGCACAGAACTAAAAAGCTAAAGCCACTTCCGCATGAGTTCGATCCCCTCCCTGGAGCTGACCCACATGGCTCAGCAGACCACTCCTGACCCTCCCACTACTCCCCTCAGCAGTGTACTTCATCAATGGGCCTGTTCTGCTCCCCACTCTGTCTCTGGTGAATCCTCTCACGGGCCCAGCACCTCTGGCCTGTACCCCAATCTTGTATGCATAAATAAATAAATCTTTAAAAAAAAAATAGTGATACCACCTTTAAAGTTTATCTCCATTGCAGTTTCCTTTATGATTTCGGGTTTCTTTATGTTGCATTATCCCAGGATAGTTGAGATAGAGACAAGTAGACAGAAACTTTAAAAGTTAATTCTGCTTAGTTGAACAACAAAAGAGTTTTGCGGGGTCCCTTTGCTTTGACCCTTCCCACCTACAGCACCCACATCAGACAATCCCTCATTTCTGTGTCTCCAGGACAACCGTGGCAGTGTAGCAGCAAAAGAGCATTGTGTCCTGGATAACAAAGCACTGTTTCTAGAGACCAGCGCAGGGATGTGACAACAGCTCTGTGTGCCACACAGTGTCCCTCAGACAACTGTTCTTACTGGGGAGTTTTTACCTGCAGGAAAGTCTGAAGGGAAAAGTTCCCCGTGGGGCTAGTTTCCATATCCAGCGTTTCCTTCCTCCCCATACTATGCTTACCCAAAACCAAAACAGGAAAAAAAGAAAGAAAGAAAAAGAAAAAGGCAAGAGTGTTTTACAAATGAAAGGGATTATCCTCGGAGGCTAGAGAGCCTGGAAACTGAGACAAAACTGAGCTGAAAGGCAGTAGAAAGTTCCACTCACCCTGCCCACACCATCCAAAAGGAGAAACAACAGAAGAAGAGGTAGGTTACTTGGGGGATCTAAGAACACTACTATCATCGATTTACATGGAAAAAATGTTGAGCCTTCCCAGACCCCCAAAATAACCTATCACATCATCACAAATAAAGAAGTTCTGCTTTCCGGTGGCGGTGGGTCAAGGGAAGCTGTAGCTGTTAAGGCAAGTTTCAGGTGTTACCTGCCTCCCCTCTTACTCTAAACAGCTTCTGATCTTTCTTTCTTTTTCTTTTTTTTTAAAGATTTATTTATTTATTCATAATGAACTGGGGTACAAGCAGAGGTGCAGGGACGGCGAGAGGATTCACCAGAGACAGAGAAATACACTGAAATATTGAAATATTGAAATATTGAAATACACTGCTGAGGGGAGCAGGGGGCAGGTCAGGAGAGGTCTGCTGGGCCATGTGGGTCAGCTCCCTGGCCGGGGATCAAACTCGTGCTGCAGTGGCTGGTGATACAGTCATAGTGCTATGCTTTAACCTGTTGCACCACAAGGAGGGCCCTCAAATATAATAACTATTTTTAAAAACCATAACAATGATGCTACAGTCACTTCTTTGAAGATTAAAAACCCTTAAGGTACAGTTTATGTTCAATTTTCCTTTGCTTCATAATTATACTTTTACACTTGGGTTGTATGCATTGAAGCCACACAGGATCCATACTGTGGTGTTGGCATTATAGAGCTCCCTGCGATCTAGATTTTGCTGAGTTCTCTTCCAATCTGTTGTTTAAATGTGGTCCATGCCCCATATTTCCTGTAAATTCATACAGGTCCATGATTAGATTCAGGTTTGATTTACTTTGTCAAGGCTGCTTCATAGATTATACTATATACTTCCCATTGCTTTACAGCAGAAGACTCCTAATCTTTTCTCTATGTTATTCTAATCCTTTGTGGAAATAAAAAAAGTATGAAAAAAAAAGACCTAAAGTATGCACTTGCTAACCCACATGGCTACAGATAACCTTTTTTTTTATTATTTTTTATATTTTGTTTTTATGTTTAAAGATTTATTTG